>NC_092186.1:14100000-14435000 GCF_043641665.1 Enoplosus armatus
AAGCTGTCAACTGCGTGTCACACAGAGGAAAAGAACAGCCTCAATCCGTCTGGTCTGCAGTCAGTGGGATAGTGAGGGAAGTAGCACTGTAGGAGCAGGACGACAGAGGACAACAGTGTCTCCTAATGCGACAGGATCAACACACCTCTCTAACCTCTGTCCAACCCTGCACATGCAGTTTACTGTGTGCAGACTAGTTAACAAACAGTGTGTTCACAGAAAAAAAACAGACATGCATTCACAAGGCAATGAAAACAAATATTAGATGTCATTGCCTCCATCTCGACAAGCAGAGATGATGTAAACAAAAGATACTGAACGTGTAATTAAGATACAACCTTCACTGACTTTGTGCTTTCGCTGAACTTTCTTGTACAATACTAACGGGTTAATGTAGGATCACTGCAGCTTCTTTTTCTGCGCGTGGTCAGCTACCATTTGAAGAGGGGGCCACGCTGAGATACTGGCTTCACATCGTGTCGTTCAGCCCGCGTGCATTGTCACGCCTCAGGGCGAGCAGACTGAATGCTGGTCACGCATCAGATCTGGAGGGGAGTAAACACCTGTTGTGAAAAACCCAGCGCCAGCAAGACACCCAGGAGGACAGCAGCAAGCATCTTTGGGCTAATTACAGGGCTCAGAACATACTATTGTAAGGCACGATAGTGAGGGGGAGACGGGCTGCTGTGTGCTGGCTGGAAGTGATCATACTCTCGTGAGGATGTGGGATTTTCACAATGAAGGGACTGAATAGGAGAGCGGGGGCTGTTGGGTTGGAAGGGTGGAGTTGAAATGTTACATCTGTCAGATATGAAAAACAAGCAATAAATAAAAGAATTTAAAGGATAAGTCTGGTGATATTTCTCTGATTGTCAACAGATCCCTTGAAAAGAGCAAAACCAATGATGAATGATGAAATCTGGCCAAAGCCTGATATTGCTTAGTCCTTTCTATAGAACCATGGAAAACACACAAAATAAAACTGAGGAGGTGGATGTCATTAGCTTTGCATGGATGTGGTCATAAAGAAAAGTATTGGAAAAATACAAATTTTGACCCGGGTGATGACCAAAGTAGTTACAGGTCATCCTATTGGGCTGTACCAAATTTCAAGGCAGTCCATCTAATAGTTGTTGAGACATTTCACTCAAAACCACAAATGACAACCTCATAATGGCATTAGAGGAAAAAGTCAAGGGATTTTGCTAATAAATATACTGGTGTAGATGTTGAGACATTTCCCAAAATAAGCGAAAACTTTGACCTGCAAGATAACATGATTAAAAAGTCAGAGCATCATCAAAGTCAAGTGGATTTATTCTCTGGGAAACTGTGAATGTCTGTTCAAAATCGAATCCAATTTGTTGAGATATTTCTGTCTCAACCAAAGACAGAGAGATCGCCATCTGCTTAAAACACATCAATGAACATATGGCTACATATGGGAACTGTAGTTTATTTTGAGTCAATCGCACATACTGCCCACCATCCTGCTTCTGTAAATACTAGAACACCAAATGCATAATAATACATTATTTCACAGCTGAAAATAGTCCAACAAATGCACTATTTACCTTTATTTCAGTGACATTTGCTAAAAACGAAACTAAGCTACTAACTAAAAATAAGACTGCACACTTGTGAGCTGATTTTAAAGATTTACATCTTCTATAGGAACCAATAGAGGAGTGCCACAGCGTAGGCATAGGGTAGGTAAGTCAGAAAATCTTGAGAAATGGACTAACGCATTGATGGTTTTGGTCTTTGCATGGGATTTGTTGACAATAAGAAAAGTATAGCCTTATCCTTTAAATGAAGACGAGGCCCTATTAAAGAAAGGATATAAAGCATGTAGCAGATACCTGAATAAAAGCCTTTATTCTCAAAGAACATCAAGCTGAGAGATTCCGTGCAAAGTTAAATTCACCAGCCAACATCATATGTTTTTTAAAACTGAGATAGTACACTGATGGTGATGGAAACAGAAGTCGGAGGAAGAGATGAACCACAGGAGAGTTAACCACGATGCTGACACTGATGGGTATTTAGTGATGGTGGTATGACGAAGGCAGTGATCAATGGTGTGTGGCCTCCAACTCATTAGTGCGCCAACACATTACGGGCATTAAAAATAGAAGACATAACAGACAGATTTCTGACGTCTCCTCATTATAAATGGTGAGAAGAGACGTACAAATGTTCCTATAACAGTCTGCTCCAGTTATAAGACAAAAAGCTGTCGAAAGAAAAATCACCTTTTACTTGCTTTTTGTTATTTCAGTCTCAGCTAATAGAAACGTTACGTCTGCCACTTCCTCTGTGCGGCAGTAAGCGAGTAATATCATTCCACTGTTTTCTGCCAGGATGAGCGCGGTGGAGCGGCCACAGCTTTCCTGGAGGAGAGGTGAGGGGTGAATTATGGTAATTAGGTGTTAGCAACAGGAATGATTAGGGTGGAAGGATTATGGTCCTGGAAAAAAGGCAGAGAGCAAGCAGTTAGAGCCTCTTTGTTGATGATGATGCTTTGAGTCGGTAGTTTTTTCTCTAATTCTCTAATTTTTCTGTGACTGCTCACAACTGAAACATGACTTCAGTGTATTTGTTGAAAGGCTCAGATCAACCTCTCACTCCCACTTTGATCAGAGTGGTCAAACCAACCGGCCCTGAGGTTAGTATGTACCACTTTGTAAGTTATCTGAATGATAAAGATAAAGTGTCATGCTAACGGAGGAGGATTTTTCATGACCTGACAACCCAACGGTTGTTCAAGTGCTCATAACAGATCAATAAAGCATTAGCAAGTTTTTTTTTTAAACCATTAATAAGGTCATAAATTACAGCTTATAACCCCTCTTATCAAGGGTGACATAAAAATTGACTGATTATATTTTAAACGATGTAACTCTAAATGTTGGATCCTGAAGCTTAAAGGTGTGTCAGTATTTAGTCTATTCTAATCAAATTAGGGCAACACTGTACTTTAAGTCCCCCTATTTAGCATTCATAGGCAGTCTATAAACATTTAATAAATTGTTTATAACACACTATAATATTTGTTGTAAGGAGATATTCGTGTTTATTCATGTATTTGTTAACATCTATAACTCCTCCTGTGAGCACTCGTAAGTGGAAGTGCAAGCTAAACTTGATGGTTGACAATATAGTAAAACAGTGGTTATAATAATGTTAAATAATAAATACTAGTCTTCATAGGAGAAGTTATCATTGCTGACGAATACTGTTCATTAATAAATGCATAAATGTCCTTATATCTGCTTACAGTTACATTACAGTGTGTTATAAACCATTTATCAAATGTTAGTGCTAACTTTCCAGTTAGAAGTACAGACAAAGATCCTACAACATAAACTGCTATTTCAAAAAGGACTGTGAAAAAAACAAAAAATAACTAAACTTCTTTTTTCAGGCACCCTAAAATATTCTACTGTAAAAGTTGAAAATCCCATAAAACTTTTTGACTGGGTTATGGGCTGGCTTTACTAAAAACAGCAGATTATGTGGTGAAAAAACAATATACTATACAATATACTACTAATATACTAGTTATAGAGTGCAAATATTGGTGGAGAGATTACATTTAATTTGACATTGTAGACATGTTGTCAGTGTTGGAAAATCTTTTCCTAGCTGTGAGAGATTGCAAAAACCTAGCCGAGGAACACAGGGTTACCAAGGTTACCTGCTGTCATGACAGCAGGTTGACAGTCCCGGCTGTTTTAATGGGACTTAGTGCCACAGGACTGAGGTGTGAACAAAGATTTCAATTCAAAAATAGAACGTGTGAACAGAGATACCTGGCAGGCCTGTATCTGAAACCTCGTCATTAACGCACTCTCCACTTAATAGTCTTGTAACCGAATTAGCTCCTTAGCCTGAGGGACAGAAACAGCCGCATGTGAACTCAGCGCGTGTTTACTTGACACATGTTTGATTGACATATGTGACCATTTGAACAGTTTCCATCGTCAACTGCCAACATCTTTCCACCAAGCTTGCGCATGGCATGGCTCATCCTGCTTTAGAGTTTACCCCATTTCTATCCACACAAACCCAGAAATAAATTATATCTACAACAGACAGCACCAGGACAGCCAATTTACTGTTTGTGCATGTTTCCTTAACAATATTATTAACAACGTTTACAAGGTGGTGATTTTGCATTTACTGGACTGAACTTGTTCAGGGTTAGTTTGTGTCATGAGATGACATGAATGAAACTAACATTTGAAGTTATTATCTTTAGTTATTGGGGGACAGAATCAGTCTGGATCCTGTATATAAATTCTGAATGGAACAAATATTAAATGATAAACTTGTATTCACACACACACACACACACACACACACACACACACACACACACACACCTCCGGCCGTTTCTAATTTTTGTTGCTTTGTGGGGTAAAGTTAGTTTGAAACCAAGTCAGGCAGGAGAACAGTAATAGGGAGAGAAAGAGGAAATATTAATCATTGACTAAATGACAAGTAGTGTAATTGGAGGAGCGTAACTGCTGGCAGCTAGTGCAGTGAGTAACACATTCAGCACAATACACATTATTTACACAGTGCTGTGAGACCGACAGACGGACAGACACGTCAGATAAGGAATCTGTGTGTCTGTCTGAGTAAAACGTGTCAACACATTTTCATCAGTGTGACGCACACAGTTGTTGATAGCCATAGGGTTAGGGTTAGCCATTGGAGGGGCTTCAAATGTGCAGGTGTAAAAGCCAATCAAAAACACACACAGGCAGTTTGCTCATGACATCAACATCCTTGAAGAGTTTCATAAGTGCTTCACTACATCTCTTTTCTTCCGCCATACGTCTGGTGCACCGAGATGTATTTTATTTTTTTTTTCAGTCTACATTATATTTAGTTTTAGAGGTTTGAACATTATACACGTCAAATAAGAGACCTTGCACCAAAGGATCCTGGGTAGTGTCTCCATAGAAACAATGACAGCAGAGTGGGTGCAGCATAAAAACATGGCGGGGAGCTGCACTGAAAAAGTTAGAAAGAGAGTGGAAATACTAAATGGACATAATATCTCACCAAACACAGAGGGGTTGTTTTTTAAGTCAAATTTCAAGCTGACATTCACTGAGTGTGCAGCTTTTGAAAATACATTGTATATGTCCTCAGAGTGTATTCACCACTGCCATAGTGAGGCAGCAGCTCAATAAACATCAAATTTAACTTCAAGTTGAGGATTAATGACCACAGAGCCGTAACTCCCTGCCTGCTCTTTGTTTGGTCAGATGCTGCCTTCGTTTATTATGAGCTACTTCTCTCTCTCTTAGTGCAGGTCTCTGAAGAATACCAGTTGATTAAATTTTTTCCTTCCCCACCACAACCTTCCCTCATACCTGTGTAAATTTGCACCTGCTCTTTAGAGGCAGATATTTTAAAACACACAAAACCCAACGGAATGAGAAATGATCATCTCTTACATTTGCTCCTTTTATTTGCATGATGTTCATTACAATACATGTGCAATAATGGTAGGGGTAGTTAATTAGATGCACCCCTCAGATAGAACTGCACTTACTGTACAGGGCAGTGTGCGTTTGTCCCTGGCCACAAAATGCACCGTAAATGAGCTGCGAAAGGTGAGAAAACATTGGCTGAGCTGTTGTCCATCTTGTTTTTACACCCAAAGACATCGTTCCAATCACTTAAATTTTACGTTTCATTTGATTTCAGATACCATTATGCTTGGACTGAAATCAAGCCTGTTTTTGCATATTATTTCAGACATATGGCTTAAAACACAAAAATCATGAATGTGCATAACTGCATCGGCATAAAAACAATCTGCTCCCACAGTCTGTCCACACAGCTGATGTATGCTGCTGAATGTCCGTGAAAACATATCCATGTTGGTAAATGTAAAAACTATTTTTTTTTAAATCCAGGGACTACTTTCCCTGTTTCCAGTGAAAATGAGCTCAGAGCATAGTTGGAGGTCTGAGCCTCTGATACAACAACTGTATTGAGTTGATGATATACTAAGCAATTAATGTAAACACACTTTTATTCCTAAAAATGTATTTTGGATGTATTTTCACCTACTTAACATAGTGTCAGTATGTGTCAAGTGTTCTCATTAATTAGTATGTATATCAGGCGATGCTTAAATCTCCAAAAACCCACATTAAACCTATCAAGTTCCCCAAAAATAACCGCTGTGCTGGGTCAGTGTGCCATCAGCCAGACCCCAGAATTCAACATGACACAGAAAAGCTCAAGGCAAACACAGAGGGACAGGCAGACGACAAAGCCAGACCTATTGATGTGGCAAGATGAAGGGGCCGGGGGATTGGACTATATTTAGCTTCATTGAGATGGTAATGGTTGGAACATGAGAGGACTTTTGTGCATGTGTGCGTGTGTGTGTGTGTGTGTGTGTGTGTGTCTTTGCATGCTGTCTGGCTGTGTGTTAATAATGAGCTGTACAAGAACCACCATTTAAATGTCTGGGCTTTACATTGGGAAAGTGTTTTTGATCATAGAAACAGGAATAATTACAAGTGGGTTTGGCAGCAGAATTAACAGTCATGTCTCTGTAATAACACATCATGGAAATAGCAGCACTGTTGCTTTCTTTCCTGGCCTTCATCAGTGCCCGAAGGAAATATGATGAAACACATTTACCCTGCGGCACGATTCCTCTGCCTGTCTCGCTCACTCCCTCTCTGTCTTTCTCTCACACCCTCCTCTATCTCTCCAGCTGTCTTACCCTCTCTCTCTCTACCCAACCCAGATTTCTGCCTTCCAATGTTGTCTTCCTCCTACTTGTTTCCTAGCAACTGAACTGACATGCCCCCTATTTTCAGCCCCGTGAATCTGTCGCCATAACCCTAGATTTTATGGAATAACCTATATAAATCATTGTTCCCCACGGGGACCAGAGTTATGGTCGTTGTCTCCAGACAAATGACCCTGTCCACAAGCATGTTGTTAACCTGGTTTTCCGATATATTGCAGGTTTAGAGTGGTTAAAGCAACAGTTGGGCAGTGAATGGGGCTCTGCAATCATCAACCAGATAACAAAACAAACATAAATGCTTACATATACACAGCGGTCTGAGATGCTCAATCAATTTAAGCAACTTAATTTAGAAAGAGTTTTACTATTTTAGGATATTAGTTGCAGACAGCTGTGTCTTTGTCCTCCTCGAGTACTGAATCTGCTCTGGTAAACTTATTGACTTGGAAGAGGATTAGCCTCACACTGACCCTATGAGAAATTAATTCATACAAGCTTTATACAGGTTCTGAGGCCCAAGGAAGTTGAGCAGCAGACAAAAACACTGCAATGCAGTCTTTGGCAGCACGCTGTCCATGTTAAGATGAGCGTCGTAGTATTCATGCACTAATAATAACTTAACTAAAAGACCAATTGCTATTTTTTTGCTAATTCAAATTACAAGTGTATTCACATACATAAATATAACTGAAGAGTTTGACTTCTGAATATAAGCATTTTGTATTTCTCCACTGTTCATAATTGAAAATATAGGCCTGTTTTATTACTGTGTTCACAAATATTACTGATGGAAACAAACCTTTTACAGCATCAGAAAGTATGAATAACTTGAATTTAGTTGTGGTCTAATGTCCTTCAAGTAAAAAACAAAACAAAACTGTAAATTAACTTTGGAGAGATTTTAAATATTATTGGGCCAACACTTTTGTTTACAAAGATTGTACCCTTTGTTACCTGTTTCTTGAGGCTATGTGATATATCACACCAATTACACAGAAAACTCTAACTGTCATGGGAAACATTAAATGACTAATAAATTCATGAAAGACATAATTAAACAGTTAATTGAAGAATCAATAGTGCAAAGAAAATTGGATGTCATGGCAGATTTATCAGGCTGTCAAGAAAGAGCCTCCATCATGGTGCAGCTGAATGACATTTACAGCTGATATCTAATATTCAATAAAAGGCCAATGTCAGCTTCATATATCACTCTAACAGTAATTTACATGGGTACTAACGTCACCGTCACAGTAAGCCTTGAATAAAGTCAAGAGAGGTGGGAAATACAATTGCTGAGCAATTATCTCCATCTAGTGACTAATAGAGGTACTACATTATTTATTGGGACAGAAGAAATAATCCGTTTCAATGTTCTATTTGGATAATTCTAATAAAAGATGAAATTTCATAATTCTGGTCAATGATTTTACAAATGGAGAGTAAAAGAACAAGGGAGTGTCTAACAACCAATACTGTTGTCTAACTGTCTTAGCTTAGTGTTTGTCTATGTTTAGGTGGATGACCTGATCATCACTATGTGTATCAACCCTTCATGATGTTCAGCAGCTGTGTAATTCCCTGTAAAACAGACATTTTATTCTATAACGTTTTCATTTTGTCTGTTGTTTTGATGTTGTAACCAATAGTTAACAAGACTAATGAAATCCTGCGACATCATACATACTGAGGAAGACAAAAGACGACTTTGTAGTTAGCCATTTTTCTATTTTCTACAATATATCTATATAAACTATTAACACAAGACAAGGATTCATATAAAGGTAGCTTGAGAGGAGGGGAACGAAAAACACCTTAAATGTAGTTTTCAGGTGAAATAACACATTGGTAACACATTTAGGTGATTAGGGGAATATCTCTATTACACAGCATTAATGGGCAGAAATTCAGAGAGCTTTCTTGGTCCAAACATTTCAAAAACATGGTACAAAACCAAAAGTAAAAATAAAATAAAATCCTGATGATGGAAATCCATCATAATATACAGTGAAAGGGAAGCAGGAGGGATAATCAAAAAAGCCACGAATACAGATTTCTCAGTGACTGCTTGGTGCTGCGGTTATTCACTTTTAAAATGAAACCCTCCATTAGTCCATATATCTATCTGGCTCAAAATTAGAGTGAATGAAAATAATAATAATCAAACTGGCAGCCCGACAGATCAATACTGTCAACAGGCGGCTGTAAATTTACCACAGAGGTGTGCAAGGGCCAGATAGTCATAAGCAGAAGGCTGGTAGGCTGGTGGATGGCAGGCAACCAGGAAAAATGAAAGCAGTGTGTGTGAGTGATGCAGGCAAAGGAGAGGAGAGGGTCAACAGTTTACATTGGGACCTCTGGATTTAACCTAAATTTGCCATCCTGACCTGACAGACCCAAACGAACACCAGGTAACTCTGTGATTGTGTTTATATTCTCCCCACACTCTCAACAATAATAAAATCTCAAAGACCCAATCCAAGGCTATCGGTTTAATGATCTCGTGTATTTGTCACTTTACTCAGATTACTAAAACTGTCCCAGCAGCTGCAGATTGGGTATGCTTGATTTTTTTCACTCCACATGACAGTATTTCCCCACATCATCAACTAACTAAGTGGCAGCTGCTCCGATCTGGAAAACATACTGTGCAGACGAGCTCGACTGAGGCTGCAGTGAATCACTAAGACTGTGGATAATGAATGCCCTCTGTTGGGCGAAACAACGCTAATTTAACACACGCAGGATCAAATCAAACTTGGGCTAGAGATGAATAAGATTGAAGAATGATTCATCAGTTCTCAGTCTTAGCCACTGCATCTTTTTATCAAGGTTTCAGCATGCGGGGGGAGTTCCAGTGTGCCATTATTAAACCTATAAAGAGCTTTAAAACTTTAAATATGTGAGGCGTCACTTTCTTTATTTCTTCCTCATTGCATACCTCTGCATAAAATAATCATATCTGCGTATCTTAATTCTCTTCTCTTCTCCTGTAAAGTTAGACTTTGCCCATTAATTTAAAATAACATCATGGTATAAACAAATGATCCCTTTACAGGCTACAAACACCATCTATTTGTCTCATGAATGCATGCATGAGCCTGAGTCTGCACAGTAGGCAGTTCTCAGCAGCTCCACTAGAGGTCACAGACATGACGCTGGAGTCGCAGGTTTTCTGCTATGTTGGATATTGATGACGGCTCAGCTTGCTTACCCAGCATCCTTCTCCCCATTTATCAGAACTACTCCCTCCTGGAGCAACATAAGTCACACAGCTGCAACATTTGGGCTCCCTCTGATTTTGTGGGGAAATGGATGTGATGAATATCTCTCACACACACACACACACACACACACACACACACACACACACACACACTTCAGGCGTGTCTCTGGCTTGTTTCCCTGCAAGTCTCAAACAACAGCTAATGTGGATCTTGATGCTGACCACATACTACACAACCCATCAATGAATTGTAATCTGAAAATAGGGGCCAAAAAAGGCAATTTAGATGTAGCTAAGAGTCCTTGCTAAACCCATTTGGCTTGAAAGCATCAATGGCTGAAAGAAATCCTATCGCACTACAAAGGTATTATTTGCTCCAGTAAGCTAACAGCATTGAACTCTCAGAGCACAGCACAATCATCTTTGATATTTAAATCTGAAGCTTTGAATAAACGGATGGGAGTGAATTCAAGGTCTATGACGGGGCGCATATTCATCCCCCTCAACGTGTCTTTAATGTCCAAAGAAGCACATGACAGCTTGGCTAGTTTCAGCATGTATGACAACAACACATAAACACACATACACACACACACATACACACACACACACACACAGCTATTAAAGTACAATAAAGAAATCTTTGTTCTAAAACCTTGTAGGCACAATAGAAAGAAGCACATGTTATCACATTTCAGAGTATATATTCAAACTAAATCCTGCCACAAAGGTATTATTACATTTATAATATATATAATTAAATCTAAAGGATTTTTTTTTTTTTACATACATGGAACATGAATCATTTTTTCAATACAAATAAATGATTCTGGAAGAAATTAATTGGTTTGATTTCTTATTTATAACCTGGTACATTCAGGACCCAAATCACTTCCTTCCTCGTGTTTATTGATAGCCTGTTCCTATTTTTAAAAAAGCGAGGGGGGGGGGGGTTAGAGGTGTCACTTCTCTAGCCAAACATCATTACACATGAGTGTTTTATTTGCCTGTGTGCATGCGTACACACTGGTGGAACAGGTTGACAGGTCACTTTTTTTCCTGTGCTAAATGGTTTCATATCACAGGCCAGTGTGGGAGGTCACAAACACACAACACAAAGTGCTGCTTTTTCTAGCACAGCCTGTAAAGCAAACAAGCTGCTCAGAAAAAAATTGATCTCTCCAGCAAATAAAACATTCTGCGAGGCAAAGAGCAAGTAAATCAAGTTATCAATCAATTATTATCTAACATGATTTTATTGACTTGATGAAATGATGGATTTCTTAATTAAGTGTCTTATGCTCCTCAGGCAGCTTTCTGTTTTATTTTCCAGAATTACAGTTAAGACAGCTACACTTCTCAGAGTGTACCCACTTACTTAAAAACAGACGTAAAATGACATCAAAGTCCATCCCACACAGAGCCTGAAACATTACTTCAAGATATTGCTTGCAGCAAGTGAGTTATCAGCTATGGTCTTTAATTATTAAAGACATAATAAATGTTGATCAACGCAAGTGCCTGCAAACCATGTGCATTTGGACTCCGACTCACAGCTGCACTACGTGTGTGTGTTTGGTGTGTGTCCGTGTGAATGTGAATGTGCAATAGTAAATGAGAGAGTATGCCGGCATCATGTTGTGTTGAATGGGAGGACCGGAGGCCATATTTCATAGAGAGCTCCCTGAGGAGACGTAGCTGGTGTCAGTAAAGCAGGCCATGAGCCAAAAGATGCATGGTAGTAATATTTACGGCAGTAATACTGAAAGAATGGGGAATGAGGGCATGCTGATGATCCTCTGTGTTGAGCCAAAATATAGGCCATGTGAGGGTGTTGAGCTCTGGACTAACATTCGTCTGGTGGTCCACCACTTTGGTTTTGGTCCAGACTGAAATATCTCAACCACTATCGGAGGATTGTCGTGAAATTTGGGAGACATATCCATGTTTCCCAGATGATGAATCCTATTGACTTTGGTGATCCCCTGACTCTGGCACCACCATGAGGTTGACATATGTGGTTTTGAGTAAATGTCTTGACTGTTGGATGGACGGCCATGAGATTTGGCATTCATGTCCCCCTCTGGATGAACTGTAATCACTTTCATAACTTTTCATCTCACACCATCATCCGGTCAACATTTTATTTCTTCCAATACTTAGATTTATGACTAAATACCTGCAAAACGAATGACAATCCCATCAGCCTCATCGGCATGTTAGCTTTGTCACTGTTGGCATGGTGACGTTAGCATTTAGCTCAAAGCACTGCTGAATGTGTGTGTACCCTCAGAGAGCCACTAGGGTGGCTGTAGACTCTTACTCTTGTTTTTTCAGATAATATTTTGGCATTTTTATTATTATCTTTATTATTTATTATTGATAGTGACAATAGGGATTGACAGGTACATGGGGACAAAGGTCTCCAGACAGAGTCGAATCAGGGACATATGCAATAATGTAATATGCATCACTAAAGCCACTAACTACATTACAAATGATTAAATGTTATCAATCTTTGCAGGGCCTTTAATTATCAAAACCACAGAGAACAATGACTATGCAATAACTAGAGAAATAAAATATTAATTTATCAATCAGGGGCTTTCTACAAACTGCAAATGAGAGATCAACGTGAGGTCACACACACACACACACACAAAAATTACCACTTCCCCCTGTATCTGTCTCTTTCCTCTTTGCTGCAGTCCAAAACTCTTTTCCCATTCCTTCACTGTCTTCATTTTACACCCCAGAGCAACATTTAGTCAAACTCAGACACCATCATCTACTGACAGATCACACATCTCGGTAACTCATGATCTCTCTCCATCTCTGTGATGGTCATCAACAGTGTCAGTTTGCAACATTTTGCCATCCAAACACAGGAAGACAGACAGAGAGAGAGAGAGAGAGAGAGAGAGAGAGAGAGAGACAGAGAGAGAGAAACAAAATAGGGAGGGTGAGTGTGAGAATGACTGCAGCAGTATATTATCTTATCACTTAATGAGAAACTCTCCGCCCTACACGCAGCACAAACAAATACGTCCTTGTCATAAAACAAATATGCCAGCTTGAATTAAATGAAAACAGTATTATAGTGTGTGATTGAGCAAACATTTCTTCACTTTTCCCTCGACACAAATATTCTCTCTCAATAATGCCGCCTTCTCCATTCTGCATATTGTTTGACAGACACGTGGTTTTGTGAAAATGGTTTTTCAGCGTGTCATCATTAATAATTCACTTATGACAAACAGCTCTGACATTTACACTGAGCTAGGTGTCTGTCTGACACTGACAGGGAGACAATAATGAAGGAGAAGGAGACAGGGAGAGACAGATTCTCTCTCAGTTGTGTACTGATGAAATTAGAAAGGGTCAGGCCTAATAAAATGTCAAACCTTCAGTAGTAAAACATCGATGGAAGAAGCAAAGCTGCCAGCGATGACCTTTTTAGAAATCGTCCATTGACCTGAAATTGAGCTTAAGTGAGTAACTGTAGCTCTAAGAACGATGAAGAAGAGTGAAATGAAACCAAATATAACATAATATAAGAGTGCAGCCGAGGCCCTTGAGCAAACCTTGTGAAACAGGTATAAATGAGAAAATAGGTTTTCATGACATTCAGACTGCATACCTTGCTGTCCAATTATGCCTCTGTTTGGAACATCAAACACACACTCTCTCAGTTTTCCAGAGACAAATGTGAATAAAGAAAGTGTGAATGAGCTGCTGGCAGACTTGCCAGTTGACTAATCCACAGACTTTGTAAATCTCTGTCTTTCCTCCTGAATATCCGTCTGACTCGCTGCTCAACAGGTTGAGAATAAACCGATGTGTGAGGCTCCCCGAGAGCAGCAGAGTGCAGACGCTCTTTCAAAGCTAATGCTTTGTGGGCAGACAAACACTGAGAGAAGCAGACAGATTGAAACCAGAGGTGGTGGTGCTGTTTCCCTGACTAGATTATTTCCTCTCCACTCTGTGGTGCAGCTTCACAAAACACTTTTATCAAAGATGGACAGACATGAAAGCAACAAATTGCAAGGTTGATCCATGCAATCTACTGTGCAGATATTTTTTCTTCGACTGTTACTTTGAAAATAACAACAATCTTTCCAGAGGAAGAGGACACAAAGTGATAGCTTTTCTACAACCGTCAAGTCTGCATTGGCTAAAAAACGTTCTTGAAGAACCTTTGATCATTTACGAACTAGCTGGAAACATGTAATATTAATGCATATTCTGCACTGTACAGACATGCTCGTGCTGAATATCCACAAGTATCTTACCAGGTTTATGACAAAATTACTTTGACTCAAATGTTTTCATGAAATGTTGAATGCAGCATCTTTCTAACAAGACTGACAAGAGCCGGCAGATGGCTAGCAGCTCTGTGAGGCTGTACTTAGACACAGTGGTGAATTTCTGAAAAACAAAGTACAACTGAGGCTGAAGTATTTGGTCATAAACCAAAGTATTGGACAAATGAAAATAGCTGATGATGGTGCTAGATGAAAAATTAAAGGATCACCAAAGTGATTACAATTCATCCTGAGGAGGATATGAATATCTGTACCAAATTATATGGCAATCCATTAAATAGTTGCCAAGACATTTCACACAAAACCACAAATGTCAATCTCATGGTGGCACTAACGGAAAAGTCAGGGGATCACCGAATGCCTGTATAAAATTTCATGCCAAACAACAGTTGTTGAGATATTTCAGTCAGGACCAAAGTATTGGACTGACATAGGTATTCCCAGAGCTATGGTGATGGCATGGTTAAAAGCAAAGTCATTTGGTTTGAGCTTTGCTACATGCAGTGCTTCATGCCGACTTCAACTAAAACAAGAACCCTGAACCAAAAACCACAGAATCTCCCTGTTCTTTGTACCGGTGGATAAATAATGAGGCTTGTGTTTGGTGTGTAAAGAATGAAACACTGACACTACAGTAAACAGGCAATTTTCCAACTGCAGCTATGAGCACTGAAGTTGGGCGGACCCTTATGGATGGCCAGCGGCATAGCCAGTGTGCCCAATCAGGCTGTGATCAGAGGAAATGAGGATCACACATAGTGTTTCCAAGTCTGTAAACACCCCTGCCGAGAATAGAACCAACATGGATGAGACACACAGCCCTGTACAGATAACCACTGATATCACAATGCACACACAAAGATATACATTTTCATACATACATGCGTGCACACACACACACACACACACACACACACACACACACACACACACACACACACACACACACACACACACACACACACACACACACACACACACACACACACACACACACACACAGTGGCTACAGCAGTTATGATGTGCTGGTGTCTTCATCTTTCATCTGTAACCACTGAGGCCTGCAGCATTTACAGAATACATCACCTGTGAGGTATTACATGAATTGTTGATGTGACATTCCTCAATATGTCTTCAGTTTGCAGATTTATATATACTGTGTGTGTGTGTGTGTGTGTGTGTGTGTGTTGCCAGTCGACATGGCAGCCAAGGAACTACAACAACACACAGATGAACAGACAGTAGGCCATAAAAATACACAACGGAGTAGTTCCTGCTTTAACTGGTAGGAGTCAGCTGTTTTTGCCCTGCACTGCTAATGATTTCTTTGGAAAAGGTCCATATTGAAAATGTTTTAATGATGGCCCTCTAGCTGGTTCCAAGTTGGCAAAGGTAAACAAACTTCTAATGAAGCAGAAATCATTTTATTCTTTTGGTCTCACATTCTACATTGTCAAAGTACACTGACACTGGCATATACAATCTGAGTTTACTCATCTTGTACCTTTTCCAATGCTTTTCTTAAACAGGAACCTGAACAGATGATTGCAGATGTTTACATGTTTACCCTTGTGAAGGGGAGAAAAACAAAGTGCCATTTATTCTTTTTTGGAAATCACCGCAAAGATGCTTAGTAATTACTGTCCAATTGAATCGTCCAGAGATCGTGGAGAGCCGCCATTGTATCATCACTGCACTCAGCCACTTCAGTCTCATTCATCCTGCAACGCTTTACTGTAAATGTGGAGCTGAGGAGTGTGTAAGAGCCCTCAGACAGAGGGAGCTATTCAGAGCAAAAGATGACAAACATATAAATGCAGGTGTGACATTGGACCCAGAAGAAAGCAAATCAAAGCAAATCAATTCAAGACTCCGCATTAGGTCTACTCCCACTACACACACAAAGTCCACAGTCTCAAAATGAAAAGTTGTTCTCAGAATACATTAAAAATCATCCTGAGGTAGAGCTTCATTCAAAGTGCTGCCACTTGGAAACTGGCCTTGTGTTTAGGCTAGATAGTCTTGCCACTCTTTCAGAAGTCTGCTCTGGCTTGGATTTCTAAGTTCAGTTTAATGACTCATGGATTGAGCATATGCTTCCATTCATTTAACAACTCTAACTGCCTTGAATCTCTGGCTTGCAACGTTCAAATTAACCACTACTTCCACACAGCCAGCAGCTCTTCTTTTACTGCGTCTCTTGACTTCAGTGAGACCATTCTGGAAATGGGACTTCCGATGCCGAGGGTCTGAATAATTATGCCACAACACCAGGAATTGTAACCAGGCTCACCAGTTTTGTGTTAAAAATTTACGCTGTAGGGCTGTCTTTTTTATTCTAGTGGCCATACCAAAATTCTGTTTGTCAGGCTAAATCTTGTGAATGTGAATTAGATTGTGCACAAAACATCAAGAACATTTCCAGTTGATGCGCTGGCTCAACCACAAAAATCATGGCATTTTGGCATGGCATTCTTTCTTTCTCTCTATGCTACCTTTTCCTCATTTCCCACAAATGGCAACCCACACACATTACACAAACAGCACCATGGTCAAACAGAGACCAAAACATTTTTAGTGCTCTCCTCTATTTGTGACCCACATCGACTCCTGATGCCGCTGAAATGCCTGATTGATTCAGTCTGATTACTGTCATTAACGGCTACTCTAAGTACTGTTATTTCATCAAGCACTTCGAAGGGATATCTTTATCCAGACCACCATGTGTCAAATGCTACAAATGTACACACATACACACACATGCATGCATCTGCAAATACAGACACAATCTGCTAAAAACAGAACAAGACACCAGTATTGGAGGCTTAATTGCTTCATTTACAAAGCAGCATTTGCTGTTTCAACATGTCTTTCAAGTGGTATGTGACATGTGAATCTTTCAGAAGATCCCCACCGAAAAAAATACAAGACTAAAGAAAATGCAGTGGCCCATAGAGGTTGCATTGCTTTACTTTCCATAATACAAAGAGTTCAGAAGGAAACAATGCACTGATGGTTTTGTTATTCTTAGAGAAAACCAACAGAGGGGTTTAAAATGTCTGACATCAGAATAGCACCACAGAACAGGTCATGGAAACACCAGACTCAAATCGCTTCTTCCTCTGGGGAGTATGAATACACTCAGCAAAGGTTATGGCAATTAGACTACAGAGCATGCAGTGTGAAAGTAGAAACGTTAATGTGAGTGAGGTGCAAGAGTAAAGATCACCGGGTTACTAAAGTCAAGAAAGTTCATCCTCTGGGGAACATGAATATCCACAACAAATTTCATGGAACGCTAACCAGTAATTATCTTGTGTACAACACATCATTTGGCCCAAAGCATTTTTTCATGGCATTCTGGGAAGTTTGGCCTGATGATGACACTTGAGAAAACATCGAGGAATCAATTAAGATTTGTCTTCTGAGTGTCATGAATGTCCTCAGCACATTTCATGGCAATGTGGCCATTAGCTTTCAAGATACCTTGTCATGAATAAAAGTATGGATCAAGGGCAAATTTTAACATGATAGTGGTGCTATATGACAAGTCAGGGGGTTTACTACAATTTTGGAAATAGTTAACTCAGGACCATAAATATCCTTCGAAAATGTCATGGCAATCTGGCCAGCAGTTGTGGCGATATCTTGCTACAGATTAAAGTGAGCCAAGGGACAAATTGAGTGATGGACTGAGTAATAACACCAAGCATGAGCTCAGCTGATAGCTGGGCAAAAACTCACATAAGCTTTCTTTTTCACAACATATTGCTCTGGCTCGGTCTGAAATGAGACTAATTCCCTTGGAAAAATAAAAGCAGGTGCACACATTGGCTCAGGTGCAACATCTTATTTTCCATCCTCCTGTCAGGTGGCTGTGGGTTTGCTGCTAAGTGGCCCTGAGAGGTGGATGTTCATGGTTGTAACTCACTCTGGTCATTGTCCTCTCAGCAGCAGAAGTGTAGATTTGTCATGTAGTATTGTAATAATTGTATTAGGCAGGGCAGAGAATAGTTATCTCGTCCATGACAGAGCATCTCTACAGGCCTGGTGATCCAGTATAATACTACTGTTACATGGACTTAAATATCAAATGCAAATTAAAGCAGGAAAAGTATTCATTCTGCAAATGACCCCTCTTATTTCTCATTCACGTTTTGTCTCTTCCCTCCTCATCTCTTCCCCTGCATTCATTGTACGTCATCAATCTCCTCTCCACCTCCCACCTCCTCTCCCATTTTCTCTCTGCCAAGCCTCTGTCTCTTTAGTTACATAGCTCAGCATGCGATGTGGCATCCTGTACCTGTGGTGAGGAAGGAGGAGGGGGGGGGCACAGAGGGTGCCAACGCCACTAGAGGTGAAGCCCCAGCTTCAGCAGGGAAACAGAGGGAGGCATCACCGCTATAATCAGCTCGAAATTCCACAGCGCCGCGGGGCAGGAAACCAGCAAATACATACACGCACGGGCACTTAAACATTCAAACACATGCACTTGGCAGGAGCATGTGAATGAGCATACAGTAAACACACACACACACACACACAATACCCACAAATATACAGTATGCTTATAATGATTGAATGAGCATTAGACGAGTGCTAGTGCTGAAATGAGACTGTTAATCACTTAGATCGAGACACTATTTTCTCCATTCCACAGCAGGATGCACACCTACAGCAAAAGTCTGGGTCACACTAGTTTTGACATTTTGCTTTCTGACGGAGAGTTAGATGAGAAGATCAATACCACTCTCATGTCTGTGCGGTAAATATGAAACTGCAGCAAGCAGCCAGTCAGCTTAGCTTAACAAAAAGACTGGAACATTTAAAGCTCACTAATTAACACGTTTTATTTTGTTTGTTTAATCCATACAAAAACTCAAATGTGAAAATTACAATTTGCTGTTAGGGCTATTGACTATTTGGCTGGGAGCAGTAACTTCCTGGGATCTCCGCTGGTTGCCTGGCAACGCCTCGCAGCCAAGACCAATAGTCCAGCAGATAAAACGCAAAAGGGCGAATTTCTATTCTTAAACTGTGGTTTTGGCGCGGGTTAAAGAAACTAGATGTGCTAATTAGTAATGTTTAGAGATGCTAGTAGGTGGATTTGTTTTTGTTTGACAGAGCCAGGCTAGCTGTTTCCCCCGTTTCCAGTCTTTATGCTGAGCTAAGCTAACTGGCTGCTGACTGAATACAGACATGAGAATGGTCTCGCTCATCAAACCTAACTCTCAGCCAGAAAGCGAATAAGCGTATTTCCCAAAATGTCAAACTATTCCTTTGAACTTGCAGTCATACCCACTGAACAATGCTGTGACCATACACAAACCCATGTACTGAATATTTTTCACCATCTTTACAAGTGTAACTCCTGTCAACACTGTATTTCTTTGTGTGTTTGACATGGTAACGAGAAAACATGTGAAAATGTTCTTGTATTTCTTGCATCTTCTTTTCTAATTGTACCCTAAAGAGAGAAATCTGAAGGCATGTGTGAACACTAGTTTGAAATGTTCTTTTACTGAGACTTTTTCTTTATCATCAAGGCTGTGTTGCTGTGGTCTGTTTCTAGGAAAGTAGATCTGAACTCTATGCTTTGGTGATATAGATTACACTTAGGATAAAACTCAGGATAATTTAGCAGGGTTCTGTATTTATATCAGCATCATACTCACTCCCACTCCTTGCGTCGTGCCTGTGGTGTGCTTTGAATCTTGTGAGCCTGGTGGGCTTTGACAATGTCCCTCTGCTCGATCAGGCCGCCCCGACGTCTCTTGATCACATTGGGACTGACCGCCAAATCTCCATCCACCCCAAGCATTCCCCCTCCAACTTCAAAAGTCGAGGCCACATCAAGAGACAGGCCGAGACGGTTTGGGTGTAGAGAGGCAGCGTGGCCAGACATGTGTGGGAGGTAGAGGGTGTCATAGCTGGTTGAGAGACTTTGGGGCTCCAGGAGGGAGCGGGACTCAGAAAACAGGCTCGACCCTCCGGCCAGTCCTGCACGATGCTTCTGCCAGTTCTCACAGTCCACTGGGGACGAGGGAAGGATGTGGTGCCTGGGGGTGCTGCTACCACACATCGCCCCCATGCCCAGACCAACCACTGGACACTCCGGCCCCGCTGGGGTTCTACGTAGCCCCAAAGCATTGTGGTCCCCTGTCAGAGACTGAGAGCTGACCGAACAGGAGCCCAGTTCCAGCATGGTGGGAAGGCTGCCCGGGATCTCAGCATAGTGCTACAGGAGGGAAAGGGGGTACAGAGAGGAAATGACATACAGGGAAAGAAAAGGTGGGAAACAGATAATATTAATGCACAAACCTTAACTGACATCAAAGATTCATAAAACAGTTCATTTGTTTGAGTCTTTTATTGACTGTAACTTAACTTTAACACAGGTTATGCAGTGGTACAGCTTTCATTTCAACTCAGTTTAGACTGCGTAAAGATGTGTTTTATTACGCTTAGTGAAGACAACTATCCCACAAATCTCCCGCTGTTTATATGTCGCTATGAGCTGTCTGGTTTCATTGTAGAATAAAATCAATTTATCATTACATAAAAACAATTCTGTTTTCTTCCTGTGGCGCCTACATGAAAACTATTTTTGTCCAAAAAAATTCTCTAAAATTCTGTTGTCAGTCAGCCTGGTGAAGACATTTTGGCCAGCCGCTGTGCTCTCAACTCGTCAGCTGCTGCTGATAGTACAGCTGGTTCTGAGGACAGAGACGGCCCAACAGAGGTCGAAGTTGGTGTGGATTGACGGACCAAACACTCACACAGCGCTTACACATCACTCACGTCTCACTTTTAATGTGGATTCCCAGTAAGGGGTGTAAATGGCAGAAGAAAACAACTGAACACAGAAAATTTGGTAGTAATTTCACTTTCACTCACTTACTGTGCAGTAGATCAGTATACAGATGCAAATACAGATATTTCTGTGAAACTAACAGATACAAATAGTAGCTTTGCGTTACACCCCTGGAGACTTTATGTAGCAACACCGTTCCTCATCGACACTCATGCCAGTTCATGCTTGGGTGGTGGATTATAGCTACATCAGTCAAAAGCCTGAAGAGATCCAGCTTCTCTATAAGTATGAATTTGTTCAGCTCACCCTTCAGGGCAATTTGCCAATAGCTATCACTCTCACAGCTCTCACTGTTTTCAGTTAGTTTAAAACATTACCTCTGAGCATCAGAACCAATTAGAGAAGTTGTAACACAGCCATCAAAACAAATAATCATATAATACTGTCAGTGCTGTGCTTAATGGTGCAATTAATAAAAGGGAAGAAAGGAGAGTAATTTCATCAACCCATCCTCTTCTTTATCTAGTGGGAACATTGAGGACTAGTCTGGTTTTGGGTATGTGCTAAGCAAGACATGCACACAGTACATCTTATTGCCTGACATACTGCAAAAGCCTCCGCATTGCTGCAGCTCCTGCTCTAGCTTTATGGAGCCCTTACCATTTCAGTTAGCCGAATGATAGATTTATGGTTTTACAGTCCCTCTGAGAGAAATGGTTCTACAGTAAAGAAGTTGTGAAGATATTGAGCAGTAAAAAGTGGATACTGTGTGGTTGTACAGAGAAGATAAGATGAAAGCTATTCAACTGTCTTGAGCATCAGCTTAAAATCCATCAGACTGCTTAAGCGCCCCGAGAGCCATTAATTAGACTGTCAATAAGTGGGCAGACAGCTATGAATGAGATACTAATGATCAGAGACCCTCTTGAGTTGATGATGCGGATGGTATCACTTGTGCAAGAAAGGCACACCTCCTTGATTTCAAGAGGTCTCCACTAACGCCTCCACATTTTTTGCACAAACTGAAGCAACACCCTGCTTGATTTGCTAACATCTTGTGTGTACTGAGAAGGAAAAAGCCTCAGGAATAACTAGAAGCATAGGGGAGAAGCAGCAGAAAAAAAGTTGATATGGGAGAGTTATTTCCTTGGACTTTGTTGAAGGGAAGGGAACACAAATAAACCAGCAAATAAACTAATTCAATGTATGAGGCAGAAAGTGACATACATTTTTAGGGTAAAACAAATTAACATCAGACAGACAAAGTTAGCGGCTAGCTGGTCAACATAGTGGAGCATTTAGCAGCTAGCATTAGCTAAAGAGCCAAAAATGTCTCTCAGTAGTTAATAGAAACAAAAACTGACACTTACATTTGTCAGGTAACCAAAAGCACAACTCCAAATGAATGCTAACTTTGTTTCTGCTGTATGTGTAAATAAGCCACTGTCAGCTAGCATATTCACAACAACTTTATGAGGTAATAAAATGTCGATGCTTTACAGCCTGAGCAAAATTAAAAAAAGAAATCTACCTCATTTACTTACTTTAGCTGCAAAAATATCTTTTTAGTTTAAATTGCAAATTTATGATTGCCAAAACATCCTAATTAGTATAAAAGAAATTGGGAAAGGAGATGCAATTAAGTTAATCCAAATCTCACTTAGTAGGGAAATGTTATACTTCAATGCTTCTTCCAACTATTTTACCAGGTAATTTAATTAATAATAATTAGAGACAAACAATGAGACAGTCACACAGCATGCTACAGGTTCATTGCCTAGATGAAGCAAATTTACACCTCTGCCAGCGTTGTTGTTAAACCACAGTGTTGTAGGAGGACCACAACTCTACCTCTCTGACAAATCTCATTTGAATAGTTGAAGAACACATTCATGGCCACTGCAACTGGACATATATCCGCTACATGGGGAAAAAAGAACTAATATCAAATTACTGCACTTATGGTCCTTATTGATTGGAATGCTTTCTTTTTAAGGGAAACAACAAGTGATGGATGTTTCTATAGTTTCTGATTGAGCATACCCATTACTTCTGAAACCTTAAATTCCCCACTCTCTGGGAGGGGGGGGGGGTTAATGGTGTGTAATGACAATGCTGGAAACTAGAGAGCAATGGGACTACAAGTAGTAACATGGCTTTTATTGTAGCTGCTTAATGAATATGAGCTGAGACTCCAACAGAGATAGAAAACACCTGGAAAACACCAGTCTTTCCCTCTTCCTTCCCTCTCTAGCTTTACTGAGTGCTCCAAAATTATGTAGATAGAGTGAGACTCATTCAGAGAAGGCAAGTGAAATATATATATGAATATATATGTATTTGTACATACAATTGCCCATTGTGTGGTTCCTGGCAGGAGGAGCTCTGTCTGACAAATGGCAGGGGAACTTCCATTGATCCGGTGCTTACTGAATCCATTTTGCAAATTATGTTTTCAATCTGGCTGAACAGGAATGCCAACACGATTAGATGATATATAGGGATGTTTGAGAACAGACACTTGGATCTGGGTTTGATACTGCCCAAAAAGTGCCAGTTGCATGAACAGGAAAATACAAAAAAGACTAAATAAATTGACTTGGAAAGGTGCCATGTTCATGATAAGTAGAAAGAAAAGGCTGGTACAAACATTTTAACACCAAAACCATTGCCAGACTTGAAAGGTAGAGGTAGTATTTTTTAGACAAATATGGTTAGTACAAGGTTGAATAACAAATAGGCCTCTTCCGGAGGATGAAAACTACTCAAATGGACACAGACATTGTTGCCACAAGCACAAGGCTGCTCTTTTAGTCATTCCAGTTCTTATCAGCAAACAACAAGTGCACTTGGGTCATCTACGGTGTATTTACATAAAAGCCATTTAGACTGTGTTTACATACACCTACCATATGTAGCCTAAAGTGTATTCAGTGCTGAGGCACTTAAGTGACTTGTTTATGGTCATCTACCATCTGCTAGTGAGACTGATAGTGAGATTAAAAAAAAAAGCAGATACAAATACTCGAAACAATCCCTTATATGATGTCTTTTATCTTCACAGTCTATAATCTGTTCAGATACAAGGAATTAAACATTTATAGGGAAATACATGTTTTTCTTGCTGAGAATTAAATGAGAAGGTCGATATCACTCTTATGTCTATCCGTGAAATATAAAGCGAGTCTCAACAGCCGGTAAGCTTAGCTTAGCATAAAGACAGGGAACAGGTGGCCTGTCTCTGTCCAAAGGTAACAAAAGTCCTTCCTACCAGCACCTCTGAACACAAATGAGATGCAATGTGTTAATTAGTGAGCTTTAGAGGTGCTGATAGGTGTATTTTGTTACCCTTGGACAGAGGCATGCTAAGCTAACCGGCTGTTGGCGCTCACTTCATAGTTATCGTACAGACATGGTATCAATCTTCTCATCTAACTCAAGGCAAGAAAACGAGTAAGCATACAGTATTTTCCAAAACTGTTCTTTTAATATTGTCATGAAGAAGTAGAAATGAGGATGAAGTATTGTATTGTATCAATAGACAAAGATAAAGGCTGACATTTTATAGAAAATCTGTTTTATTCCACTCGTTCCTTGTTCCACCATTATCAAAACCATTAGTACAGCCAGACCAATACCACCAGTCCAACGACAGACCTTCATCACAGAGCTCTAAAAAAACACCCACACTGTAATGCATAGACTGAAACATCAAGGCTCAGCTGCTTCCTCTGCACTCCACTGCGGTTGCTCCACACAATTATCAAAACCATACTGCCAAGACAGTTGACTGAGGTTTTCTTCTCATAATTAGCTTTTAAGAGGTTGGTTGTTGATTAGCCTAAGTCACTGAGCTTTCAGACTGCCATTATCTGAAATTGCACATCTAATGTGTTACTCACAGCTGTGTGGTGACTTTCCAGTCACTTAGGTCAGATGAACGCAGGCAAGAGAATTTGACCCTTTGATGAAAAACTGAATCACACTATTAGAGGGGCCAAGTTGTTTTTCGCTCTTTGTTGGACAGCCAGGTGTCTGCAGGGTTACTAATGAGGAGTGAAGGAGAGCCTCAGGCAGGCAAGGAACCTTCTCACACCTGCTGCCCCCAACGGCCCACACAACTGCCTGATTACACATCATATTTCACCACATCCTCCCATCAACCTGGATGTCAACCTGGTGAACGGCCAAACATGTGTCAGGAAGTGTTATGTCAACTGAACCTACTCTAATGGGCGATGCGTTTGAAAGGAAATCAGGTGTAAAATTTGAGCCAGCTGAAAATAGCCATCATGTTTGTAGCAAGGTGCAGGAGATTCAACTGCAATGTTAAGAAATATTGAGGACAGCTTAAAGAGTCCAAAAGGGCAATCAAGGAAATGCAGTTCCTTGAAATGAAACCCTACAGGAAATCTTATCATTTCAGTCGACTTCAATCACAAAAATCTCACCTGGTGATGGCTAAGTTGCAGGCCAATAATATTTCCTATTATTTTCTTAATGTGCTTCTTCATCATACAGGCAAATGGAAGAATATGTCAATAAGATGGCAAGTTAAAACAGATATTACAAAGAAAGGTTTAATCAACTATAAGAAATCTTTTCTGTGCTAGTGTGATGCATCTAGAGTTTGAATTTTATAATGCAATGGAAACAGAGGGCACAGAACAATATTCTGTACACACACGACTCAAGTGTGTCGAAGTTATAGTATTCGATTTCATTCCATTCCATTTTTGGTCAGACTGTATGCTGCGGATTATCTTACTGTTTTGTTTGCCATGGGCAAACAGAGAACAAAGACCAACTGAATTGAATTGACAGCTCATGCAAGAGTAAGGGACATTAACACTGCTGCTGCCTGTGTTGGCCAGGACAGTTTTAATCTCTATAAGGCTTTTTGCTGGTTAAATACATTTTAAATAAATAAATACTGTAGTAGCCTTGAGACATACAGTATATGAATGTGTAAGTATCCTCTCCTCTGAGGTCTAATCTTCTCCAGCACAGCTAGCATCGAACTTTGAGCAGAGACTCTCTCACAATGCAGCCACTGCACATTACCCTTCTGTATTATGTACATTAGGCAGTGCCAACATCTCCATACTGAATTTATAACTTCCTATTACACACTGTGGAGCAGTCAGCAATTATGCAAAAGTATAGAGTGTGATAGGAAAATGTATATTAAACTTTTCTGGATGGACCATCAAGGTAAATGCTATCGTCAGCATGCTAACATGGTCACAGTGACACATGCCACTGATGCAGGTATAATGTTTACCACGCTCATCATCACTGTCATTCATTTTGCAGGTATTTGGCCATAAATACAAGTATTGGACAGGTTTGACTTGATGATGGCACTAGGTGAATATCTAAAGGGGAACTCCCCAGATCTCACACATCAGCTCTGTTTCTGTCTCTTCACAGGTATTTTGTGGCTCCAGAGAGAGCTGGCCAAAGTCTGATAAATTGCCAAACGTGTTTTCACTTGAGTGAACGCAATTGGGCTGAAGACTACAAGTTTAAAATCAGTTAGAAAGAAGTGAGCCTGAATCTCCGACCAAACTGTTGGTGCTCGACTTGCATTGTGGGTAATAGTGGTCCTAGGTTTTATCTCTGGTTCTGCTGCATCAATTTTGATACTTTTTTTTTTCAATGGTCTATCATGAGTCCAACAATGTTGAATGAGGAGTACAATGCTAAATTGATTGAGAACTCACCAAGGT
The DNA here is from genome assembly GCF_043641665.1 of Enoplosus armatus. Classification (NCBI taxonomy): domain Eukaryota; kingdom Metazoa; phylum Chordata; class Actinopteri; order Centrarchiformes; family Enoplosidae; genus Enoplosus; species Enoplosus armatus. The sequence continues at coordinate 14,126,891 of NC_092186.1, forward strand.
TATTACAATTTATTGGGGACATAAATGTCTGTATCAAATTTAATGGCAATCCATCCAACAGTTGTCAAGACATTTTACTCAAAGCCACAACCGTAAAACTCTTTGTGGTGCTTGAGGAAAAGCCTAACAAAACTGAAGATATTTCAGTCAGGACCAAGGTGGTTTACAGATCTAGAGTCCGACATTGCCATCTCTAGAGCCATGCTGCTAGCGTTATTAAAAATGTCAAGATAACAAGGAAATAGCATCATGTCCACCCCTGAACTCTACTTATTTGAGTTATCCTCTCTGACTATCAAATACAATCTCATTTAGCTACTCTACCTCTGATCCAAAACTTGATTTGAAATTGATGCACTCCTTTTTCCAGTATTTGCAAAAAGGTAACCCCCACAGCCATAATAGCCAGTGATGGATACAAGGACAATAACTAAACCAACAAAACTTTTCCACTGCACCTCGCCAGCAGTCTATTCCACCCACAGCCACGTCCCTCTGCTTCTATTGTTGTCTCTATATTATGACTTCATCTCCTGTGTATCTGGAAAAAAATAATGGCATAGACATTAACACAACCTACACATTTTCTATGCAGATGTAACACCTTCTGTAGATGTGTTAATGCAAATACTATACTGTATTTGCCCTTCCTTTCATCCATTTACTTTAATCTTATTTTTCTTCCATGATTCTATGCTGTATCCTTCCAATAAGATATGTTATTCTGCCACAACAACAACAACCCAATTTCCCTGCAGGGTTTATTAAAGTTTCATATTATCATTATGTAAGTATTGTGCCATAAACACTGAACTGACCTCAGCTTAAGTAGATCAGTTAGTTGGAAGGCTGAGTTACAGACATTTGACAGTGAACATATAGGGTAATCTCTTATATTTTGCTTGCTATTGGACCTAATAAGGAACATTATCAAACAACATAGTATAACTTTGAATTCATGGTATTTATGAGTTTGATAAAGTTGGCAGCTGCTGAGAGAGACACACCCGTTTCATCAGAAAAACTAACAATGACTCTTCATTTTGCTTTGTGCTCATTTTCTTCAAAAATTTATAAGGCAGTCAGGCTTTTTGTCTTTTTGCCATGACACGTAGCCATCAGACGATGAAAAAGAGGCTTCTCAAAGGGATCCTACTGCTGCGATGACCTTCCAAGAAAGACCATTACACAACACCACTGACACATCAGATCAGTAATGATCAACACTACTAATAGGACCACCACACAGTCATGGTCCAATCATCGGAAGATAAAGTAGCCTCATGGGGAAGGGCTGGAAGGTAAGGAACTGTCATAGGGTGGAATATGATGCATTTCCTCAGCCTTGTGCTATGAGACATTTATACTTAAACATATTTGAGAATGTTGTAGAAGAAATACAACAAAATAACACAAATAGAAATATTTAGTACCCAGTACAGAGCAAGGTAAAACCACTGCCATCAAAAAAGCATCAATCATTTGTTTTTGTTTGTTTTCCAGCTCCTGAACTCTGTGTTGAAATAGCTTTGGGCGAACAAGGAGGTGAACATTTACTGCACACTCCAATGTCCCACACGCGAATGTCACATAAAGTTTCAATGATGTTGAGATGTTTGCTGAACAAGGAGGCCAAGAGCCATTTTTTACTTCAACCTAGTGTTTGTGAAAACACTCTTGAAATTGTTTAGCAAAGCATATCATAATCTTTGTCAGTAGGACCACGATGAGAAAACCCGAATGCCCCAAGTCTTGTAAAATGACCTGGTATACAATAATGTAGGGCCACTGAACTGCATAATGATTTGAACAGATGGCTGCCTAGGTTGCACTGTGAGACATGCCTCATATACTGCATTTACCTGTTACACTATACATGGTGTATACATACTTTCAACCATTACACAAAGTAAAGTATACTTAGTGCTGTTCTGAGTTAGCTCTAAAAAGTGTTATTTAGTCTTATTTAAAGAGATATTTAAAAGGTTTGCATCACAGGCAGGTGTTGCTGTCCAACTCTGCAGCTGCTAAATATGCCTCACTGCACATTTTGATGATTTTTGTTGCATTTATGTTTTTCAGTTCAACAGTCAGCCTCACTTCAGTGCTGGGTAAATTGAATAATATATTGATATAAATAACAAATGATTCAGTTTAATGGGATCATACCACAGATGTAATTGAATTCTGTGGAAAGGAATTGTCAGAGCATAAAATCATAAAAAAGGCTTTTAGTACATAATGTCTGCACAATTACATTACAGCATTCCACCCTTAAATATATGATATTATGGAGAATATCTTGTACATACACATTATTGCTGTGCACTCAGTTTTACACAGGGGAACACATGGCCACTGACATTTCAATCTTTGTCGAATTAATCCACAAGGCTGAGGGGAAACAACATAGAACACTGATATCACCTCCTCTGAGATTAAAGAAATACGTCAGTACAGTATATGTTAATCTTGGTTGTTGCACACCTAACTGTGAAAAGCTGCGAATACGTATCTGTAGCATTCATTACTCAGATCCAATGTGAGGCTCAAGGGGAAGCCACTACAAACATTGTGGACAGTGTGATGAAATGAAATCACTGTGATGAAATCTTTACCTGTAAACTGGTTCAGTTTCTGAAACATGTATGCACAGAAACAAACCACATCAGTGTAGCACATAGTTAAGCTGAAGCAAAGTGTGCGAGTGGTAGGATGAAAAGCTACAGGTCGCTAGTTTACAGTCACCAGACCCCTGACAGACTGTAAGCAGCAGGTTGATAAAACAAGTATGTGTCTCATTTATTTGGTGGAGTGTTATCAGTCAGCATCTAAGGTCCACTTCAACCGATGATTACACATTAGGCATTTTAGAGCACCCTCATCTCTGGTGTTATTAATTCACTAAAGGATTTGTTAGTCTTCAGTACGTTAGATTATAGAAATTTTTCACTTGCATATTTATTTGCCGAGAGTTTAACAGAAAGACCGAATTTAATGTACATCTTGAGGCTATGAAATATATTATTAATCATCTTTGTAAATGATGAATCATAATTATTCAGTATTTTGAATATGTATTGTAGGTGGTTTAACGAACATGCAGCTTGTTTCAGTTCAAGAGGTACAGGCAGGTTCAGTGTTATGCTGAATAGCGGCACTAATTTATACACCATGAAAACCAATTTGCACTCCTTCCAAGGAGAGTGGTGTTATTCACTCAGGACAATCAGAACACTTGACAAAAAAAGATTAACCAAAGACAATGACAGGAAAATATAGCCAAACTAGATTGAGGGTGGTAAGTGACAAATGTTAATGTGATGAAATAATTAACAAGACACTCCAGAGAAGCAGGATTGATCCAAGCAATGGTCCACCATTCAAAAGAAGATCATTTGATCAATTCTAGCACAAAGCTGATCACACTGCCTATTGAACCACTGAGCAGTAACTGGGTATCGCAGGAAATTGCATGTCTGCACTTTTAGGGCTCCACTACAGGGGAAAAAAAGTCGGCTGGCGACACAGCGTTTGCCTCCAGCAGCCTGCCATCTACAACACAAACACTGATTATTCAAACTGTCTCTTCCTTTATTGTCAGACTCCCATGACTTGAGAAAACAGGCTGTTATGCTCCTTCTGATGGATTAGTTTATCTAAATACACCACTACAGGACTTAATGAGGGTTCATTTTTCAAGAAGATAGTAAAATACCATATAACATTTAATAAAGTCCCAGGTCATAGAAACACAAGGGCAGAGACAAACAGCCAAGATGACAGATGGATGATACAAGCAAATCATGGCATTTTAAACCTTCGTCAACCACTTGTCAGATACAAACTTCCTTTCAATTCACTGCAGCAAATGTAGTCTCGATTTTCTCATCTTTAATTAATTCCTTTCTCCTTGAGGTAATGATCTCAGCCTTCCCCAACCTCTGAGATGAAGCTGGGGAGCTTGATTTTTTTTCTTCCATTATCTGGTCTAGGACCACTTTGTAATTGGCATAACCTAATTCAAATCTGCTTCCATGTGGCCCTTAGACTGACACCTGCTCTGTCAGTCTGAGCAACACTCTGAATATGAAGATTTGAATCTTCTTGTATCCTTGTGACTCTAATGACTCAGTCTCCTGTTTTACCCTGTTGCACTAGTCTTTGCACATTACTAATTTGGTCATGTTTTGTAGGCTAATGAAGTGTGCAACAAGCCAAGGTGAGTGGAGTTGAAACAGCTTCCTGTCAGGACCAAACACTTAGAAAAACAAACATGCATCTGGCCTCTGCAGTCTCCTAGACAGAGGAGTCTAATCTTAAAGGCAAAAAGTAACATATAACATGGAATTAAAAAAAATAAATTGTAGTATCAAAAAACGATTTTTTTTTTGTCAGCAAAACTACAGGCTGTTGTGTTTCAACTCACATAAACGCTTCACAGCCCTGCCCTTTTCTATTTCACTGGTCAGTATTATCAGTGAAGACTGAAGGAAGACTCCTCGTTATGGATTTCTGCACCCTGTTCCTCTGGGTGGCACAAAAACAAACGGAGCCTCTGTCAAAAAGCTTTAGTTGTCGGACTGACGATAAAGTCAGTAGCCTACAGTCGCACGTTTTTAATCGACACCTGTTTAAAAATATAAATTTTCTTACCTAAAAAGAGAGAACTACTTTCCATTTCGTTCACCTTTCCCCAGAAAATGAAAATGTGGCAGCACAGGCGACCACGTCCGCCGTAGCTACTATCCCCCCTGCCGGTACTGAGAGAGAGAGAGAGAGAGAGAGAGAGAGAGAGAGAGAGAGAGAGAGAGGGGGGGGGGGGGGGGGTAGCCAGCGGTAGTCGGGGGGATTAGAGCAATTGCCTGTTACAAGAGCTTTTATTGACAAGACACAAAAATTTAATTAAAGCCGCTATTATGTGGCATATTTGAAATCTTAATGAAATTTCTTGCAACTATTTGCTTATTTCCAATTGAATATTAAGCTCGAGGCTGCTCATAAACAGCACCAGTACAGGTAACATACCTGTTGCCTTCTGCATGGTCAAACAAGCAGCCTGAATCTCTGGCTCCATGGTCATGACAGGCGGGACTGCAGTTTATATATTTATGACTCACCTGTTAACAGTGAGCACACATCCTATCATCAAACTATTTCGACCATTTTTAGAACGTGCACTCCATTTGTTGCCATAGGGACCAATAAAAGAGGATCCTAACTCGACCCACAATAAAAATCAGTGGAATGAAAAAAATTGAAGCAATATCTTGTGATGAAAAATTACTCAAATTAACTGGACTCGGGGTTAATGGACTAAGGTCATTTTTTTAATGAGTTCAAGGTGATGTGATGCGGCAGTTTGGCTGTCTCTGTGTGTGATACACATGAAGGCCGCTGGGTGGCAGTAAACGCATAGAAATTGTATTGAAATAAAGCAACCACTGCTTTGTCTGCCCTCACCATAGGCTGCATGTATTTACAGTCTGACTAATCAATGCTTTTTCAGTTAAGCCCTGCTTTAACATTTCTAATATATTCTATTATAATTATTTACTGACATATAGTTGTTGTTTTTTATCTTTCTATTTTCTTTTGTATAAATGCATTCTTTGCCTAATTATTTGATTCTGTTTATCGTCACACTATTTAATTCCTGATGAGGAATTTGCTGAATAAATATAGTTATTGAGAAAAAAATTAGGCTACTTTACATCTACTATATGGAAAAAATAGTGTAGTCCTACGGCAAATATGCCAATAAGTGAAGCAAAGTGGGTTCAGTCAAAGTGGGACACTTCTTCAAAAATACACACTATAACTTGTTATAGAAATAAATACTACTAATAATAATTATAATATCATAAAAATAATTGTTCTAAAGTGGGACACTTTTCTACAGTAATTTTTGCTGCAAATACATCTCATATAACTAAATTAATTAACAATTGTGTATTTTAAAATTAAATTTTTATCAATTAAGGCTACCACAATCTGATGGTCAATATACACTACAGAAACTGTCGAAAAGTACAATTGCGTTTTTATTCGGCTAATAAATTATTATTAGTATGATTCTTATGTTTTTATTTTTTGATTTTTATAGTGTGTGTGTGTGTGTGTGTGTGTGTGTGTGTGTGTGTGCTTGTGGGGGTGGGGCTTTCCAAGCGTTTGACGTGGCCCAACTCTCGCGATATTTCGGTCTCAGTTACCTACTCGTCTTGGATACTCCAGTTTCGCCGTTGAGAAACATCAACATAGTAACCCGGGAAAGGCAACCTCAGCGGCGGGTAGCGACATTTCCTTCTAGGAATCTCACAGAAGACCTGGATATCTGGTTGCCTTGAGAAACCCTGATACCACAACAATGGGTGCTTGCGGCTGGAAAAAGTTGCTAGCTTAGTTGGCACAACTGCTAGCTAACATTGGTTTGCTAACGTTAGCTGGCTAACGTTAGCAAACAGACAGCTGAACGAAACTGAAGAAGTCCGGAGAAGTTAGGATTTTCTTATCACAAGGACGTCAGCATGAATATGGACATCTAGACACGTTGGCTCGTTTTTCTAAAGGTATATGTTATGTCTTTTCAAATAGGTGTTTCGCAAAGTAGATTCATGATTCTCCTGTCAGCTAGCGTTAACATTAACTCTCTCGAGTTGGCGGCTCCGACTATTCCCCGGACCAAAGACATTTCGAAATAAGTCATCTTTAAGTCAGATGTTAGAGTGTGTTATAGACATAATTTTTGGACGCACAACGATTGTAATAGAAAGCCAATCCTAGTTGTCGAAAAGTTGGTGTTGTTTTAATAATAATTACGTTTTTTTAAAAAAACAGTAGTAGACTGATTGTTGGTTCACACCCGAAAGTAATGGATTGTGTTGTCCGATGGCACTGGCCAGTAATTCCTGGGCATGGTGTTTAAGTCGTAGTTGTGACACAGGTTATATCTCGACTGTGGCGTGACGGTTAGATGGCCATTACTTACTGTTTCATTTAGTATTGTTTATGCTTATTATATTCAATAATAACAGCGCTGTCGTAGACATCAATAGCTGGCGTTTGTATTGCCCTTCTACAGGTCCCGATGTACTATCAGTGTGAACCGACCTATTTCAGGCTCTCGATGTTTGACAAAATAATATTCAAAATATGAAGTCACTGAATGGAAGGTGAACTTCTCCGCGACCTATCAGGCGACAAAACGGCGATACCAGGTGGATATAACTTAATGAAAACACGACTTGCTACGATTGAATGAGGGTGATTAAAGTTAACGTCAATACTACCATGTTAAGTCAAAGATGGCACATTATTTCTTCCTCGCCCAACGGCATGGATGCTGCTATGCAGCCTTTTGCACAGTAGTGACGTTAGTGGTCAGAAGCTACATTGCAACAGTGTATGTCCCTGCATGAGTGTTTTTGTAATGTAGCGTTCACCCGTAGGTGGCAGCATCGAGCCACTACTGCTGAGCAGCGCTGTAGTCAGTTAGCGAAGAAGAAAGTATGCGCCATCTTGGATTTTACACTGGTTGTATTTGCTATAATGGAAATCACCTTCACTCCATCGGGGAAATTGTGTTTTTGTCACTTTAACGCTCCTCCGACATAGTCTTTTCTTGTCCTGATAGGTTGCTGATGGGTTCACCTTCCCTCCGACGAGTTTACAATTTAAATATACTTTCGTTTATGAACTTTATGGGCTCTAAATATTTGAATTGACTGGGTTCACTATGAGAGCCGTACATGACCAGTATACAGTACTAAAGTCTTGGGTCTAGCTTGCCGTTTGTAGATTTAGGTGTTAACTTAAATTAAGCCTGGTTACGGAGGCTAATATCGGTAATACGTTTGTCCTACATACGTTAATTACTAACGTTAAATTAGCTTCGAACAGAGAAGTGTTTCGTTTAATGCTGGCACGTGCACTTTTCAGTTCAAGTCACAACTTTTGCCAAAAGTTGCCAACGTCAGCTTATCTCGATGGTCAAGATGACGACTTGACAACGTTATTTCCTTGTATGGATTTACTAACTTTGCATACAGTTTTACGGTGTATAATGTTAACCGCTTTTGGCTCTCCTACCATACGTTTTGGATTCAGTCCCATATGGATTCAGATAACGGGAAAGACACCGTATACTGTCTGTAGTCTTGTTTATTAAACGTAATTTAATTCACACGATCTGCACTGTAAGTTTGAGTTTATAATCACGGTCATCAGTGTACGGCCATATGTTAATGCCGTAAGGTTGTTACTAAGAAATTCTGTTGATGTAGAAGCAGAGATGAATTTAGTCTTCTTCCTGTTTGCTCTCTCGGCCTGACGTGACTACCTATGGGCGGTGTCACGTGATTGTTATGAATATAAGACACGAAGAAGTCCTTATGACTCAAGGGGTGTTAAATATGAGTGCAAAACAATGACCGAACTAACCAGGCTAGACTTGCTTATAAATTAATGGTGCAATAAACTGATTTAAATGGCAAAGTTGTCAACAAATTGACCCACTATTGTCTCAGGAAGAAGATTCCCATATCAGAACAAAACATAATTTTGTCGTTGGCTTTATGAGAGTTGTACCTAGATAGGAGCAGACACCGGTAATCTAGCTTTACAGGTGTTTTAAGTAAACACCACATGGCTGACATGTGACAAACTTCAGTTCTCGGAAATGTTTTGAGGAATGTGCGGTTGTAGAACCTGTTTTAAATGGCAGGGTCATATTATTCTACTGTCAACAAGCTGTCATGATAGTTACATGTGTTATGCTAGAAATTAATTAGGCTATACACCATATATATTATGCATTTTAATTTGTTAACATGCTGGGCATGAATTTCAGCTTGCTGTCTAGACTGTTGTCTCTAAGACTTGTTTCTGTCTGAGTCTTGTTGTGTTTTGTTCCTGTATGTTATTCTTTGTTTTGATTTCAGTTCTGGATTTGTCTGCCTGTTTACTGAGATGTTACTGCCTTTGTCTCCATTTTGTGTATATGGTATACAGTGCAACAGTGTAGACTTTTAATGACATTTTGTGTTGGTTTTGTATATTTCACTTTTACGTTAGCTCAGTTTTGGTTTTCATTATTTGTCTGTGTCTAATCTTGTCTCCAGGTGAATGGGAGAGATGAGGAGCAGCAGGAGAACTGAGGTTAAAAGCTCTGCTCAGCAGCTCACAGATCACAATATTGGCACAGGTGTGTTAAAAAATGCACTTCAATTATGAGTGTTTTTTGTCAAAGTTGGTATATTGTTCCTGCAATCACTTTATTTGAATTCTGAAATCCATAATGTAAATGTTTCATATGGATGGCTTACATAGCTAGAGGTTCTGTATCACCTGTTGTAATGAATTTTATTTTCTTTCTCTTTACAGAGCTGACAACTGCATGGAAAAGTTTGGCTCAGTCCAAAGCTGCTGTGAGTGCACCTGGAACAGTTTTCTGCTGAATGACTTTGTTTGTTTTTCAGCCTTTTAGATAGAATTGCCATTTCATAAAAGTAACGAAATATAGTCTGCAATATCTAATGATGAGGAAGAGGACTCCCTTTGTTCTTCACATAACGAAGGGAGTCTCACATGTGAATTCTCCCCCTGTAGTTGCGGCATATAGAAAATCGTCTAGAGGCAGCACCAGGGACAGGGGTTCTCCTGGACTCTGTCATGGACCCCCCCAAGAAGAAATCCTCCAGGACAGTCCGCTGCAGGGGTGAGTTATTGCAAAACACTTTGCAAATATCATTGTGATTAGTTAAATTCTATTGTAACATTGCTCTCTCTATCACAGATGGACAACAAGCTGATGACCATGGAAGGTCTTCAAAGCGCAGGGGGCGAAGTCAGCAGAGTCCAGAAAAGAGCAGCTCACGCAGCCCACTGAGAAATACCACTCAGGACAGCAATGTCCGCAGAAACAACAGTGTGGAGTTCAGGGAACCGCTGGCCTCCTACAGGTACAAATACTGCACTAAAACACATTCATGAAACATCGATAGCCACTTTTCTCGAGGAACATTGATTTTTGGATAGGAGGGTATGTTGTCAGAGTCAAGACTGGATATCTATGGTTGGTGCTATGGAGTACTGACCAAATTACTTAGGTAATATTCTCTTTTCCCAAATATTCAACAAAAAACAAAACTAAAACTATACCAAAAAGCATAAAGCTTTCATTGAACATGCATACCAAAACAATGTTATTAATATTATTATTTTAAATTACACTAAAATGATACCAATCTAGTCAGTCAGTGTGTTTTCTGTAGAGTGACAACAGAATAAGATGGTGTTTATTCCCCACCTGGCCTGTGATTCTTTTTAATTATTGCATCACCTCACTGTTTTAATTTGGTACATCAGGAGAGCTCTTTCACCTAAATGACAACGCTTTTTACTCTTCAAGACTTCCATATGTTCTTGACACCTTCTGTATAGCTCGTAGCTGACTAGCTGTCAGATACTTCAGTAGCTCAAGGCTCCAGTGTTTGCAATGATACCGCAAAACTGTAAGTTTTGTTTCTAGTATTATCACTCAGTGTAACAGAATTACTGCATTTTAAATGTGAATATGTTGCACATTTATTGTAAATTATATAAATTACACGATTTATTGCTAACAGGTATTTCAAATGAATGATAATGTTGCTCTGTAACTGCAGGATCAGTGTAAAAGGTGATGATTTTCTTTTCATTGTTGAACTAAAGTGATGTCTTGAGTGTCCTTCTATACCCTTTGACCTCCCATAAATGTGCGCTTCTGTACACTCAGTCAGTGGTAAATTAAGAGTAAATCTTGATCCCCTTCCTAATCTCATGTAATCTGGTTTGTGTCCAGAGAGGCCACCCCTCCACCACATCCCTCCTCTCAGCTGGAGGCCCACAGTCTGCAGTCAGTGCCCGGGTCTTCGTACCCATCCTCTCCGCCTCCCTCAGATCCTCTGCTCAGCCAGCTGGTCTACCAGAGAGACACCAGGGAGAAACAGACGGACAGGGACCTGGACAGCACACACTCCTCGGCTCTGGAGAGCACCGAGGTCCGCTACCTCAATGACCAGCCAGCCCTGGTCACCCTGAGGACTGGAAACCAGTCACATCTCACAGGTGTAAGAGTCACTGCAAGGGACGGGGCTGAGGAGGAAAGCACCCCCAAAGCACAACTTGGCATGGATAGCCAAGAGTCAAGCCCATGTCTGGCTCCAACCCCGGGGTCCATACGCCGAGGGGAGAGCACTCCCTCCACCAGCCCTGGTTCAGCTTCCCAGCGGTTGGAGAACCTAAGGCGACATCAGCCTGATGATAAACTGGAGAAGCTCAAAGAGCGTATTCGCAGGCAGAGACAACATCTGGAGGAGGCTGCAGAGAGAGAGAAGTTGCTGGGTTATCTGGAACAGCCCGTTATGGCAGCTGTGGGGAGTAACAATGCTGGTACTAGCACCATGCCCACAGCCAAAATACGGAAAGTAGCAGCTGCACCGCCTGCACCTATATATAAAGGTACCATCAGTGTTGGATGTATCCCAAACTTTAACTTTCTCATTTATTTGGCCTTTTGTTCAATAAGGAGATAATGATATGTGAAGTGATATCTTGAAGTTTTGGTAATGTAGATTTCAGCCATATAGTAGGAAACAGAATGCCACAGCTCACATCTTCTATCCTTTTACTCTCAGGTTTCAACAGCACTGAGACAAAGATCCGGACTCCTGATGGGAAGGTTTGGAAGGAGGAGGAGTTTCATAACCTCAGCAGGGAAATATACAGAGACCTGTCACGACAGTTTGCTGGTAAGCATTGGATACAAACATTTACTTGTCCTTGCTATCATTCCTTATTTATAACATTTTCTTCTATGATCAGTCTGAACTCTGACCGTCATCTGCAAGGAGGACAGTGTACAGTTGGATTGGGGAAAATCTATTTGGATGGGCAACTCAAATAAATTGTATATATGGGAAACACAGAGTTGTATTGATCTGTCAGAGGCACAAACAAATATTGTATCGGCTGTTTTCCATAGAGGGGTGAAGTGTGTCAAGTGTTACATAACACAAAACATGATTTATGCTCATAGTCCTTGATTTAAAGTATCAGAGATTTCTGCCCCCAGGAACAGGGCTTGTTTTTAAGCCAACTGACATATTTTAACTTAATCAAGAAATGTTTGTCACTTTGTGTTGCTTTGTGGTTTATTCTCTGCATGTGCCTTCTGTGTACAGAGAGCACCAGATCCAGGCATCAGCAGCAGAGGGAACAGAGAGCAGACAGGTCCAAAGAGAGGAGGCCTCCCAAACCAGTCAGGAAGGTCCACAGAGCTGCCCCTTCCTCTGACCTAAATGCAAAACCAGGTATAATAATCCTCTTTTATGTGAGAGGGCAAACCCACCCTCTGATTTATTTTTAATTAGTGACAGAATTAAAAATGAAGTTAAGCATGTGGAACAGTCTGGCAGGATTTTATCGTGGGTCCGTGCACGCAGTCCAAAACCAAGAGCCTCAGATGTTGAACTATCCTTGTGCTGAAAAGGTTTTTCTCAACTGGCTTTGTGACTTTGGTGTCTGTGCCCTTTTAAGTCAGCTGTATGTGTATTTTTTTATCTACCTTTATTCCTTTGTTTATTTCTGGATAGGTTTTGTTGTTATTTTACCCTGCATACATGCTCTCTCTGATCAGTTCAGTAATGATTTGGCTGTTATCTTGTCTTAGTCTTAGAAAGCAGTGTTTCAGGCTACAGCATTCAGTGTGTTCTTTCCATCTATTCAGTTGTCCCATACCAGACCTGTTTGTGTTCTAGTACATGAACCAGAGACATTGCTGGCTTCTGAGACTGTGTTAAGACTTTAATCCCTGAAGAAATGTCCAGTATGTGTGACATGCAGTTTATGACCAGCAAGTAGCATACAGACACCCACATAAAAGAATCATAGCCACATGTAAACATGATTGCTGGCGATCTTCATCTCTGTGCCTATATAGAGGTGAACACAAGGAAATGCATTTAGTAGATATATGATTATGCATAGGCATGATTATCCCATTAATGATTCAGTCTCATTGCAAAAACAGTTGAAATACACAGTACAGGACAAAACAGATGAAATCTGGATATCCTGAAAGCTGCCAGTAAAATACAATATGTCTCCCCTGTGTTCTAGCTCCCATTCACTCTGTGCCTGGTGTCTACTTGTGCTTCTTCCAACTTTTGTGTTGTCTCTTAAGTCTGGCTGGTCTCTGTTTCATGCTGGCACAGCACTATAAATAGCCTCTGAAATCTGTGGCCAGGTTCAGTTGGCTCATGCACCCTGTACAAACAGCTGCTCGGTTAGTGGATGTACAACTTCATTACCAGGAACTGCTCTTCAGTAGAATACAGTCATTGTGAAAAGTGCTTTTGAGATTATTCCAAGTGAAGAGACATTGCTGTTTTTGAAATGTAATTTCTGAGCACCACAAATGTATTCCTACTCACACTCATTGTACGTGGCTGGTGGCAGAAAATTGAGCAGCAGAAATTGGCAGGGAAAGCTGTATGAAATAAAAACAAATTTATTTACTGGAGCGTTACTAGGGGTGCCAAAGAAAATATACTTTGGGTAAACTGCAAAACAAAATTGTTATGTTGCATCACCTTTCCCACACAGCAACTTAAGTAACTTCATAAATACACTTAAGACAGTTCTCTGTGTGTATTTATTTTCTAGTGACTCTGTGCGGTGGTGGCATGTATGCATATACGTGCTAACACATGCAGTCATGTTCCATGCGGTCAACATGAACTATATTCAATTGCAATGCTCTTCACTGGCAGCATCTAAGGTATTCATTTTCTGTTTCTCTGCAGTGATAAGTCCTGCATCGTGGCGAGAGGGCCAAAAGCTGGTAAAGATGGTACTTGGTCCAGTTCCCAAGCTGCCCAGGGAGGAGGACCAGTCCTATCCAGCTGATGGACTGAGCAGAACAGGTGGGACCTGGAGAACTATTACCCTTCTATACATGCCACTACACCCCTGTCTTATATTACTATGTTAGCGGACCCAGCTTGCCTATAACAGTCGCATGTAACACAAGACTTGAAGTGACAAGAGTGACAAGGGGGTCACAAGTGACAATAAGTGTAAATGAGGTTTTACACTTGAGTTTCTACCTGCCCCTTCTTTCAGACATCTTGTGTCCTCATTTTAGTTTTATCTGATTTCTCATGTTGCCATGTGTCTTTCACTTTTAGAATTAAACAGATTTCCTCCACTGGGTGCTATTACATGTGAGTTTTTACATGTATTTGGAAGATGTTTAAAACAAATGATCTCTGGTTTGTTATAGAGGTTTTGCTTGTCTGGGACCCACAGTCAGACAGCAGGACTGACAACAGAGCCAGTCAGAATATCAATAAATAAAGAGTCTTTGACTGCCGCTGTGAACACACAACCATAGACTCTGTCTCACACTTTCTCATACTCACACACTATCTGCATCCACCTCTGTCTTTGCTAGCTGCGTCTGTACTGGGTACCACTGACCGGAAGGAATAGAGATTGACTGGCTGTTCTGGTTGGGTGCACAATTAGAAATGGCCTGATTTCCAGAGGTTGCCCCCAGTGCAGGCGGCATGTACTCTAGGGAGTGGCTGAGTGGGGCAGGGAGATGCAATGAGGCTCACTATAGCCATGTTCTGAAAGAAAAAACACTGTCTGGATTAGATACTGTAAAATCTAGATTTTCAATTTGGCCCAGATTAGAGTTGCCGTGGCAAGCCTTCCCCCCAAGCCTCATTTATTATGTTTTCTCTGTCTGGATCTTGTGCTCTAGTGGAGTTTTTTTAAATCTGCTGCAGTCAGTTGTTGTTGCATCTAGTGTTTTTCGAGCTGTGATGAACCCATTTATTACAGATATTGATCATAGATAAACAGGAATACGTCTTATAGGATTGTATAGCCTACTAGTTAAAAATGTAAAGACTGGTCACACATGTGAAAGCAAATTTGACATTTGCAATGTTTCATCAACCTAGTTTCCACTTAAGACTTTTAGCATTGGAGCTACTCAGCAGCATGCACTATGTTAATGTGTGTGTATGTTTGTTTCCATTAAGTTGATTACCAGTTACCAACTGTAACATTTTGCCTTTCTGTAAATGTCCACCAGCTTCCCGTCACCGTTCCAGTTCAGACCCACGCTCAGAATCAAATCCACGGTCTCGCCCTCGCAGCACAGACGGGCCTCGTAGTGGATTTCAGGGACAATCCAAAAGCCACTTCACAACCACATCTACCCCCTCATCTACTGATCGGGACAAAGCCCCAGTGGGTGTAAGCACGGACCTGTTGTCAGCAGACATCCAGGGGATACTTGATGACCTTCAACTGGAGGTCAAAACAGCTGAGAGGGAGGAGAGAGCCCGGCAAAGGTCCCGAGGCGGGAGCAGTGGTAGGAGAGGGAGAGGGGGATCAGGGTCACGAACAAGGACTCCAGTCTCTGTTTGGGGAACTAATATGGCTACAGGTAGCTCCTCAAGAGGCTGCCGCAGCGCCAGCCCCACTACTCACCGACCGGAGACTGCCGACATGGCTGACACAGGGCACAAAAAGCGACATTATGATGCAGATACTGTTCGCCAGTACATTTCCAGGCAACAAGAGGAGAGAAAGAGGCGACAATCAGAAGAGAAGAGGGCACTGAGGGAGGAGGCAGAGAGGAGAAACCAGAGATTGCAGGAGCTCTACAGGAAGCAAAGAGAAGTAGCTAAAACAGTGGCCCTTCCCAGCGAGGCCCCTGTGGCCCCTGTACAAAAGCGACTACAGGAGACCTACAACAAACTGCTGCTGGAGGAGGCCCAGCTGGGCGAGGAGGCCGCACAGACTCAACCTGCTGCTCCTTCTAGTCAAATGGTAGGTACACATGAAGCATTATTCTACCCAATACAGCTTTTATATATAAATAAGGAGACACAGCTAAATTAATTAATGAAATTATTACATATGTAAGAAAAACATTTATGAATTTTTGACGTGTGTTAACGTGTTCTGCCACAGAGACCAATGTACCAGCCCTCAGGAGAGTCGGACAAAGAGAACAAAAGACTAGAGGCGCCACAGAGCCCCTCGAGCAGTGACAGGTCTTTGAATGATCAGCCACCTCCTCCGTTATCCAGGTAACACATAAACTCCCTGAATAACAAACCCCCTACACAGATTTATTGACTCATATAAACAACAAACAACTCTCGGCAGAGTACACAAAATCTGGTATCTTCTGTATATAATGTTTGGGCGATAAATTCTGGGGAATCACCTGACTGTACCAGACAGAGAAACTGTTTGTTCCCAGTCAGTTTGTTTTTATGAACACCCCTTGCAAGTATCCCAGGCGCCTTATTGCTCTGCATTTTAATACAGGATTAAAGAAGAATACTCAAGGGCACTTTTGCAGTCACTGATTCTATTTTCGATTCATGAAAGATCTCAGCTAATTGACTGGAAATAAAGATGAGCGTGTATAATGATTTTACTTGTGAAACAGATATAATAATCATCTTTGTCTGTGTATATTGAGTGATTATAGTTATTCTGATTTGTAGTTTTCCATCCTGTTCATTATGTTCTGTTCCACAGTTATATATCAAGGTGGTGAATGCATTTATTAAAAAAGTCTAGCTGTAAGAAACATTACGATGCAATACACCGGTGTTTCTGCAGGTGAGTGTAGACACAAATGTCAAAGAAATGTTTTTACAGTACTCTGAATACCCAGAATGGCTGTAAATCCTGTCTGTGAACATTCACAATGAAGGTTCTCTTATTTTCTTTCTTCAGTAGCAAGCATGTTGAATACACTTGCGTATGTCTAGTTTTATCATTCAAAGCAAGCTGTTTATGTCTCTTTTTTCTGTCCATTTAACTTCTCCTTTCTTTGGTGTTCTCCCTATTGCAGGAATGATCTGGATGTTGGAGTTGCCTCTTTGCTTCAGCCTGATCGTCTGAGCCCAGCTGTTCGACCCACGACTGGACCCAGCATCAGTGGGCTATCCCCTTTTGGTGACAATCTCCTCTCTCACCTTCTCAGGCTGGAGACTGCAGTGGCAGCTAGTGATATCACTCACACCCAGCGGCCAGCCACAGCACCTTCTAACAGATCGCGCCGCATTGAGGCCCTCAAGGCCACAGCTGCATCCCTCTCCAACCGTATAGAGAGTGAGGCACGGAAGCTTGCTGGGGAGGGGATCAACTACGGTACAACAACTTCAATGGACATGGATACTATTTTGGCTCCTAGGCCCTCTCAAGCTAATCTTGATGATGGATGCTGGGTAGAAACAGCAGCCACAGAAAATAATGATGTGGCGTTGAGGATCCAGAGGATTTTGACAAGCACAGGTCATAGTTCATACAGTGGCACAGCTCTTCCAGGAGCAGGCAATCTGCACGCCCTCAGGGGACAGAAAGAAACAAAGGGCACACACACCAATTTGACCAATCCACAAACAACTGCTGATGTAACAGGGCCCATTGTCAACAGTTATACACATGAAAGGAGGAAGCTAGTCAATGGCTTGGAAAAGGTAGAGAGAATGGATAAAATGGCACAAAGGAGAGGGTATGGATTGATAGAGGAAAAGAGTCAGACAGATCTCCATGACTCAAGTGCCGGTTCCATCAGTGAAGGTCCTCTTCTGAGTGAAGGGAGTTTTTCTGAGGATGAGGCAAGCCCTCCTCACCCCTCCAACAATTGTGTACCTAGACCAGCAGATCGCCTGGAGGCCAGGGACTACTGTGCAGGTCAAAGACGGGATTACCAGCGGTTGTCAGAGTTCCAGAGGGAGGCGGCGAGGTGCTCGGCCCTCAGCTCACCCTTTGCGCAGCATGACGGCAGCAAAGCAGCCTGGGATGAGCTGAACAAAGGAAGCCCTCTAAGTGTTATCAACATTTTCACGAAGAACCTTCATGGCCAAGCCAAAGGTTAGTTCACATATGAGTGTCTTTCTATTAATATGTCAGAGTCAGGTTCTCCATATTAGATGACAACTTCACCAGCGTCAGTGGATTTATGAACAGTTGAGTAGGTCATTTTTATCTTCTTTTAATGTTAATTTTTGTATTTGTGGCCAACAGAGCAAAAAAAAAAAGGAAATGGTGAGAATGTTGTGTTTAGTTAGTATCTACGGGTAAACTTATAATAAAAATGTCACCATATAAAGAATGTTTGTATGGAAAACTGTAGTGGACACGCTAACAACACATATAACATACTGACAGCCAGTCTAAGGCAAGATCATAAATATTTCTTTCCTGTCTGTTCTATCTCCACCCTGTCCTGTAGTGAGTGAGAGGAACTCTCCCTCTGCCCATTCTTTGCACTCTGGAAATGGCCCCGTAGACGCAGCAGTCTATGAAGATGACTTTGTGTCATCACATAGCAGCGGAGCCAGTGGCCAGTTAAAAAGAGGCTCCAATTCTCGCAGGTAAGAGAAACATGGTGAATGTTGTGTTTTCAAAGTGACCACTGGATGGCATTCATGTCACACAAATAGAAAGCTCATGCAGCCCGTTCAGACAGCAATCCCCCCTCTGTATTATTGAGCTCATAGATTATTTTCTTTGCAGACTTGTGAGGAGTGACTGGTACAAACCTCTCAGACAGATTAACTCTGCTGTTTGTTCCATGTTAATTAGACATGTTAATTTTTTGTGCTGTGTTACAGATTCTGAATTTTATTTAAAAGTGATTTGATTATACATCTTTCTCCCCTCTCTTTTAGCGTGAACAGTCATTTTGAGGAGCTGATGAGGAGGTCTCCTTATGAGAATAGCACCGGAGGCATCAATTCCCACCATTCATCCTTTCATTCATCTATTCACTCACCACATCTTTCTTCTGGTTCACCGTCTGGCTCCTCACCTTTCTCCAAGCACTCTGCCAGAAAAAGAGGTGAGGATTGATATTTTTGCATAATTTCGTGGTATGACTCTGAATTTTCAAGATATTTTTTTATTATTAAGAAGGAAATGAAGCAAAGTGTCTCTGTATGGTCAAATGTTGTATTTTAGCAGTTATACATCCTTCTGCTGCACAATATAATTACTCCATTCCTCCGCAGGCATAGCATCAGACCAGAGTGATGCCACGCTGGTGGAAGAGCAGAGGAGCTCCTGTTCGCCTCCCTCAGAGGTTTTATCCTCTGACTCCAGGAAGAGGGACTCAGACAAAAGCTCTGTCCACAGCCAGGCCAAGAGTGTCCACTCTAATGACGTTTCGGGGGAAACTTCTCACCACAGGTAATGATCTAGACAGACTCATTAAAGGGAAAGTTTGTTACTTTTGGTTTAGTCAAATGCCGCAAAAGTCAAAAAAATACTTTACAAGGTTCCACTGAGTGTTTTTCGGTTAAGAGTATCTCTAAGATATCAAATTGAAGAGACTGTGCAGTGGCATCCGAGAGGTGGATGAACGGTGTTTGTAATTACCCACACATCCAGTTGTCTCTGGTATTTCCTTCCTGGTTTTCAGTAACCTTCAGTGCAACACTGTTTTGTGGGAAGAGTGGTGGTGCTATTGGTTTACATTGGGATATTTCTGTGCTGTCCTGGATATGGTAGGTCATAGATGTTTCTTTCAGGGTCACAGCATTGTATTTCCTTATTTCCTGGTGCTTATTTGATTTCACAATGCTTTTGTGATAAATTGAAACCTTTTCTGTTTTCACTGGAAACAGATTCATCTGTTTAAAGTAATATTGAAATTAGCCCATGAAGCCACACTGTTTCCTTCCCAAAGCATTTCCAAGCTAAACTGAAATGGATTTTAAAAGTCTATGTTCACTTAGGGCTGAATGGGATCTCTTCAGCACTGGGTCATCTCAGTTGCTACTGTTCCAACTACTCAGAAACCTCCACTTGGTATATTCTGTAATTACCCAAAGGTTAATTTATCTGGGCATGACTAATTACTAAACTACACTAGTTGAGGCTGCCAGTCTAAACAGTCTTGCAGCTTGCTGTTCTATTGAAAGCCTGAGGGTTTAAGCAGCCATGTAGTGCCCAGCAACAGGAGGAGGCTGCAGTTAGACCCAAGACAGAAAACAGTGGTTATTTTGTTTTGGGGGCCTGCAGAGTCGTTGGGAGGGTCAGCCGGCTTCACCACAGCTTGGGGCTGCTGCCAAAGGAAAGGAGAGAGTTTTTTTGTTCTTTTAATCTCAGTGCCCAGTAGTGACATTTGAGCCATCTAATGGTACTCTAAAGCCCAGGTGGCAGATTCCTGCCACTCTGTGGAGCCTGTGTGTCTTACACGATAAAGGCAAAACATTCAGACAGGATTATGTCCTTCATAGCACCATTTACAAAGCAGGCTGACATTTTACTTTGATGGTGACTTAGTGTTCATTACGATGACAGAAAGAGTCAACAATTATTACTTTATAGACAGCGTATGTAGGTCTCAATGAGTCCTGTAGGCTTTTGGCAGACTGCAATCATATCTATTTCTCTTCATATGACAGCTAACTGGTTTAGCATTGAAATCATGGTAATATTGTTGTATTGTAATATATTAATTGAGACTGATTGTTATCCTTAGAGGAAAAAGGTGCCACTGTCTAATATCCTCAATGGGAAAGTAGAGCGTATCCTGATCTCTTTAAACATCGCCCTTGGCCTCTGATCATCTCTGAGCAGCACAATATATCCATTCATAGTCTGGGCCTCTCACAGCAGGGTTATGCTGCCTCAGTCAGTTCTAGGGTTTGCAGGACCAGGGGCCCCCTCTTTCTTTATCTTTTGGTCAGCCTGCTCCTCTGTTCAAAATGGTCAACCCACTCTGCAAAGCTCTTAACATCCCAGCAATTTGTTGTCTTTCATTTCTTAATATATGAACATATAGAAACATCTTTAGAAGTGGTACATTTACCTCTGATACTCAATCTGAATGCTACAAACGTATCCAGAGGAGATGTTTTCTGGTTTCACAATAGTATTTGGTCTTTCATGAACTACTTAACTGAGCTTTTTTCTTTCTTTCGTTTTCTAAATATATTTCTAGTTTGGGACATGACAGTAAGAAGTCTAAAGCAGCCAGGCCCAAACAGGCTTCTCTTTCTGGCTCTCCAGACCCTGGTTCTCCTCCAGGAGCAGACTCACCCAGCGAGCCTGTGAGAAGTGGTTCTCTGGGGGCAAATAACCCAAACACCACAGCTCGCAGTGGTAGAGCAGAGACCAAGACCACAGGTAAATAAAACTTGTATTATTATAATAAACAACAGATGTTATGTGAAGCAGCACTTTATTAGGAAAAATTGGATAGTATGCACTGCGAGGTTTAAGAAATGAGTGGACCAAGTTTTACCTTTTGTCATCACTATCTCACTATCTATTTGTCATCTCGCTAGTCTAGCTGAAGTCACTGTCACAAAGATCGAAACTTAACTTTTTGGTTTTGGACTCCATAGACTTATTTGTGAATCATGTTATTCTCAAAGTGCACCTCTCTCACCGTATCTGCCCCTCCTTTCTCTCAGGTGAGCTACAATATTCGCCTGCTGTCTTGCAGCAGCGTATGGCAGCAGAGCTCCACTACTTGGAGTCCATCGAGGAGTCGGTCCGACAGCTGGGGGACGTGGAGAGGCTGATGGGCGTATCTATGGCTCAGCAGGAGAGCGTGTCGTTGGCCCAGATGCTCAAGGTGAAGAAGGGTTTTTTTTTTGCTGAGAGTAACAAGTATGTGTAGATTAGGACTACGAAGGAGCTCTGCTGTGTCTCAAATGTTTACATATCAGAGGTTGTATTATTGTATTGTGTATAAATTTTAATTACATGCTGATGCCACACAGTGATGATTTTGTGTAAAGCTTAATATTTTGATGGTTGTAAGACAGAACACACTCTAAGCTGTGCTTTTATTCAGAATTGTGGTATAAGTTACAACGTCTGTACTTGACATAATGTACCATACAAATGTTAATTACACAATGTTAAGTAATTCCCAATAACTGTACTTATTAGGAACTTAAATTGATTATTGATGCTGCATAACATTTACATGATAAATACTTTAAAGAGCTTTTTTGGCCTCCATAAAGTTCAGTGACGTACTACCTCACTAATGTCTGTATTGATGCACTGTTTTGACTTGCTCTGTGAACACCTGCAGGCCAAGCAGCAGCGCCATGAGCGTGACCTCTATGAGCTGAAGATCAAGGCTGAAAGGGAAGCCCTGGAGACACAGCTACAGCTGGAGGAAAACCGGCAGAGGGTGGCCAGGGTACAACTACACACACACACACACATACACAGTTCATCAATTAGTTCACTAACTCATCAACAATATATGTGTGCATTTGTAGATGATATATTTAGTGTAAGCTTCCTTGAATTCTAAGGTATGAGTGCTTTTATTCTTATGTGTGTATGATGTCCATGCTTGATTTTGTTCAGGCTCACATACAACTGCAGGAAAGCTTGGCAGGAACTCAAAAAGAGACTTTGGAGGGCCTCCAGGAGGCAACTACGAAGATGATGAGTCAACAGGCTGAGGCAGCACGGTACACAGCAGACACTGCCCGACACATCAAGGAGGTTAGCCATCACTGCCTTCCCCCTCTGCCTGGAAAACAGCCTGTGTCTTCATTTTGTAACAAAAGCAGATTGATTGTCGAGTTTGAGTAAAGAAATGATAAGAAAACGTAATATCCAGTGTAAGACTCAAATATTTGATCTGTATGTTGTGTTCTTGTCTGTCAGATGACAGAATTGGCACGGTCGCAGATAGCAGGAGCTCTGGTTGTCCCCCCTGTTGATACTGATTCCTCTATGTTGGATGAGCGGGAAGAACAGCAGAGCTCCTATTCAAAGCAGCGACAGGACAAAATTGACTCTGACAGGTAAGCAAAAAGCACCTTTTGTGAAAGACCTGGTTTTTATCATTTACACTGCTGTGAATGGTTTTTAACATCTCTAAACTCCACTTGTGTTGTGAGTTAAATTTATGACAGGAATTCAGAATGGACTAAATCATATTACTTGTTGGAGATTATGCATTGCTACCTACAAAGAGGCCTTCTGTCATCAGTTGAAGCATTATAAACATTTACCACTGAGGGATAAATTTAGTATGTCCTAAATGTTTGTTAAATCCTTTCTGCATCCTCTCGTACAGCTTCCAAAGTGAGGTGTCAAGCAGAAGGAACAGGCTAGATAAACCCCTGTCTTCACTGAACAGCCTTAGTCACTCTGACTCTCCATCCTTCAGAAGACCCAACCTCAGGTACCATTCAGGCCTCTCATGTAGCACTAATTTCACTCCATTAGATATGGGGAAGAGAAATCTAAAGAGACACTATATCTGTCATTTTCCATTTTTCCTCAGTGGAGCAGACTCAAGCAGCCACCATAGCCCGTCCCAAGTCTCCTCAGACCAGAGAGAACACACAGAACGTACGAAAAAAGACGCAGTAGAGGGGAAATGGAGGAAGGGGGGAGCTGAAGGGAGGACACAGAGGGAGGCAAGCAGCAGCTCCATAGAGGAAGTTCTTACAGCAGCAAATGACTCCCTCTGCAGTGACAGCATCCCCTCTGTAGTGGAGGAGAAAGGTATCAGAGCACGTCTCTTAGTTTAAAAGTTACTTTTTTGTGTGTGCACACACCTATTTTCCTATTAATTCAACTTTCCAAACTGTCACCACCTCTGTTAGAGAACATGTGAAAACCTTACTGCCATCATTTAATCTGTACTAGAGCCACACATATGGCACCTAAAAATTGCCAAGAAAGTGGATATAGTTGAGAATTTATAGCGTACAGTGAGCTTCTCTTATTTTTGGCCCTCCAGGAGACAGTACGTCGGTGGCAACAGAGTACTCTCTCAAGTTTGATGAGTCCATGACCGAGGATGAGATAGAAGAGCGCTCCTTCCGCTCTCTGCTGCCATCTGAGGCCCACCGCCGTGGAACTAAGGACAAGTCCCGCCACCATGAGGAATCAGAGGATGATGGAGCCAATCACAACACGACATTGGTTTCTGGGGCACACAATATCTTAAAGGTGAGAGGGTAGTGTAGTCACACAAATGTTGGACAACTGGTTGACAATGGAAGGTGGGTGTGATTACTGACAGTACGTATTTGTATTTGTCCCCTAAAAAGTCCCTCCTTTTGTCCTCTCATCAAATTATTTCTTCACTTTACTTCTCCTGTGTTTCTTTAATCTCCTTTCCTTTTAATTTGTCTCTTGCTGTGGATCTTTTCTCTCATCCCAATATAATCTCAACCTTTTCACCTTTTATTCTCCTGCAGTCTCAGGATGCAAACATGGCCTTCTCTGGTGGACAGGACAGCTTTTCCCAGTTCACCATGGACATGGTGCGTCAGTACATGAAGGACGAAGAGGTAAGACTGCAGCACCAGAGCTCTCTGCTGCGTCTTCGCCAGAAAGCTGTCAAAGAGAAGACCAGAACTGAGCTTGCCTGGCTAGAGCACCAGAAACAGAGACTGAGGGACAAAGGAGAGGATGACAAAATGCCACCCATCAGAAAGAAGCAGAGGGGCCTTCTGATGAAACTACAACAGGAGCAGGTATGTGGGGGCGAAAACACAATGACATTAAATGAAAATTGAGCTTTGGGGTATACTGTGATGTTAACATTACTTACTAACTAACCAACTTTTTTTCCTGCTTATGTTCCCAGGCTGAGATCAAGCGACTTCAGGAGGCCAACAAAGCAGCCAGGAAGGAAAGGCAGCTGTTGCTGATGCAACAGGAGGAGATTGAGCGGATGAGAAACTCTACACTCAGACTGAAGGAGCGTCTCAAGTATGCTGGGGGTGAAGCACCTTCTGTAAGTAGTGCAACAGTCACTAATCACCATCACAGCCTATACGGAGGAACTGATAGATTTAAGGGGTTTCATTTCAGTATTGAATCTTAATGGAATCAAGAAAGAAAACTTATTAACAACATGCTGCCATGTTCATTTTAAACTTTTTTTTTATTGGCTTTACTAATGCTTGGCCTGTCTGCATGTCCATTCATCCATCCTCCAGGAGACTCCTGTGTCAGAGACCCCTGTATCTGAGGCAGCCTCCCCCAACATGAGACATGCTGAGGATATCCGCAGCCCCTCTCCCTCACTCTCCATCTCTGGAAGTGAGACTAGCAGCATCATGCAGAAGCTCAAGAAGATGCGCTCTCACATGGATGAGAAGTAAAGACTTTCATTTAATTTTTCATGTGTGAATAGGTTTCTCCCTTATCTGTGTTTAACAGCGCTTACTGTTGGTGTGTCCTGCTGTCATTTCCCTTGAGGTCCCTTTTGTGCCTGTAAAAATATTTTCCCGAAACGGTAGGGAGGCTGATCTGTTAACACTGACACTGATGTTGTTTTTTTTGCGTAACACCACTGCACAGTTTACACTTAGCCTCAAGTAGGGCTTTGCATTAAGTGGTGAGCTGTGCTGTTTGCGGGGTCTTTTTCTTTTTCATTCATTCTACCATGACAAGTCACAAAAGTCATAAATCTTCTAATTCTATACATAGGGTCTTTACCTCAACTAGCAACTAACCTAATCAGTGCACGCTTTTGCTGTATAAAATGCTGTGGATATGTGTATGTGTGGATGTGAAGATAAGCATGCTCCATGTTGTCCTCCCTCTGAACTAGACAAGAATACACATTCTCTGCTACAATACCTCCCTTAACTCCAGATTTGTACAATTTATAACAGTACTTTGCTGGAGGATCTGTACTAAGAGAATATCAGACAATATTCAACTTAAATGATTGTAACACTATGTAATCTTAATACTGAAACATTCAATTACAGAGGTATAATTATTTTCCAGAAAAGGATAATTTTTATTACACCCACTTCCTTTTTGTGTTGACTTGTGCTCGGAGTTCCTGTAGGTCCTCCAAGGTTTTAGATTTGGCTAACAAGCTTTGGTCAGGTGATTGTAGAGCCTCTCGTGACTGGGTCACTCCAACAAGTGGGTTAATTGTTCTGGGGTTTAGGATTTATAACTTGGCTATAAATCACAACTTTGCTTGTGTTCCTATTAATTTTAATACATTATGAAGTTCAAAATCAAATCAATTAGGTTTAGTTCACAGCAAAATATAGCCTAATGATTAAGAGGATCCTAACAAAGACATAAAATTGTTACATATTTGCGTCTGATCATGCATTTAGTGGCTGGCTTGCTTGCAATGATCCTATTGAACTATTGTCTCTTCTCTTCCCTCTGTCTCTCCATTACCGCTGTCCTGCTGTTGATCATAGCCAAAGCAAATGTATACAATATATTCTGCTTGATATAACACACTAACAAAGTTGTAATCACTTCATCTAAGTCTGTGACTGTTACCTCACGCCATTTGTTTAAGAATCAGGTTTACTGATGAATCACTTAACCGCCTCCCGAAGCAGGTTAGGAAGTGATCATACCCGCAACCAACCCCCCAGCCTTGATGCCCACATGCTAGTTTAAATGTTCATGTTCTCCCAAAACATAGTCATTTAAAAGTAACCATTTTCTAACAGAAACCTGACAGACTGACACCTTGGGTGCAGTAAAACCACATTTGCTCATATCGCTCTTCTCTCTCCCTTTCTCTCTACTTGTCTTTTCTCTCTGTTTCTTGTGTTTTCAATGTTTTTCCTCCTCTTACATTGTGTGTGTGTGTTTTGTTTGTGTCCATACCCATGTTTGTGTGACTATTTTGACTTTGTCTGTTGCGTGCTTGTGTGTTGTAGACACTGTTCTCCTGTCCACTACTTCTTCTCTGTGTTCACGGCCCACCACTGGGCCTCCCTCAGTGTCTGTCTTCCCAACCTCCACCCTAAATTCCAGCTCTTTATCTACAACCAGTTGGTCAGGTACTGTACAGTGCTCTCTACATCTTCCCCAGCACCCCCACCTAGCCCCTGCCCTGCCTCACCCCATGGAACATGCTTGTGTTCATCCACTGGCACTGGGACCTTGTAGGGGTGGGAAGGTGAATGATGAGTGATTGGACATGTTGGTTTGTTTGGGACTTTTTTCCATGACGGAATTTGTGGGGGAAGAAGTTTGAGTGAAATCTCGAAGAGTGCCCAAGGAAAGCTGCCTCGCTGAAATAAGCTAACCTTTTGACAACTTCACTTTAAATATAATCAAATTTTTATGCCAGTTTTCAAGATTTGCGTTGTCAGTCAGTCTGAATTTCAGAATCAGAAATACTTTATTGATCCCTGGGGGGAAATTGTACAATTTATTGCCATCATTGTGAGCAGTAAAGCACACTGGTTGTAGAAAGATTAAAAAAAATACAAATAAAAAACAAAAAGACTAAGTGGTTACATTGAGAATATTAGAGGTTTGTGAAGGTTAAAGGTTATGTTTATTTTAATAGGAGCCTTCCTTGTTGAATGGGAATCTCAGACTCAACGCTGGGATTTCTCTGATTTACGTGGTGTTTAATTTGTGACTCCCCTCTTTCTTTCTTGCCTCTTGAATGAGTGATGCAGTGCATCTCTATTCAATGTCCTTCATATTGTGGCTGCTGGCTGGTTAGCTCCAGCCCAGTCACTGACACAAAATATTTTGAGATTAAACCACACTATGACGTGGAAGTAAAGGACTTTTTCAGAGAACAGACCAGAGATAGAGTGGTCTATCTCTATAATGAGCCCAGTAAATCTTAACTTGCCCTCTTTATTAGGTAACTGTTGCATAGGATGGCATAATAAGTACAGATGGCTGTTGGCTATAATAGAGTTTGGGAAGGCACTAAAAGAATCCCCCAGTCTGGTTCTTCAGTATCTGGCCTGTCATCAGTTTACATTAGGTAAAGGGAAAGGCCTGTAAATTTGATCAAGGCTAAATAATACTGCACTGTAATGGCACACATAGCTGTGGGAGACCACGTTACACAACAGCTGTCCCTGACTGCACTTTATGTTGATAGGCATCTGCAGAGATATGTGTAAGAACCAGTGTAAGTTGGATTTTAGAATTACAAATTCTGTTGGCTTTGCAAGACAACATCACCCTTGGGTTTACATCTAGTTATCCTTATTGGTCAGGAGAGTACAGTAAATGGAAGAGGTCATACGAAATCAAGATATACTCACACAGATGTAACTGCCTATGCTTAGGTTTTTTCTATCTCCTGTAACTGCTACATGTTTGAGGTGTGTGTGACTGCATCCAATCAGCGTTCAACCCTTGGGTTTCAGTCTGATGCATGACTCTGACATCTTCACTGTTAATTTCCTGCTCTTCTTTTCTCCTGAGTGACATGTCATCACTTTATGCTTGTTTATTTGATGGGTGCTTGTACACGTCTTTATTTGGATGATTATTCCAGGGAAAGAAAGTAAAGCATGTATTGGGTGTGTATGTGTGTGTTTGCTTCTCTGACTGTTGGACAGGAGGTTTGAGGTGAGTTTGCAGTGATAACTGGACGCCCAGGTGATTTGAGTCTGCTTGCTTCTGCGATATGTTGTTTAACTTCCCTTATGCTAAATTTCTGTGTACTGTTCTCTTTTCTCCCTCATCACTGCCACCTTACCTTATCCCTCAACACCCACCTTCTTCTTGTCTCTTCCCTCATTTTACAATTTCCTCACCTTTCTTCTTATCATCATCTTCAATCTCTTCCTCATCTCCATTCTTTTTTCCCTTCATTCTGACCACCCCCTTCCCCAGGTTCCTGACAAAGCGGGAGCAGCAGCTGATGCAGAGGCGTCACCATGCTGAGGAGTTGCTGCAGTGGAAACAGCGGCTGGACCAGGAGGAGGCAGAGGTCCATAGGATGGAAAAGGAGGCCCTGGCTGTGTGGGACAGAAAAACACCTCAAGACATGGCAGAGAGTCAGAAAAGGGAGATCTCAGACATTAGCCCCAGCCCCAGTCACCATCAGAACTCAGAGCCCAGAACTGACAGTGAGAAAGGTGAAGCAACAGGATCATAGCTGGTTTTTGCCAGGTTTAAAGTCAAAACCAAAATGGAACCAAATTGAAATATAGGACATATCTTACAGTTTAGGACTACAGTCAAAATCAATCTGGACAAATAAAGATGACTTCATGTTAATCTGTTTTACATGTTTGCAGAGTATATGAGTGAGGGCAACTGTTCTGCAGCGACACCTGAATCCAGCATACATACAGAGGGACTGGGGTCCCAGCAACCAGGAAGCCCATCTTCAATACAACCTGCATCAATCCCTGAAACACCTTTGGCCTCGGTCCACAGCAGCCCTGCGAATTACACCCAGGAGTTCACTTCAGCTTCCCAATCACCTATCTGCCAAGTACGCATAAATGTGGTTTTCTTTCCTTGTTGTAATTCAGTGTTTTGTCCCATCTCTTTGATGGTAACTGAGATAATTTTGAGCGTAAATATAACTACTCCAAAGCTTTATGTTGTGTGAGGGATATGCAAGGGGGTAACTCGTTGGTTGGTCTATTGTACACGTAAAATATTAATCCAGGCATACCTCTATCAGTCCATCTGACTGTGTTGTTCTATCCTGAAGTAATATTCCTGTCTCTTCTCCTCCTCCTCCTCCTCCTCCTGTTTAGTCTCTCCAGTCTTCATTCAAAGGCAGCCACAGCCCGGCTGCCTCTCCTTCAGATGGCAGCAGCAAAACCAAGATGCAGCTTCGCTCCTCCCCCCGGACCGCCAACCAGGCCCGCACTCAGCCAACTGACTACCCCATGGCCACGCAGACCGGTGAGTTACCCAGTGACTCAACACACATACACTGAATATGTAACATTTTTGGAGTGTTTAATAGTTCCCGGTAGTTCTCAGAAAAGGTAGAAGGGGGAAAGCAGAGAAGGGTGGACATGATGCAGCTATATTGCTGGCACTGTGTTGTCAGGCATAATGCGATGCTGCCAGGAATACATTATGCAAGCACTTCCTTGATACCTAACCTGCTTAGCTGTGTGATTGAAGGAGAAAACACTTTCCTTTGCACTTAGTTATCGTACAAGACTTTTCTGCTGGCCTAGTATTGTAGCTTCAGGCCACTGTTTAAATCTTTAATCCTTTTTAATACTGTGTGTTCATTGCGTACAAGCCAAAGGAACATGTACAAAAATGAACCTGATACATTCTTGGTAAAGAAAATGTACACTAATCTCCAAAGACTTTGAGTTCGAGTGGGCACAAAGTTGGATTACCCTTTGCTAATCAGCGGTCTGGCACTGGTTTCACATTCTAACTGTGATTTATCATCTACATTTGCCTTCAGAACCCATTTCAGACCAGAGTGACATAGAGAGCCGTATCAAGGCCCTGAAGGAAGAACTCAGAAAACGAAAGTTTATGGCCTACCAGCTGAAGAAAGAGCAGAAGAAGAGGCACAAGGAGCGCCTGAAGGCACAGGAGGCCAGCCTACTGAAGCAGCTGGAGGTAAATGTGTGTGGGTTTGTGTGTTTGTGCATTTGTCATCTACTGTATAAGCAGATTTCATCATATCTTAACTGTTATTCTCCTGTTCTCCTTTCAGAGCTATGACAACTTCATCGAGAAAACTAAGGCAGAACTGAACAAGGAGCCAGACTCAACACCTGATACAAAGTCCCAGACCAAAGATTCCACCTCAATCGCACAGCAGTCCAGTATTAAACCACCTGCTCTCAGGTACCAAAAACGGCTGTAAACATGACACTCTGGTGCCAACATATCTTATACTGTAATATGAGTAAGAAAAGATAGGTGTTCAATTAAAAGCAAATACCTCTTTCTCAGGTCTGAAACCAGCAAAATCTCTGACTCTGAAAGGACACGAATTGATGCTTCATTAGATCACAGTAAGTGATATAACTAATAAACATTACATACAGTATTCATTGAAAAAATGTGTTTTGACATAGATATTCCAATAATAATGTGACCCATTCCTATTATGACAGATGCCGTTCCTCAACCAGATCATAGTAGATCAACTTCAGTGCCTGAAGAATTATCTGATGAAGACCCACCAACAGTCACTCCAACCCCAGTATATGGCAGCCCAGAGTGTCCAACCTCAGGACAGAGGAGCCACCTGTCCACAGAGGGTCTTATAAGACCTTCCTCTAAAGAAGCCCAGGCACAGGTGATTGAGTCTGGGGATGAGAACATTGTGTCTTATCAAAGATCTGACATTCAGGGAGAGCTGGAGGTGGAAGTAAGATCCAAGTTTGAGGATCAAGGTTCTGAATGTCTTCTCAAACTGGAAAAGGAAGACCGACTTGACTCCCTGGAGAAGCTGTTTACATCCAAACAATCCTCTTCCATGAGTGAAGAACATCAACATTCTCCATCTGTTAGCCTAGAACAAGATAAACAAATAAAGACAAGGGAAACATCTGAAGCTGAGGAAGATGAAAAATCTAATATCATCGCCTCTAGTAAGTCACATTCAGCTGCAGTGGACCTCAAAATCTCACCGCATCCAAGCTACAGCCCTTCATCCAGTGACCATTCCTGCTCCCCTGACTCGGTTGCCTTCTCTTCAAAGAGGGAGGCACCCATAAAGGATGTTGAGGTGTCTTCTCCCATAGCGGATGGCTATCATGATGACTTTGAGTCTTCAGTGGAGTCTTCACCCAGGGAGGAGCACCATAGTTACAAGCCTGCCTCTCAAATCTCAGTTTCCCCTACTGAGATCAAGGGCTTGAGAAAGGACTACCCTAGCAGAGCCACACCGTATGACAGCCAGGATGATGAGGTAGAGGAGGAAATAGCTGAAGAACTGAGTCACCATTCAGGGGGTAGTGGAGCTAGCCACCAATCTGGAAGACTGCTAGATCTTCATAACCAGACAGAAGACTCCAAACAAAGTGAGGACATTGTTAATTCCAACCACTCACTATCCATCTCTCCTCTGCAGACCCCTCTCTCTCCTGTTATAGATGAAATGCCAAGTTTTAACATTGGAGATCGGGTTCTCGTCGGCGGTGTTCAGCCCGGCACTCTGAGATTCAAAGGTCCAACCAGCTTTGCCAATGGCTTCTGGGCCGGTGTGGAGTTAGATAAGTCTGAGGGCAGCAACAACGGCACTTATGATGAGGTGGTATACTTTGAGTGTGATGAGAGCCACGGTATCTTTGCTCCTCCAGACAAGATCACACACCTGCCAGACAAGTTTGAGATCTACACAGACACAACAGAGGATGAGGACTCATTCTTTGACGAACTGTCAGATAAAGGTGGGGATAAACGTAAAACAGATGAGAACACATCCCAAAAACAAGGAAATCTGAAAAATGAACAAACATCTCGTGAGGTCTATGGGTCTGGAGATAAAACAGTTGCAGATGAGTCTGTTAACAAGAGCCAGTCCCAACTGAAGGCCGGATCCCACCCTAATTTTCCGCATTACAACGAATCCAAGCATCCCATTTCTAATGGCAACACTATGGACATCATTTTGAATTTTGAAGATGCACCAACCACCCTCCTCATCTCTGACATGGACAAGATGGGCCTAGAGAAGCAGAGTCGGAAGGAGATAACTACCCTTGTTGAGAGAGAAGACGTGGACACACAACACCAGTTTACTCCTGCGGATCTTTCCACAGATATCAGGGATGATGAGGGAGAACAGAAGGACAATGACTTAGTGGACACATTTACAGACAAGCTCCTCAACAACTTTGTGAAAGACACTGTGACGCAGTTTGCTGAGATTAAAAAGGCTAAAGAGCAGAAGATAGAAGCTGCCAACCAGATAAACAGGGACCTGTTTGGTGAAAATGTTGAAGAAGAACAATGGTTCTCCTCAGTGGAACAAAAAGATGGTCTACCTTTCTTCCTACCTGCAGAAAAAGAGGAGCTGTCTTCTCCAGAGCTGTGTAACCGACCAGTGAGTGTATATTTATGATTCTTTAGTAACCTGAAAAAAATAACAATATTTTGTCCCCACGTGTTTTGTAATGTGAAAGACGTAGGACTCAAAAGGTCATCAGTGAGCAAAAACCTTTAAAGTGTGATAGTGCTGTACATGATTGAACTGTGGAATTTTCATTGTATAACACCAGCAATGACATTATCAAGTAACTGACAAACAATACTTGTTGATTTGCCCTGGAGAACTTGTTTTAGGTGTGTGTGCAGCCAAAGTCCAACTTTATGTTGACAGACTTGATTGAATTTTGGGCTCTTTGCTGAAAACCTTTTGTGTCTGAAACATCAGTAAGAATACTATTAGATCAAAAGTGTAAAAACATGATTCATAATGGGACTGCCATGGTGCGGTTAGATATTCATATTTATGGCAGGTTCTAATCTTAAACTGGAAGCAAGCATGAAATTCACCTTTTCCTGTATTTCTTTCACAACAGGAGAGTCCAGTGTTGGGGGCCAGCGGTCAAGAGGAGCTCGCCAAGCGACTAGCGGAGTTGGAACTGAGCCGTGAACTCCTAGATG
Source organism: Enoplosus armatus (assembly GCF_043641665.1). Classification (NCBI taxonomy): domain Eukaryota; kingdom Metazoa; phylum Chordata; class Actinopteri; order Centrarchiformes; family Enoplosidae; genus Enoplosus; species Enoplosus armatus. The sequence goes on from NC_092186.1 coordinate 14,160,281, forward strand.
AGATAGGTGACGATCAGGACTGGTTTGATGAGGACTTTGGCCTCAGCTCCCGCAGAGAACAGCAGAGACTCAAACAGAAACAGATAGAAGAAGAGGAAGAGGAGAGGCTGGGGAGGTCTGAGTCATCAGCTGGAGCAGCCCTGGGGGGGCTGGTCTCATCACCTGGTGGGGAACAGCAGGTTAAGACTCCACCTAGACCTGAGCTACCTCTCCCAATGCCCCCCAAACTACCTGAGCAGCCTGCCATGGTGGTGCCCCACTCAGCCACAGAGGTGGAGAAGATGGTCCATGCTGCCACTCAGGAGATCTGGGAGAGCTGTGGCCTGGGGAAGGAGGGAGCACTGACCCTTGCACATCTGTCAAACCCCACACCTTCACAAAAGTATCTGGGTAAAGAGGCCAGCAGCCAGGACCAGGAGGCCCTCTGTATCTGCAGCTACAGAAAGGTGAAAAGGAGAACTTTCAAAACATCAAAAGTCAATATAACACAGATAACCATACAGATAGCCCAGAGAAAAATGTTATGCATGTGTATTGTAAAACCACAATACAAGGAAGACAAGCATCCTTGACTTCCTTTTCATCCCCAACCATGCTGCTGACAATCGGCACACCCCTGTCCTGCTTCAGTAGTACTAAGCCTACAGCAGCTGGACTTGCATTTTGCCTCCATAATTATATCTTGAAGACAGCACTTATGCTGAGTGAGTTCACTGAGGTTAAATGCCAGGCGAGTTCCCATTATTCAGCAGATTCCTCTTGGATTAGCATCTAAACATTTTCAAGACTACACAGCTATTTCCGTTGCCTTTGACCTTGGACTCTTGCCTCAATTGGTCAGATGCTTTTTCCTTTGAATGCAAATACTAGAGCTGTTGAGCAGTAACTATTGCTGACATTTTGACATGTTATCTCACTCATTTATGTTCACCTAACATGGGATTACTCAGCCTGAGAGACGTATCTGCTGCAGCTTTAAGCTCAGCTTTATTTAATATTACATATTAAGCACTCACATTTTATCACTCTCTGTCATTCCCTAGGCTGTGTATGACCTGACATGGGAGATACTTCAGGAGATCTATGCTGAGGACCCCAACGCTGATCAGCCTCAGTGGATCAAACCACGTCGGCTCAAGTCCTCCTCCTTCCATAGAGTAAAGACACCAGGAGATATCACAAAAGTCCAGGTACAGGACTGCAAGACAATCAAAGTGACTGGAAGTATAAAATAACTTCACAATGTGACTTTGTTAATTCACTTTTGTTATCAGCAAATTTTATGGCTATAGTTGTGTAAAGTTCTTTACAGTCACAGAAATTCAAATGCAGTGTACACTCATGATATGGTATTTTTTTGTGTATATGTGTTTACCAGGAATTCATCACAGCAGAAGTACTGAAAATGTACAGTCTGACAAAAGATCAGAGCCAGAAGACTGACTGGCAGAAGATGCTCAAATTTGGCAGAAAGAAGCGGGACAGAGTCGATCACATACTGGTAGGTCACAGAATCAAATGTGTGGGGTTTCTTAATACACGATTTTTAAGTGCTGCATCAGGGATCACATTTTTCTGTCACCAGGATCATCTACTATATAGTGGGCGTTTGTAACCCACTTGTTCAAGATCACTATCATGTATTGCTTGTATAGTTTTTGCTCAGTTAGATACAAACAAATTGCATTTGTACTTCTGTTTCAATTTGAAAGTCCTGTGTGACCTGATTTGGGTTTTTTCCTTTTGGATAATATTAGAACCAATTTGTTTATTTCCTCTAGATTGCAACAGCATTTTATAAAATGTTCATATGAGATAGAAATTTATCTGGCTAAAACATCTATTAGGAGTATAGCCTACATATAGTTCCACATACATACCACAGTGAGTTTGCAGATCCTATTCGATTCTACTTAACAATTAACAAAGCAGAAAAATAGACTAATGCAAGAGCAACAGTATGTTACAGGAACTGATTATAGAACGGTTACCCAGCCCTGAAATTGTGATTTGCAAGGTCATTTTTGCATAGAAGTTCCACTTAACTCACCGCTATATGAACAACTGATTTTAGTCACTGTGCGACAGGAGTTGACCCTGTTTGTTTCTCAGGTTCAGGAACTCCATGAGGAGGAGGCCCAGTGGGTCAACTATGACGAGGACGAGCTGTTTGTCAAGATGCAGCTGGCAGACAGCATCTTCGATGCTTTGCTGAAGGACACTGCAAACGTTCTGACACAAATCTATGACAAGAGGGCCAAAAGAGACCCCCTCTCCTGACAGCTTTCCTGCTTAGATTTTAAACTACAACCTCTAGCTCAATCCCAGTCTTTCCTCACCCCAGTGAACTCCAGCCAACCTACTGCTGCTCAGTCTTCCACCAGCTGATGTGCCAACAGCAACCCTCAGATGCCTTGGGTCCCAGCATTACCTCTCAGCTAAACAACTCCTACTTATTTCTATGACATTAATTTGCTGAATTAGCTTCAGCTAACTGTAGTCGTTATAATAATTTGTTCTACACACAGAACGCCTCTTTGAGCAATCCAGCTTTCTTAAACCTTAACACCATCTAGTCTCAGTTCTCACCTCCTGGACTGGTCCTTTTGTAAATGCCAGTTGCAGAATGAGTCGATGTTTTGATAGGATGGACTGTGCCATTTGTTAGCATTTAAAGTCCAGTGATGCTGCTAAGTTGATTTCCATACGGGACTGTAACATAAAATTCACCTGGAACAAAAGTAGGTTGTTATATTTTGTATTGAATCTTAAAGTGTGTGTGTATATATATATATATATATATGTATATATATATATGTATATATATAGTAATAGAGTAGCAGATAAAGAATATACAGCGTAGTCCATAAGTCATTTGACAGTGACACATTATTGTGTTGGCTTTACAATTCAGCACGTTGAAATTGAACAGTGACTATGAGGTTAGGCTTTAACTTAAGGGGATCAGTGATCAGCCCCCCATTTTAGGGGTGTGTAAGCTTGCCTTAAATTAAAAAAACTGGCTGAAGTCTGTGACCTGCAGGCAACCATTTTCACTTCTTGCTTATTTCAGGGACTTTTTGCCTACAGTCTGGTCTTCAAGTACAACACATGCTCACTTGGACTGAGGTCATGTGACTGACTCACTGTTAGGCCCTTAAAGCTCCTTGTTTGCTTTGGCTGTATGTTTAGCATCTTTCTCCTGCTACATTGTCTATGAATTGGGGGACTATGTATAGAAAGACGATGTTCACCCAATATGGATATGACACCCTCAAACTAAAGCTGTGAATCAGCACTTTAACTTTCTAATCATTGTTAAATTTCAAATCCAATGTGCTGGAGCAGAGCTAAAACACATTAGTCACTGATCAAATGTGAGACTGCGCTGTATTAGGATGTCACTGAGATCAGATATTGTATAAAACATTTTGCCTCCATAATTATATTATTTATTGTATGAAAATGTTTGATTTGAGGAGTAAGGAACATTTTGAATTGTAAATTATATTGTCAACGTATAGAGAACAGATTTTAACATCTAATGAAATTGTAAAAAGCACAAACAGAAATGTGAACATGGCAATATATTATGTAGGAGGTTTAAAGAATGCTATTGAAAAGAACAAGAACATGGGTGGAAAAATCTGTTTTAATATTTAAACGTTTTAGTGTTGATAGTGAATTGAAACTGTTCTATATGACTTTTATTGTGGCCACCACTGTCCAGTTGGTCAACACAATCACAGTGTCCCACTTTCATACTATATGTTAATATTTTGACTCATTCACTGTGTACTAATGTTAACAGATTGAAAACCTCTCATACAAACAGTAGACAACATGCTTGTCCAATGATTTGCAGTTTATTACTTTTTTCTGTGCTGTAACTGAAGCTTTTGCAACCCATTTTTAAGATTTAATTTGTTTGAGTGGAAACACACTATATACTCAAAACACCACTTGAGTATATAGTATGCGAGTGGGACACACAAGGCTGGCAGTAGGCCTGACTTGTTATTTTTAGAATCACATCATAGGACAGTACTGAAATGCTGGATTTGAGCCTTACTTGTACTACAGTCTATTAACTCTCCATGACCTGAGAAACACACCTCTAGTTTCCTTTTCAGTTGCTCTGGTAAAGGTTGCTAGCTGGACATTTGCCTAAGAAAATATCTAGTCATGTAGCAGCATGGTAATGTGCTCCACCTGCTGCTGTGAAACATTTGGCTTCACATCGATCAGCCATCAGAATGTAGCCCGGCGATGTTGTTAAACAACAGCGGTGTTTCTCCACGTTCAGTTCAAGTGCCTCTTTCAGTTGAGTTGCAGATTTATAACAAACTTTGTTGATGTCTCAACATCCTTTGGACCTATTTTCTTTGAATGTCTCTTTCAACTGCTGTATACTACCATTTTGTAAATGATCCTTAAATGAACGCTCTTCCTTCTAACCGGTTTGCCAATACTTCAGTTTCTGCCTTACCAATCTTTCTGTATAGAAGTATAGTTGAGGAAGTTTTTTAAACCGTCTCATTTTTCTGTGGCTCAGCCTGAGGAAATGTTTGTAATGCTAACAAAATCGCAGACTCACTCTAACTGTCCCCTGCTTCTTGTCCACCCCTGCATCTGTGCATATAGACACAGTTGAGTCACTTCATTGATAAACTGTATCAGGAACTAGTTTGTGGACACTCCACACACAGTGGCTCCAGCCCACAGGCTGTACAGTGTGAGTCACAGAGCTGATAAGGCTGAGCACGTAGGACTGTATCCAAGGGCTTATTTTGGTCCTCACTGTCAGCGCTGCTTTGATCCAACAAACTGTACAAACTCGTTGTTGCATGTGTGACGGAACTTGTTAATCTTCACCAACTGTTCGGAGCTAAAGTGACCTTAAACTGAGTACTTAGTAGTTTTTCTACCATCAGTGTTTTAAGATTTGGTAAGGTGTATGTTCAAACTGTAAATGATATAATATAGAAAAAGACCAAAAACATTTGACACCAGTGTCTCCATGCTGTATGACTATCTGGTCTGTAGGCATATGTAACTGTAATGGTGACATGATTAGTACCTTAGACACACTCTCTGCAAGGCTTTTTTGCAAACCCTCTAGGATTGTCTTCTTAAATTGATTGTATGTGGGAGGAAGTTAAGTTCTCCTCTGTAACTATGCAGTACTTGGTCTCATGCATTGTTTTATGTATATGGACCAAACAGCTTAGACCTCTGCTGTAGTCTGTAGATTCAAGAAGCTTTAAGCTGTTTGGTTTGGGATGGAGTTGATCGGAATAACTGAATTTAAAAAGTTAGCACAAAAGATTTGATTATCAAAATAATCCAGTCAGACAAGATTTCCCTTTCCATCTTTTGAAATGTTTATGAATATTTATAATAATGTGCTGTGAGTGCACGCCAAGTGCACTTGAAGACTTGTACAATTCTTTTATGGGTGTAAATATACTGTCTATCCAATCTGACCCACTGTTACTGTAACCTGAACGATTGTTGTAAAATAAACACTGTTTACTTTGCAAATATGTGCATAGTATATATTTGTTAACTAAATGAACTTTGGAATTGTAAATAAAGCTTTCGTTGTTTCTAAAGGAATGCTGCCTTGAAATGTGTTCTGGTTACCTGACAGTGTTGTTGCAGCACTGACAGCAACAAGGAATCTCCTCTCAATGTTTAGGTGTGTGACCGAATGCAGATGTTGAGATTTGTCCGCTGGTTTAGTCAGAACTGCAAATCTAGGATGATAATTTCAAAATGCAGGAGGATTGAAGGGATATTACTCCTTAACTGATCAACTGCAGGTCTAGCAACCATTGAGGTTTTACTTTCTATGATTACACACATACTGTATTTCACAAGTTTGGATTTTTAAGGCTGATATTTATTAGTCTGGAAATTTTGAAATGTGACTTTTGGGACCAAAAACCAATAGAATATAATGTGCGGAGATAACATTTACATATTTAGCAGTTAAATAAATACATTTGTGATTTTATTTTTTAATACACTGCAAATTTTACTTACTTTGGTGGCTAGTCAAAAAGTTATTAAGTGGGTGGGGTTGTGCTGGGGAAATTTGTACTCATCACCTCTAACTTTTAGTATTTTTTTATTTTAATATTTCTAAAATCCTGGGTAAGGCCCTGGCGGACAGGTCTTTTAATACAAAGACAGACTAGGGGTATTAACGTTTTCTAATGCTGGTTAATGGTTGTTTACATCAAAAACTAAAAGCTTTTATTTTGACTAACACACAAAATTTTAACTCAAGCTCCACTTACCAGCTTTTTCCTGAGATATCAACCTCATCTTTCTTATTTACTCAGCGGATAGAGTTCGCTCGGTTGTCATGGAGATAACTCCATTCGCTGAAGAAGACCGTGACATGCTTAGGGTTAACCACAGAAAAGGACAGTAAGTGAACCTTGAATTTGGCTAAGGTTTTTTTTATGTGTTTATTTATTAGTTAAACTCATAGTGAAGGCCAATAATGAACTTTTACGCTCAACTAATAGTTTTATGATAAATAAGTTAAGTCTAGATAATATTAATAGTCATTAACGGATATTTCCTGTATGAAAGCCGCGTAGGGGCAAAAATCTATCTGTACTTGTCGTCCTCGCGCGTCATTTTAAATCGCCTGATATCAACCATTTCATGTTCATATCAGAGAAATGACCGCCTGTGGAGAGGGTGTGTTACTTTGTTATGAGAGGTGTTTTGTAAGGGGCTAGGAGCTGGACGGGGGGAGGACCCATGAAGCCTGCTGGCCGGGAAAAGAGAGGGAGAAAAAGTTGTGAGAAGTTTTGTGGCTCCGAGGTGGAAACTCGCTGCGTGCTCACCGACGGTTAGCGGCAGCAGCTCGGACGGGGAAGATGGCGCGGCGCTGCGGCCGTGCCACGTCTCGGTTTACCGGAGAAATACAAATATATCCCAGAAAGATAGCAACGTCCGCAGTTTGGTTGTGTTTTTGTCTCATTTTTCCTGCTGCCGCGGAGGCTGGACTGTACTCCGCTTCTGACCAGGTCATCCTGTTAACTCCGGAAAATGCGGAGTCGGTTTTGATCAACTCCACAGCTGCTATGGTTGTGGAGTTTTATGCTTCATGGTGCGGGTACTGTATCGCCTTTTCTCCGGTTTACAAAAGTCTGGCTAGAGACATTAAAGGTTGGTACGGACCTGCTGTAAGTCACGTAGCTGCAGCAATACAATTTTGAGTTTTAGTCCTGTTTAACTCTGCATTGTTTGTAAACTATTTTCAGTTTTGCACCACTGAGCTTGTTTTATTGACATGATAAACCAGCAGAAAGTCTCACAGGATTAATAGTCTCTAGCTTTAATATTGCCATGGTTACATCTCCCTGTATATTTTTATCATCTGCATGGAAACAATGAGAGCACCAAGCTGTTGTTTCTGTCTGTTAATTAGAGCATGTGATCTAATGAATGTGTGGCTCTCCATCACATCCTCTCCATGAGCCAAAATAAATATCACACAGCCATGAGAATAAGTATAATTAGAATGATAGTCAAAGTTTCTGATGGTGGCAGGAGGCCTGACACAGTGTTTCAGTCCTGTGTTTGCAACTCATCTCTTGACATGCTATCAAGTGCCTTGTTGTGGAGTTGGGATGGTCATCCATCTGATATTTGAGGGAAATTCAAGAGAAATTAGGATTACATGCAGATAATATCATGGCAAACCTGTAGATGACATGTAAAATGACAGTTCAGTTATTTTGCGTGGGAAGTAAGGATGTCTATGCTTTCTGGACAATGTTGGTGCACACGCTTCTCCTTTATTGAGATACAGAAGTGCATATTGGCACACATGGCACAAGGCCAATACAGGATCCCGTCCAGTGTCAGCCGACAGTACACTAAATATTTACTGTGGCTCTCTCTCTCTGTTTGATGTCTGTTCTTCAGAGTGGAAGCCAGCTGTGGACCTGGTAGCTATAGACTGTGCTGCAGAGGAGAACAGGAAGGTCTGCGCTGGCTTCAGCATCACAGGGTATCCCACGATAAAGGTATTATGCAGTATATACATTTTTTACACACAGGCCCACATACTGTGTTCTTCCTTCCTACATGACGGTTGCTGTATGAGAATTCACTTATTTGTTCAGTAAAGCTCATGACCAGGGACAAATGTGATTAGGAGACTTGTTTGCCCCACTGTGTCCACTGTTGCAGACTTTAGACTTTAAAAGCAAGAAAGTATTGGAGCAAGTCTTAAGGCAATTTTATCATACTGTGAATTATTCAAATAATTCTCTATTAATAGTCCATGGAGTCTGTGAAAGACACAGCTGAATTAAGTGTGTTTTTGGTGTATGGAGGTACTTGTAAAGCTAAAATAATTAGATAATTAACTGATTAGTTGATGGACAGAAAATCAACCAGCAACAATTTGAATAATCTATTCATAGTCTTCTTTGATACTAAACTGAATACCTTTTGGCTTTGGACTACTGTTCGGACAAAACACACCAGATTACATTAAGATGCATCCTATTTCTAGTCCCTTCGGTTCCATGCTACATTTTCTGAACTGACCATAAAATCAGGAATGTTCACAGTTTAGCTTGAACATGTCTGGGAGCTCCCTTTTTCAACAATGTATGTTTGATTTTGATTAGCATGTTGTGTAGAATTTGTAAAACAAAAGACTTATTTGCAGGTATTTAGATAAGTGTATTTGATAAACCAGAATCCATTCAAGAGTTTAACTTTTCATCCCTGAGTGGCCAGGCTCTATCTGTCCAATCTATTGGTGTTTGAGTTGTTAACTATTGATCGTTGTTTAAATTGATTTGGATATTTCTTATATTTTTGAAGCCATTATAAATAAACACACATCGTTATTATTCAGTCAACAAAGGACTTCTCTTTGTATCAGTAGTAATATTAAAATTCAGTGTAATTTTGTCTTATCCGTGTTTAAGAGCAACTCTCCTTTTTTTTTTAAAGGGGTTTATAAATAATTTTTGAAGCTCTGGATGAGAAGGTGACCGATAGATACTGTAGATGCAACAGTCTGTTTCCTGTGGAGTCAACTTTTGCCTGTTCAGCAGCCACACTGCAGAAACGCTCCAGCTTCAAACATCTGCATTTGTATTTGTAGCATATCTGATTAGTCAGCAGTAGTGTGTGTTCAAGACTGCTCTCAGTCCCGTCTCTCCTCTCTGTCATCCAGCGAAAGCCAATGAAACAAAGAGCTCCTTCTGTTTGAACACACAATGCAGCTTTAACATCTGCGACTCATTTTAACCAGGAAGGATTTAGGGGTCAAGGCGGGCAGAGGGGAAAGCTGTCGTCGTCTCCCCACCCACCTCCACTACCACCACCACCCCCACCAAACTTTACACAACATGGCTTTGCTTCTCTCATGGTTGTGCGAGGGCCGTCTCATCTGATCTCACTTCTCTCTTTCTCTCTACTTCCTTCGTAACCCAAACCTTCTCTCTCTTTTGCTTTATAGTTCTTCCATGCTTACTCCAAGGCTGAGTCTAAAGGACAGGCATTTAAAGGTACTGCTACACACAGACAGTAAAAATAAATTGCCTTTCATGGAGAACGTGCAGTTTCAACAAGCGTCATGTCAGAGAAAGAATATGTGTCATCATCAAACTTTATAATCAGCCTTTTCTCTGATATTTTATTTTGGGCTTTGGTCACATTGTCCACCATTTAGACATGTATGTAGTATTGCAGTTACCTTGGGAGTTGTTTGTATATGTGCTCATTAGTGTGTTTTAGTGGATGATAATCCTGCGTGAGAACTAATAGCAGTGTATAATGTTCTCTTGATGCCCTTTGACCTCCAGCTTTCCCCCGTGATGTTCGGGGACTCCGTCACAGGATCATAGACAAACTGGAAACCCATGAAGAGCCCTGGCCCCCCGCCTGCCCCCCACTGGAGCCCACCAGGTGAACACACACACACACACACAAGCACTCATGCTCATTTACGAATTTGGCTGTTAAATTCTTTTGAGTGATTTTTATGAAGTGACAAATGCCAACTTTAATGGTTAACTGTCAATCACTCTGTTTATCTACGGATGTCATGTACTTTTATTATTATTTATTTACATGGACAAAATATGTATAAATATATTAAACAATGTGTTGTCATGTTTTTGCACTGTGTAGTTACATAAACAGTAAGGACTAAATGTAAATGAGTCTTTCCCACATCTATTTATCTCACACTTTGTGATGACTTGCTGTTTTCTTATGTACATATAATCCCACAGTTTTGTGAATCATAGTTCCATGTTTTCTACAGTGTTTTTTCTATCCTTTGTTGCAGTCTTGTGCCGTAGAAACCCATATTTCCATCATATTGCATCATTTCATCTGATCTCAGAATCATTTGACTATGATTTGAATGATTGCTCAGTCTGTAAGCTTGTGGTAAGAAACATGTTTCCACTAAGAATAGTCTTCATTAGGTTGTCACTGCTCAGCCTCCCTGCTCTGCCCACACAGTACCATGCATGTATTCAGATACAGGCACTGCAGACATACAGTTTATTACCACAGCGGTGCAGGAAAAGGAAGCAGGAAGTCAAGTTTATTTATCTTTTTTAGCTTTAAAGGGAACCTACCATTGCTCCTTTCAGAATCATGAGCTTTTCTTCTTCTTCTCCATTTTCTTCTTTTATAAAGAAAATTGGATTTGAAAAAAAAAAATGTGGGTTTGAACCATCATACTTTCTTGCTTCAAAACAGAAATTCCCAATTGCAACTGTTCTTTTTTCAATCAAAAGTTGCAGTTTTAATGTTCATGATTGTGGGTTTTAGATAAAAGGAGATTCAAAGCAACTCAAAAACCAGTAAAGGCCTATCCAAATAAAATGAAGCCTCCTCTGTTTAATTTTAGGTGGTCCCTTTTTTCTTTTCAGATAAAATATGTCCATAAAATTCTGCACTTGTTTAATTCTTCCTTTTGATCCCTGCTAGATCAATAGCCGATCCCTGTAAGTTTTACTGGTGATGTTTGGAGTTTCTTCGAGGCCTAGCGTAACTCGTATGTGGGATTCCAGGCTTATGTGTTTCATCTGCTCCTCTCTGTCCAGCCAAGCAGAGATTGACAGCTTCTTCGAGACCAACAACGTTCAACACCTGGCTCTGATCTTCGAGGATGCTAGATCCTACATCGGCCGAGAGGTAACAGCTCAAGTTTCGATCAACCTGAGCTGTGTGTTTCACTCTTCCCTAGAATAATATTTACTTTTTGGGCAGCAGACGAGAATGTAGTTTCTCTCCAACTATGTACCACCACATAACATAACTCTACTATGGCTGACTTTACAACTTGAACCAGAAAGGGTGAATGTGTAATGTTTGTTTATCCACGTGGTCCTTGATTGGAAATGATTGGACATCGCAGACATACATGACATATACTATAAGTAACTTATACATATAAGTTAATATGTTGAAATCTAACTATTTTGAACTGTGTGTGTGTGTGTGTGTGTGTGTGTGTGTGTGTGTGTGTGTGTGTGTGTGTGTGTGTGTGTGTGTGTGTGTGTGTGTGTGTTTGTATTGTTGTCTTCAGGTGACCCTGGACCTGTTACAGTTTGAGAATGTTGCAGTGCGGAGAGTCCTGAGCACTGAGGAAGGTCTGGTAACCAAACTGGGAGTGACTGAGTTTCCATCCTGCTACCTTTACTATCCTGGAGGCAATTTCACCAGACTCAAAGTGTGAGTATCTGTGCAGTCTCTAACTTCCACTGCATAACACAGTGCTGCTGTGCCATTTAAAATTACAGTATTATCATCCTCACTATGTTTAGCAGCTTTACCTCTTTTAGGTAAATTAAACAGACATAGATAGAAAATATGTGCAAAAATACATACAACATAGTGTGCAGTAGAGATTTATAGTGATAATAATAATAATAATAATAATCGTTTCTATATTTTCATTATACATATACATATATTTATAACACCCTGGTAGGTCTTTCCCTGCTAAAGGATGTGGTTAGTTGTTTTTTTTTTTTACAACAACTGGGTAGTTTGCATTAAGGTTATTTCTCAAACAGATCTCTACTCACTAGCCCGTCAGTATAGAGTGTAAAGTCACAGAGGCGTGGGGTGCAGTCTACATGAAGGGGGAGGGTATAAAATAACAGGTAAACTGTGGGACACATTCGCCTTTCTCCACCATAATCTAAACATCTGTCACCATGGATATGCCTTACTTGTTCAGCCTTTTGGTTTAAGTGTCTTCTACTTGAATTGAGTAATTGATTAAAATTAATTTGGGATAGTGACTGTGCTTGATTGACACCTATCTGACCCTCATATTAGTTTTGTTGTACCTGTTATGGCGCAGTCAGACTGAAATCTGCTCTCCATTCATTTCTATGCAGATGTCTGTCTATCTTCCACCTGAGCAGAGGTCTAACTAGCTGCAATACGAGAAAACACCTGTGTGGGTGTGCAGGACTTCTGTGTTTTTAAACACAACAATAGCAGGTTAAGGAGAATGTTCCAAAGGGTTCAGCTTTGTGCATGTCCAAAATAATGTTTTGAAGTGGCAAGAGGGAATTTTAATTTATACAGTGTTTCCCCTTTTCTTTGGCATAGCGCCACCAATGAGGGGTGTCAGGGAATTAAGTCAGCGCTGGTGCAGACTCGGTGTCTGAAGGTTTTATTGTCCACTTCTTCTCAACACTAGCTAGTTTGGGACAGCCCGTAAAATGACAAACCTACTATGTAAATAGAGGCCAGATTGTGGTTGAAACTGTATTAGTAACCATGGCTAGATAACCATGGCTAGATAACCATGGCTGGATAACAAGCAGCACCTCCTGCAGGATGTAACGATGCACTGAACATTCTGCATGTGTTTTCCATTCAGTGTGGTCTGCAAGCAGCAGTTGGCATGATTGTTTATTGTCTGAAGTCATCAAAAGTCAAAATACAACTGCATTTTTATAACAATGCAAATTTCCCTGCTGAGGGAACTACTAGATTACATTATTATTAACCTAAAGAAAGCACAACTCCTGATGTAGGTTTAAGAACAAATCTCCATCCTTATTAGGAACATTTGAAATGGAGACAAAGAGATGTGAAACAATTTTCATTTATATTGAGGAACAGACATTTTTAAAATCAAGTGGGTTGATGTGGTTGGTCTATTTATGTATATATATCTCGATAACATCTCAAACTAATTTCCATTAGTTTGATCTGAAATACACAAACAACAAGTTCATCTCCCTTTGGTTCCCATTGTTCCACGCGCAGCAACTTTGCCTTCTGCTGAAAACCTTCATCGTGTGCTCATTATCTGAACCCTATTCATGAGAATACTTTTAAACATCTGGCCTCTTAATGGGATCAGAGCATCAAAATCGCTCCCATTATTCACCATCATAAAGCGACGCTGATCATTCCTCACCCTGCAAATTCATCTGCTGTTTCTGCCTCTTTGTTTGGCTGTTTCAATAACTTGGCATGCAAAGAGGACTCTTTTTAGTTGACAAATGCAAAAAGGAAATGATTTATTGCTGATTTATTTATTCACCCTCCATCTCTCCCCTTCCAACCCCCCTCATCTCCATCACTGTACAGAGGGGAGGTTTTTTAATTTCTTGCATGAAAACAATGCCATTGCTTTTCTGGCTTCACCTGCCAAACAAGCCCCAGCCGCACACGGCGACAGATGGCCTCCCATCATCACTGAATGTCTGATTGATCCTGGGAGAGCAGAGTGAGTGTGTGTGCGTGTGCGTGTGCGTGTGCGTGTGTGTGTGTGTGTGTGTGTGTGTGTGTGTGTGTGTGTGTGTGAGTGTGAGAGAGAGAGAGAGAGCGAGAGAGAGAGAGCGTGCGGGGGCGTCTCACATCCGTCATGCATGTAATGTGTGCTGGTCCCAGGTGAATGCATTCCCTCCCAGCCCACCCTGATGCCTGCCTGCCCGCCCGCCGGCCTTAGGGATGGCTGGATGAATGGCTCTCCCTCCACATCTGTACACTCCCACCAGACACGCAGGTGTAATTGAGTCCCGGGCTGGTGTGAGTGAGCGTGGGCCCAGAGTATCCATCCTCCTTATTACCATCCTGTTCCAGTTTTACGATGCTCTCTCTCTCTCGCTCTCCCTCTCTGTGTCCCGGACAAGGGGAGAAAGCAAATGAGAGGAGGATGTGAGAGAGAGCGAGAGAGAGAGAGAGAGAGAGAGAGCACATTAATGGCTGTGGTTCCAGTTGCAGGGTTATCGCATGGCTTAGTGATCAGCGATCTCTCTCTCAGTTCCACGCTACTCTGGCACCATCTGCTCAGTATTTGAAACGCGTTCCCGTAAGTGTGTAAAATATATAGCCACAAAAATACAGGTCATAAAACATTTTTTTATGGCGGTGGACTGCTGAAACAAAAGGTTTAAATAAAGAAACTGTGCTTTTGTTTGAGGTTCCTTGCAGCATTTGAGCCACGCCCTTGACACATTGGTTATACAAACTGGGTTACATGTATACTATATGGCCAGAAGTGTGTGGACAGCCAAACATTGCATGTGAATTGTTGAACATCTCATTCCAAAATGACTGGCTTTAATCTGTTGCTATAACAGCCTCCATTCTTCTATGAGGGCTTTATACAAGATTTTGGAGAGATGCAGATATTTGCTCCCAGTCAGCCACAAGATGTTGGGTGATAAAGTCTGACTTGCAGTCGCCATTTCAGTTGATCCCAAAGGTATTGGATGGGGATGAGGTCAAATTCTTTCACATCAAACTCATAAAACATTTCCTTTTGGACTTCTCTTTGTGCATGAGGTCATTGTCATGTTGGAACAGGAAAAGACCTTCTCCAAACTCTTACCATAAAGTTGAAAGCACACTAATAAGATCCCCTTAACTGGAGCTAAGACTCCACCCCAAAGCATGTAAAATACACAGTACATAAACGCATGTGCAGAGAGGGCCGCATACTTTTGTGAAAATAGTTTATTTTGAGTGACTTCAGGGTCTATCTCACCTGTCGTTCTCTCCCTTAGCAACATCGAGGCTCGTACTTTCTACTCTTACGCCCTCCAGAGGCTGCCAGGCGTGGTGCGGTCAGGGAAGCCTCCACCGGGCCCCACAGACGTCCACACCAACAGCACAGAGGGGCCCTGGAGACCCTTCAACAGGTACAAGCGACACACACTACACAACACTGTTCTGCAGTTCTGCAACACTCTGCTCATTCTTATAATTTGCTGACACAATGTTTGTCTGTGTGATTGTGTGTGCAGGTCCAGGGTGTACATGGCAGACCTGGAGTCAACGCTGCACTACTCTCTCCGTGTGGAGGTGGCTGCTCATTCTGTCATCAAAGGAGAGTCTCTGACTTCTCTCAAAAAGTACATCTCTGTCCTGGCAAAGGTAAAATTACCAGCAAGAGCACTGCATACACACATACAGTACACACACAAAATGTATAAAACAAATGATTTTCATTGATCAGGCTTATTATTTTCAGTTTTTGATTTAAAATATTTTGATTTTCAGTAAATATTGAAATCAGGTGAAAACTGGATAACAAAATCCATGTAAAATATATGATTTCAAAAAACACTTGCCGTGCAAACATGCTGTATTTTATTAATCTACTCTTCACTTTCCATTATCGGAAACATTTTCCTAGCTGTCACATGTCACCAGGGACAGAGGAGTGTTTACTGTAGACTGGTGATCAGGAAAGACAACACCTTTTGGATGCGTAGGGACAAACACATCAGAGTGAAAATCTGTTTAAACTGATCTGTTTGTGTAAAAAAAAATCTGTCTTTGGTCTTTGAGTGGAAATTGGTCAGAACACAAAAGCGGGTACATCCCGTTTTATATATTTGAAACTCCAGGAGTATAATGACCATCCACATTCAACAGAAATGTGCAGTCACAGCAGGTCGCCACTAGATGGAGAGTAAGACAGCAGAATGTTGGTTCACATTTCAGCTGTTGTTTTGCAGTATTTAACTTAAGGTTCCCTCTTCATAACGTGTTTTTATCCCTTTAGAATCCACTAGATTATTTTGCAAATTTACACAATTAATTGTTTTGTCAAATGCACCTTTGTTTTTTAGCACACACACTTACACACATTATTGAAAGCTGAAGTGGATGCCATTGACTAGAGCAGGAGCACAAAGACTCTCTGGGGTGTTGTTGACCCTCTTGATGTTGGCTCTCAGGGGGATTGAAGCGTGGCTGCCAACCACTCGCTGCCCACAGGGTTTACACAGACACAGACCTCCCAGGGATACCCCAACCACTACTCCTCCTCTTTCTCCTGATGCAGTATTTTTACTTTGTATTTTATTTATATACTTAGCACCTTAACTTAGTCTAGTTTGAACATTTTGAACATTCATCTATTTTTTTATTGCTGTTTGATATGTGTGAATGCTCCATCAGGATTGCTACTCAATTCCGTTGTATCTGTGCAATGACGATAAAGGAATTCTGTTTATTTGGTTTCACATAGACATCTTTGTAAATATTTGTGAATGTACCAGTCCTCTGTGGTTCACCAAACCCCCCAACTGCCTCTTTCCATCCTTACAAACCTTTCCCTTTTCCATTTCCTTTCCATCTTTCACTATAAAAGATACACATTTCTTTTTGGATTTTTCTCCAGGGTCCCATGTTCGTTTGATTAATCAGCTTTTATTTACATCTAATACATAATTTTCCGGCTTTTGGCTGCTTTCTTCCAGCTTTTTTCCATTGCTGATCACATGCTCCCTCGTTGCCTCTTTTCCTCCTTCCTCTTTGAAGTGTGCCAGCTAGGCTAACATGTTGTGATGATGAGGCCTGACCTGCTAGCCCTGTCCCTATTGGCTACGCACCAGGCTGTCCCACTGTCCCAGTCTGCCACCAATCTCTCTGATTATATCTCACTCTCTAGGGAGGCGGTGTAGCAAGCTAGTGTCCATCAGTGTGTGTTTGTGTGTGTCTGGGTGTGTGTGGGGGGGCAGAGCACTGTGGCCTCCCATTAGCTCCAGTTTGTTTAGTCAATAGCGCCAGGTCCCAGTGGTATTTTTAGCCTGTCCTCCTACCAGAATGGACCATACGCTCCGCAGGGCTTTGTGTAGCTGAGGAGGCCGTCATTGTTGCAGCTGACCGCGACTTGTCCTTTCAGTCAGTCAGCTTGT
Source organism: Enoplosus armatus (assembly GCF_043641665.1). Taxonomy (NCBI): domain Eukaryota; kingdom Metazoa; phylum Chordata; class Actinopteri; order Centrarchiformes; family Enoplosidae; genus Enoplosus; species Enoplosus armatus. The sequence goes on from NC_092186.1 coordinate 14,177,470, forward strand.
TAGGAAGAGTTAATGTAAGACAAGCAAGTAGATTGTGGAACTAGAGTTGAAGGAGATTTGGGATGATACTTACAGTATAGTGGTAGGAAATACTTTTGAGCCAACTGGTGCACTTTGAAAAGCAAACACATATTTAATGATTAAATATCAAGTTTCATATTATGCCGTTCATAAGCTGAATATCAGAAAATTAAATGTATTTTGAGGTTAGAAGAATCTTCAACTTATTTTCCTCTATTGTCGTTTTCGTCTGTATTCAAATGTTGATTGATAAAGAAATGTTCTGTCTTCCTGATTATCGATGCAATATGTAAAAATCGTAGACCTAAACTCCCCGTGTGAGTCATGTGATTAGATTAGTGACTCACAATGTCCTCACCATCGCTTCACACTGGTGACACATTTCCTCAATCATGATGTGCTGTTAAATTTTTACCAAACGGAATAATTAGTTGAAAGTGTATTTCCATGGGTGATATAAGTATTATTTGCATCGTCGATTAGTCTGCCAATTTTTTTCTTGATTAATTGATTAATTGATTAATTGTTTTGTTTATAAAATGCCAGAAAATTGTGAAAAATGTCCATCATATTTTGTCCAATTGGACATCTTCAGATTGCTTTTATCGACTGACTGTACGAAACCCAAAGATATTCAGAGATATTCAGGTGAAAAAACGAATACTCACATTTGAGAAGCTGGAACCATCTAATGTTTGGCATGTTTGCTTGAAAATTACTTCTTGTTCTGTACATCTTGAGGAAACAAAGTCTGTGTGTGAATGATTACATTTTCATCTCCTCCATGTATTAATTTCATGCAAATCTCTGTTCTGTCCAAGAATTTGTAATTCCATGAATTGTTTGTTTCTTTTCCATCCACAATCATCTCCTCATGCATCTCGATCCAAACATGTAAACAGGGTTTTTTTTCTCCTTTTTTTTCTTTGCACCCGGTCATAATATTACTAGATTTACTGTCTTGTCAGGCTGAAGCCGGATTTATGAATCCTCTACATGTATATGAGGATTAAAAAAGTGGATCTTGGGAAGCATGAGAGCATTACAGCTAGGTTTTTAAGGATTACACCTCTATCCTGCTTTTCTTGAAAGAAGCCCTTCAGCCCAGAGGGGACAGAGGGGCATAGGAATAAAACAAAGAATTAAGAGGGGGGCTTTGGTCTAAAGGGACACTGGCTTCGGCCTCCTCACGTCAGGGTTCAGGACATAGTGTTTACATGCGCCTATATTACCAAAGATGCTCTCTGCTTTTCTTAAAACCAGCCATCCATGTAATTATTGATCATATTACTGTTTTAATAAGCAATTCTCAAAAAAATAGTTAACTCATTTGGCTGTTTTCAGTTGTAGTTTGCCCTCGGTGTCAGTATGAAACAAGTAAATGTGTGTGCGTGTAGATGAGATTGCTGTTTGCCTGGTTTCCACACTCTGGCACGTGTTTGCAGAGTCCCCACCACCCCCCATGTTTCCCTGGGTGGATTTAAGTTAGATTATTACCAAGGGGCTTCACCCCTGTCTTCTGGCGTGGTCTGCCCTGTTGCAGCCAACAGATGCCTCCCTCTCGGGACCCTCACCACAAGGAGCTTGCGGTTTCTCAAGTGCTGCTGATACTAATCGGATCAGGGATGACATATTGCCGGGGTGAAGGGGATTGTCATGGTCCAACTGGGATGGGGGCAGGAGGGATACAGTGTTAGAGGAGGGGAAGTGTGTGTGTTTTCTCAAAATAGAGAGAACAAATGTAGAGGGAGATATCTATGTAGATGTAGAGATGATAGCATGTAGTATGTTTACAGTTTGAACAAAATATGAATCCATTCCAGTTGATGGTCAATAATCACCTGCTACTACCAATACTGGATTTTCTTATATATATCGGTTAAATGCCTATGTCAGCTGATATTTAGTGTCTAGTTTCCAATAGGATTTCATTTGTTGTTCTCATGTAACCGTGATGCTCGTTGTAAATAATTAACTACTAAACTCACTATGTATTGTTGAAAACAGGAAACATTGTTTTTGGTATAACGTCTTTAAACTTCTTTGCTGTCGCATTTTTTACTGCAAGTCTGTTAAATTAAATTCAAACTGTCCCACTGCTGCCTGAAGAAAATCAGCTCAGTGTAGGCTGTGCCTTGACCTGTCTTTCCCTCAATGCTTGTCACTGTTTTTTGTTAATTCATCAACTCATCCATGAAATGTATTTGGCATATTGATTGACATTGTGCACCATCAATGATCAAGGCCAGGGAGTTCCAACAGGGAGGTTCAGAAAGTGAGAAATCAATGTGAAATAAGACAAATGGTGATAAAGCAGAGCAGGATGACACTGACTAATATCTGAGCCCTTACATACTGTTGGTACAAATACAAGGTTGAACATGAGTGAATGTTTTAATTGATGACCAGACCCAGAGAGCTCATGAATAGTGTTGCTCTGGTGATGCTGAGTTAAGCCCATTAGTGGGGAAACACCTGCGTTTTCTCTTCTGGTTAAATTCATATGGCTGTTTAATGAGCTTTTCTGACTGGTTGGCATCCAGACCACAGATCCAGACCTAAACCTATTATATCACTTTCCCAGCAGTGAGCAACACACATCACAGGCCTTTGTCTGCCCTGTACATCCCACCTTCAGTTTGTGTGTGTGTGTGTGTGTGTGTAGAGCTACATTATGTATGTCATTTACAAAATAGTTTTTCTTTCCCCATATCTGATGACTGATTATTTAATTGGCCATGTTGTTGTTGTCACCAATATTGTGTGTTTGGTGGTGAAGTGGTGCACATCCCTTTTCTTATTTATTTTCAATGACCAGTGTACTTGTGATTGACTGTTATTCTTACTTATGTGAGGCAGCTGCTTATGTGTTGCTTATGCAAACTTTTCAAGGGAAAATAAATGGTTCAATAGTTTAAATTTAAATGGCCCAGTACCAACCAATATGTTGAAATTCAGCTGTTTTGCACAGCGACACAGTTTTCTGTAGGCCGAGTTGATGAAAGGTGCCGCATGGTGCAGAGGGAAGGACAAAAGGTGGAGCAGGTCTCAGCTTTGGACAAGCAGGTTTAAGTGAATCAGATGGCGTTCTGGTTAAGTGGTCAGGGTGTAACACACAGATCCTGTTAGTGGGTTATGAATAGACGGCGGAGCCACGGACTGAAAGGCGAGTGTGTGTGTGTGTGTGTGTGTGTGTGTGTGTGTGTGTGTGTGTGTGTGTGTGTGTGTGTGTGTGTGTGTGTGTGTGTGTGTGTGTGTGTGTGTGTGTGTGTGTGTGTGTTCAAGATTGCCAGTGTGTGCAGGTGTATTTAGTTGAACAAATGATGGAGGCCAACTTTAAAAAGATGCAAATCAAAAACATGCTGGATGACGCTGGCTCTCTCTGTCTTCTGCTTTCTCTCTTTTTCTTGTATTAGTTTCCCTCAGATTCACCACAACTTTGTAGAAATCTATAGTCCCAATGCACTTTGACAATAACTGTGATTCAAAAGAGTTGAGTGATGCTTTTACCTTGTTGTGTTGTTAAAAAAGAGCCAGCACTGAGCAAAATTAGTAAAACAGAGAAAACTGAAGTAGAGCTGCTACAATTACTCAGTTAATCGATTAGTGGATTGACAGGAAATGAATTGGAACTATTAATGAACTAGAGAATCGAATAATGGTTTTAGTAATTAAAAAAAAAATCCTTTTTAAACCTAAACCTTTGCTGGATCCAGATTCTCAAATGTGAAGACGCTTTTCTTTCTCATGTAAACTGACTGACTGGAGCAAATTGAATATCTTTGGGTTTTGGACTGTCTGAGAAAAAAAGACATTTGAAGGCATCACCTAGGGCTCTGGGAAATTATAACATTATTATCAATTGATAATAAAAATAATCATAACTGTAGTTGCAGACCTAAACGAAAGTTACCATGGAAGTGGTCTATTTGCATGTTGTTTTTGGAAAAAGCTTGATCCCTTCGCTGTGTCTATTTCTGAGAAACGGGACCATTATCATAAACTGTTCCACAGAGGGGCTTACAGTAAGAATAGGAAGCACATTTAGCTGAAATGTATTAAAGCGTTCTTCTCTCTTTTACAGTCTGAACACTCAAGACATCAGCTGTTTCTATTGTCAGTATCGTGTGTGTGAAGACACATTTGTGTGTGTCTGTCTTCACTCTGTCATCACTGGTCTCAGACACCCATCAGCTGGATTTCCTCTTTCTCTTCACGTACCTTTCTGTGCTAGTTACAGTATCATGTTTCCTCCCAGTTGTGGTTGTTACCATGGTGTTTTGAAAAGAGATACATACACAGCAGGAGAAAGCACTGAGCAGACAGTGGCTAAGTGGTTGTTACTGGCTTAGGAAATGGATCTTAATGAAGGAAGAGGCTTAAGCTCGGCTGCTGTCACATTTAGTGGGTTTCTTTAAAGGTGCTGAGAAGGAAAAACTCTCAAACCACAAATTTTGTGCAGCATTTAAACCTTGCAACATTTCTTCTTGGTACATTGTGTCAAAAATAATGTTAATCTAAGGTGAAGATGTTGATTTGAATGGTTAATTTCAGGCAAAGACGTGTGCATGTTAAAGGACATGACCATCAATGTTAGCACATGCAAACAACACAGTCATGAAGCTTTTATGCTGTAGGTAGAGATAAATAAATTAGCACAGTCTATATTTTAAAGCTATTACGTGGTGGAAAGACTAACTTTTAATGTTAGATTTTATCAGTGAAGATTTATTAGTGAATTATTTAATGTAATGGTAATCTACCAACATAAATATCATAAATAAATAAAGTGATTACAAGTAACTCACAGTGCGTAAGATTTTTAAACTGTGAATATATGCTGTTTTTTCTAGTCTTCCATGATAGTAAATTGAGTACTTTTGGGTTTTGGGCTGTTGGTTGGACAAAACAAAAAGTTTGACAACATCACTTTGGTTCCTGGGAAAAGTGTGAAGCGCATTTCGCACTATTCAGACATTTTATAGACAAAATGACTAATGATTTAATCAAAAGAATAATTGGCAGAGTAATCGATAATGAAAGTAATGGTTAGTTGCAGCCCTACTTACATCTACAATCAACAGTTTTGTCTCTTGACCTGTTTCCATTGTCCTCTGTTGTTTTATGTGTGCAGTACTTTCCAGGCCGTCCAGTGGTGATGAACCTTTTGAAGTCTCTAAACTCTCGGCTACAGAACCAGACGAGTGATGAGATTTCCTATGAGGCACTCAGAGAGATACTGGATAACTCAGCACAGGTGAGTCAAGACCATGCAAGGTTTGGCCTTTTGCATCAATATCGCAGTGAACTTGGGAGTTCTTGTTCGTACTTGTCGGTCAAGCCAACATTCAAATTATTCTTAGTTAACTTTTACCTTACGTCTTTGGTATTCATTGGATTCAAAAGTGGTCTGTCCATTACATACTGCGTTGTAAGTACAAGAATGCAAATCGAAAAAATGAACAGACTTTTGTGAGCCTGAGCAGACAGACATCTAAAAGGAAAGGAAGGAAGGGAGAGAGCGGAGGGGAGACTAGACGGATGAGCAGCTGCAGGGAGAACAGAGGGCAGGGCACCACGAAAGCGACGAGGCTGCTCCCAGACAGACGTCCTCACGTCAGTCTGGGAGCAGCCTCGTCGCTCCACTGAGATACCAAGGTCACCTGTCAGTCTGGCCACTTAATCAGTTCAAACCCACCTCAGAGGCACCAAAGTGATACCTGTTCTGTCGAAGAAGTGTCAAAACGTGATCTTGAAAATGTCTATAAAAACTCACAGTATGAGTAGATATAAAGATATTTCATAAATATCCCGTTATTTCAATATGTACTTGTCTCTGTGCCAGCACATACAGCGGAGGATCTATGTGCTGTTGTCTTTGGAATGAAGCCTGCATGCCTCCAGCACACCGCCCCTCGCAAATTGAAAGAGTCACTTACTTACATCATTAGCTTTTAGCAGGCAAATCAATTGATCAATGAATCAATGGGAAGGTATGAATAGACTTTGCCTCAGAGGAAATGGACTCTGTACACACATATATACACACACACACACACACCAAATCTTTACTATTGACATGTGAGTAACCCTGTCAATCACACCAGCAATGGCAATGCAGTGCTGCGAGAGAAACGACTTTATGTCAGAGAAAATATGTTATTGGATTCAACTGTGGCTGGTGGTTAGAGATCTGGATAGCTTCTGTTCATTAGCGGAGGGCTAAGCCATTAACCTGGGATTGACTTCTTATTGATCAAGAAAACTACTTGGAACAGCTTTCATTAAGTTAAACAGGTTGGGAGACGCTGGAGAGGCTCTACTTTTTAGAGAATCTTTGGCATACAGTCTCATTCAAAGGATAACGGCTGGTGTACTTCTGTATTTTTCTTATTGTCAACAAATCCCATGAAAACACCAATACCATCAATACATTACTTTGTCTCTCAATGTTTTCCAACTTCCCTACTCTCTGTGTGACATTTAGTCCTGCTCAAGACGTATCAAAAATGGGTCGTCAATATATACTTTCATTTTTAAAAAGGCAGAATTTCCTAAAACAACTGAGCATTGTAGTTTTTCAGCAAACATTACTCAAACAGGTTTAAATAATGCATTTGTTGGGGACTATTTTCACAATATTATATTCTCAACCAGGGCTACTTGTGCTCCTGCAATTGCAAGGGGGTACTTGGAAATGTGTGGATTGTGGATAGCTCAACTATTAATTTATTTTATAATGGATATTATGATTTGATTAAGAAGATATATATTCACATATTGAGACGGCCATAACATCTGAACATCATGTGCTGCAATTTAAGATTGTGTGAATAGATCAAATAGTTAACTAGCTAAAAGTAATGGATAAACTGTAGAAATAGCAGGTGGTGTCGATGAAAGGCTCCTTAAATTCATCTGAACTGTACTACAGAATTATAGCAGGACGGTGTGGAATTGAATTTAAAAATAAACTAAAATTCTCATGTTTGTAATAATAAAAGAACATGTAAGTGCAAAGGTGTGTGTTTAATAGTTTTTGGTCAGTAATGGAGACCTGTAACACAGAGGAACACACAAACAATACTTGTTAGGAGGATCAATTCACTGTTGGTTTTGGTCTTTTCATGGGATTTGTTGACAGTATGTAAAATATAGAATATCACCAGGTTTATCGTTTAAGCTTTTTTCTTTGTTTCCTTCTTCCCATGTGTTCGTAATGTTGTGTTTGTCTGTTTGTTTTTCTTCCTCTTTCTCAGTCTCCAGACACTGCTTTGCCTGAAGGAGTGAGGTGGGTGGGCTGTCAGGGTTCACAACCCTACCTGAGACGTTACCCTTGCGGGATGTGGACTCTCTTCCATGTTCTCACCGTCCAGGCCAAGAGCGCTGGAGGCACAGGTACACACACACACACACCCACACACACACACACACACACACACACGCACAGACACACAGAGTTTGTGCTGCTGTGAATGAAAAGGGCAATAGAAAGTTCATGAAGACGGGTGGACTGAGGATGAGGGTTTTGTGAGGCTTTGTAAACAAATTAGCCCAGGAATGTTTTTTTTTTTTTTCACTGACCTGATTTAACATCACACAGAGAAATAACTGAACACACACACACAGAAACACAAAACGTATATCATGATGAAGTTTTGACCAGAATTCTTTGAGGGGTTTTTTCCTCTGTTTTGTCATTTTGTCACAGCTAAAATTGAGCCTAATTGTAACTGTGTGAAAAGGGATTATGTTAGATTAGTGGAATGTGAGTGGTTAATAAAACAGGCAGATGACCGGAGGCTCCACTCCTGGCAGGGACATTAATCTCTCTTCAACTCACATACACGCACACACACACACACACACAGAGGTTAATCCCGAGGTTTACGGACCATCATGTGACCTGCAGATGGACTGGCCAAAAGGGGCGTCCATCTGGCCCCCCACAGACCACCAGCTTAATCGGTGCATACACACACATACCGTACAGTTTTGGCCATAACATCAAACTCCATTCATACACATCCTCACACTGCATGGATTATTAAAGGTGTGAACACACACCGAACACAAGTCCATCCCACAGCACATACACACACACTCCCAGACACACTCCCACTGTCAGTACGGTTCATCTGAAGGTCTTGCTAAGCTGAGAACAAAAGCAAACGGCTCCAGGAAAATATGTTTGTAGACTGCTGAAGTCCTGGGACAACAGCCTGGCCACCATTCACACAGAGGGTTAACTGTGTTTAATCTCCAGATTGGGTTATCCCATTCGCATAGATTATTCATCTCAATATGGGGTTAACCCAGCTCTCTGTGACTCCTGGCCCACATAACCGTGGGAATCCAGGAGGCTGTGGACCCACACTGCCATTAGCAAGCTTACAGGCTACAGAACAGGTTCACAGTACATTTTAATGTGTAGAGGCAAGCAGCATTACAAGGACAGGTGCTTTACACAGGAGATAACAACTGATTTCTACTTGTTGAGAAGAAGTCATCTAAGAGAGTTTGGATTTACCCTCTAAACAGCCTGTTTAAAGTAACAAAATCAGGGCAAAGAACAAAGTTTACTGGTTACATCACTGGTGCTCAACATTAACTGAGCTCATGTCATTTCCCTCCAGATCCCCAGGAGGTGCTGGATGCGATGAGAAACTATGTCCAAAACTTCTTTGGCTGCAGGCCGTGTGCCGAGCACTTTGAGAACATGGCGAGGGAGAGTCTGGTGGAGGTGAACACGATGTCTTCAGCGATCCTGTGGCTTTGGTCAAGACACAATCGCGTCAACAACAGACTGGCAGGTAGGAGTCAGCACCATCATCTGTAGCTATTTTGCAGAATCTCTTTGGTGCAAACATTCTCCTTTCTATTATTTCAATTGCAACTATGTACACTTTTTTTTGTTTTCTCAAAATTACAGTGAAACAGCTGTTAGAGCATCTTCAGCATCCATAACGGGAACAGACTATGTGGCCAGAGTATAATTACGAGAATCCTTCAGATGTGATTGGATCGCTCTGGCTTATATATCCAGCAAATATAGGGGGATACAAAGATGTAGTGAGATATGGAGCTGTTGGCCTTCATCCACACCTCCCTCGCCTGCGTTGTATAGGTCAGGAGGAGGAGGATGACGACGACGACGAGGGAGAAATGAATAGATGAAACAAAAAGATTTTCATTTCCAATTCCCTCTCGTGGTCAGTTAGTCTTTGCAATACGACTAAGAGGGTAAGAGGGGAGGAGGAAGGATGGATCCTCAGATCAGACACCAGCTGTCACCCCGTCTTAGTCCTCCAAGTATCATCTGCTTCTGCCTCACCCCCCTGCCATCTTCTATCCTTCTCACACCCTTCTCCCACACCACACTGCCTGTACCCCAAAATCCAATCCAATCCAATATCCAGCTATCCATCTAAACTCATAAACTAATACACAGATCTTTAATTTTGCATCTGAATGTACTTTTCCCACATTTTTAGTTTCTCCTCTGATCCTCAGTCTAGACTTCAGTCTTTTCTTGCTCTGTATATAAATCTACAAAGTTTTCTCTTTTTTGACGGAGCTGTATCAGCATATTACACTTCTGCACTTCAGTGTGGAGCGTATTAAACAGCATCCCTCCTCCCTTGCCTGTGTTCATATGATTTTATTAGGCACAGGGCTGTCATTAACAGCCCACTTTGTTAAATCACTATCTTTTGTTTGTGTTGACTGCCCCCTCTTCTATCTCAGGGACAGCTTGTGTCCTGAACAGCAGGGGCCAGAAGGACACCCGTCCCTGCGTGTGTCTGCTCCCCAGACGCTTAAACACTATTCAACCCGCCACCTTCCTCCATCCGTCTTCCCTCTCTTCCTCTATTCCTGTGGCAGTCTTTCTCTCTTTCCACTCACAATCCCCTGGGACTCATATTCTCCGCTTGACAAGTAATAGCACAGCATCCTCGCAAGATGGGTCCCCCAGGAACCAGCCCCCTTTGCCCACACACACGCACAAACACACACACAATTCCCAAGGCATAGTGTGACAGCAGGTGGCAAACACCATGACACAAGCCACACACGCTCCCCCTCCTTCCCTCCCCCTCCCTAACACACACACGCACACAGCCTTTCCAAGCATGGGTCAAGTTGTGGCGTGTGGCAGGGGAGTAAGTCATGGTGGAGGGTGAGTCGGGGTCCACAGGGGATAAGTCGGGTGAATCGGAAGGAGAGAGAGGGAGGAGTTGAGGGTTTGGCTGTGTTTGTAGAAATGAGTGGCGGTGTCTCCCTGAGGAGAGTGCACTCCATCCCTCCATCCACTCAACCCCTCCTCTCCCCTTTGCCTAAAGTGGAGCTCTTTAGCAGGCCTCCCCGCCCCTCCTTTCAGGAGCAGCCATGCATGAAAGAGCAGCTATTTGTAAAGCGGCCGAACAATTAATTTAGCTGGCAACAAAGAGGCCCCAGGGCCCTCGGCCTCCTCGCAGCGGCAGAATTAAGACCGGTGGCAGCTCAGTCCTGTTGCTGCTTGTCAACAGGCTGAGACTGATTCACATTTCTACAGACAAAACAGCTGCTGCTGCAGCAGCTTGGCTGCCTTTAGGACTGTGTGTTCACATGCAGCACTGTTTGGTAGTGGTACAGGGCTGGATGACATTCTCTTCAAATATTATCATAATATTGCAGTATCTTGGTTTGTCTAATTTGGTTGTTAAGGCCTCACATCAGTTGTTGCCATTTCTGACATCTCAAGCAGAGTCTGCTTGAGATGGTAAAATAGGTTTGTTGTTTTGTTGCCTTTTTGCTCTTAGATGAGACCTGTTAGCTAGAAATTTTGCACCACTGAAAATTTATTGGGAGCTTGTAATCATGTGTGAGATAATGTACTCTTCCTCATAATGTCAAAATAAACAAAAGTAAACTAAACATTCAATGCAGTTTTCGGTACTTAGTAGTTAGTTTTAGATTATATGGAAATGTGTGCTCTAGACACATTTGAGTCAGTATCAATAAAAGTATTGAGGTTCGATCCCCAGCCCAAGTGTTAGATCTGTCATATGAAAATACAGAATTTGATTATTTAAATGAGCATAAAATGTCTGACATCATCCGCACGGCCCAGCAGCCATGACGGCTCAGTATGCCGTGCGGTGCAGGTGATCCTCACTTACAGAATTAGTGCTGAGAAAGCTAGTTTGACGTGCTGAACAATACATATTTATACCTCATGAATATGTATGTGCGGCAGTGATGACATCTCCATGACAGGCCATTGTGGCAATCTCAATATGGCTGGTATGGCTAAAGTCACCCTGGCCGCAAACGTGGCAAGCTGATTAGAATAGGGAAAGAGATCTGAGGCATCTGGGGAGTGTGTGTGTGTGTGTGTGTGTGTGTGTGTGTGTGTGTGTGTGTGTGTGCGTGTGCGTGTGCGTGTGTGTGTGTGCCTGCGTGCGTGCTCTCACCTGCTGAAATGTATAAAAGCCCCCACACACACCCACAGGCTGCAGCCCATCCAGGACACTGTAAAATTGATGTATCCTTTATGTAAAGTACTGTATGCAGAGTACATACACACATGCATATGACTATGACTGAGATTAATCTTGAGCGGCGGAGGGAAGGAGGAGGAGGAGGAGGGAGCAGGGGACGGAGGTGGTGGAGGATGTAAATTGACAGTGCTGTAAAGTGGCAGACCTGCTTGCCGCTTTGCTTTTTTTTTCCCCTTTTCACACACACAAACACACACATATGGCCTGTTGGTGACAACAAGCAATTTATTACCAGGTGCTGCCCTGTGTGTGTGTGTGTGTGTGTGTGTCCGTCCTTATGGGCATTTGTGCAGTGTCGGTTGTGTATGAGCCTGTGTATTTTGTGTGTGTATGCCCATTCCTCTACCAGTCTGTTTGCATGGACATGGTGTTGTGTGTGAGTGACGAGGGGCAACAGCGGCTACATAAAAGAAAACACGTTAAAGGAGAAAGTTTCTAATTCATTAGACGGGCAGCTCCCCCTCTGAGGTTTCTGTTGCTCTCATGTTCAATTTGGAGATTGGACTTTGCTTTCAAAGGGGTGTGAAGGGACAAGACAGGTGCTCCAGAGCACCGAGGTCTGCTGCTTGAAAACAGGGATTGTGTGTGTGTATGTGTATGTGTGGGGAAGCTGTCCACTTTGGCCACATCTATTATCTCACCACCCCTCCCACTGGGACATCCCAGAAGCCCATTGATCATTGTTAGACCCTGTCATACACTCTCATACACACACACACACACACACACACACACACACACACACACACACACACACACTCACACACTCAACAACAAAAATATCAATCCCTAGATTACATGCACACAAACACAGACACATGATTTACATATACACACTTAAACACATACATGCACATATGCATATAGGCACTTAGTTTTTACGAGCACTGTGACAAGATCGAATGGGTTCAACACAGATTGCATTCAGCCCTCAAAGCACTTACATCCTCAAGTCAATGCACCAACAAGAAGAATAAAAGAAACAACAATACATGAAGCAGCTGACTGGGCGCTTTATGTTGCAGGATTCCTGCATGTGGCAATGAATCATCTGGCCTTGTATATTAAGTTCTATAAGTTAGTGAGGTACTTATTTGTTTGTTACTGTGAGAAAAGTCCTGCATTCAGAAGTTTACTTAAAAAGAGTATTAGAAGCCAATGTAATAAAGTATTTAATATGCAGAACAACCTCTATAAGACAGTTGTAGATAGTACTAGGAGTACTATATACAGTATCTATAGCAATGCATCATATTATCTGAGTTAATCATATGTGTAACATTCTGCAAAGTAACTTAGTAACTTTATATGTCAAATAAATATAGTGGAGTAAAAGTGCAACATTTCCCTCAGTCTAGTGGAAAAGATGTATAAAGTGTCACAAAATGGAAATACCTTTTTAAGCAAAAAACAGTTCATAGAAAAAAGGCATGAGCCAATAATACATGTCAGTAGGTTTTATTCTGTGGCTCTCACAATACAATTTTATTTTTGATTTTCAACCACTCGGCTACCCTTTTATGGTCACAATTCTTCCTTTTCCCCCTATATTCCTGTGTGCTGATCAGGACTCTGTTGTATACTACAGTAATCCTACATCTGCGTTTATCTCTCCAGGTGCTTTGAGCGAAGACCCCAACTTTCCAAAGATCCAGTGGCCTTCACCAGAAATGTGTCCAGCCTGCCATACGGTGAAGAGCAACGGGGAGCACAGGTGGAACAATGAGCAGGTTCTCCCTTTCCTCCTGTCCTACTTCTCCTCCAACAGTATCCTCACAGGTATACAGTTTCTTTTCTGAAGAGCTCAAATCTCATAAATTCGAGGATTTTACCAAACTACAGACATGTATTTGCTCCTGCTACCCGCCTGTGTTGACAGTCTAGAATTTAATAAGCAGGAAATCCATCCGTGTCTTTCCTCTGTGAACATGTTTTTATTGAGCGGCTTCCTTCACATACACATACAAGGTTTCAGTTGTTTCTTGGGTTCAAGGATGTGTTGTAAAAGTTTCTAAAAGAAGGGAACACGGTAACAAAGAGCCTATTTAATCCCACTCTGTCACCCTAACAAACCCACATTTCCTTGTACATCTTTCAATCATGTATATGCTACTGTGAAATATTACAAATGTGTAAAATGTCGATTGTAAGCGAGAGAGTTTATTTTCTAAATCATATCAAATCGTATTAATTTTGGACTGTAGTTTTCTTCCATTATGTCAATATTACTTTTTTGCTGTAATGAGTGAACAGCAAAGAAAGAGTTTCTGAGCTGAAGAAAGGTTCACCATTGATTCAGATGATTAATAAAGTATCTGAGTCTAGATTAGAGGACTTTAGAAATAATGTACCTGTGTCTTTCTTTTCCTTGCGCTGTCAGACTACCTGGAAGATGAAAGCCAGATCCTGGCAAAACAGAAGGAAAAACATGAGAGTCAGCAGCAAGCTATAGAGGCAGAGAAACGAGTAGAGAGAAAAGCCAGGGAGGCCTTGGACTCCATGACACATCCTCTACCATCGCAACCCACTGTTCAAGAAGAAGAGGAGGAAGAGGAGGAGGAAGAGGGGCCGCAGGATGAAGAGGAGGAAGGTGCGGAAGGAGCAGCAGCAGTAGCAGCAGCAGGTGAGATGGAAGGTAAGACGCCTGAGCAGACCCCCTGGGTCAAACCTGAAATGGAGGTGGCTCGAGGCCGGCGGCAGGCCCACGGGAAGCCGAGCATTGTGGGGATGAGGATGCGAGAGCAGCAGGAGGACATCGTGGATCTCGACTCATTTGTCAACGAGCACTACAAGGCCAAGGCGCTGCGGGTGGCTGCCTCCAGCCGGGTCAAACAACGCACCCTGCAGAGGAAGGTGGAGCAGGAGCCCGGGCCCATGTTTGGGCTCGGCATGGAGCTGGACGCAGGGCTCGGGATGGTGGGCCTGCAGCCTATAGAAGCAGACTTTGAGCTGGACGTGGGGCAGCAGAGAAAGCGGCTGCAGAAGCGAGAACTGACAGGCCAGTACTTTGTCGAGGAGGCCGAGTTGAGCCACAGGGGACGCTGGATGTCTGTGCTGAGCATCGGATTCTCCAAAGTGGACATCAGCCTGTGTGTCATTCTTTACTTCCTGTCCTCCATGTGTCTTCTGGCCATGTACCTTTTCTTCAAAAACCGCCTCAGGCTACGGCGGGCTAAAGTAGCCCTGCCCTGAACCAAATTGCATCCACATTTAACCTGAGCAAGCAATGATTAACGTTCATGTAGGCTAAGGTTGGGGTTAGTTTAAGGGGATGTGTCAAGATTAGTGCCATCTTAGGTGGTCCACTTAACTGTTACCTAGGCGACAGCGTGTTTCACCCTAATGTTGTGGATGTGTTATGTCTAACTGGAGAGGAGGAGAAGGGAAAATTATCAGATTACCTTCCAAAATCTTTGAAAATCGGGTCAGTTATTCAACCTTACACTCAGCCTGGCCTCCAGAGCTTTTCAGGCAGCACCTCAACCTCCACATCAGTGCAGATAAATGTATATTTCCATAAGTGGGTTTCTGTTTGGGGTTTGTGCCTGAGTTAAGGATAATCAGTTGTGCTTTGAAGGATGAAATTAAACCCAATATGAGATGAGTGGAATTTTTTATTTGTACTAAGTTCTGATTCTGATTCTGATAAATGCAACTAATATGTTTTTTTTTGTACTCAGTGATTTTTGTTGCTTTACTAAAGTTATGGTCATTTGTAACAGTCATTTTTAATTTCTTATATTTTTTTGATATCTCACAGTAGGGTGAAGACCTCCAACTACATCCCTGTGTACTATGACCAAACAAATTTAATTTCAGTCATAATTTTTATATATTTACCCGTAAAAGTATTTGAATACTCAAATAGGTGATTCTTCCGTGATTTAAAAAATTCAGTTGTATCTTAAATTACAGATGATTTGCTTTTCCCTCCAATTAATCACTGAGAGTTTTGTGTTAACAAGTCTTATATTTCTGCATTTCACTTAATAATCAGATGGTACAAAAGGCAGTCCCAGGCCTCCAACAAACCTGCGAAGCATTAAGGGGCTGACGGTTGCATCATAGTGTTGAATGCTGTGAGTGGACCAGCAGGTCCACACTAACTTTCACCAGGTGGCTTACTGTACATTACACTGAGCGCTATGTCACGTCTTTGACTATTACATCACACTGCTGAGTCCACATAACAGCTACTCTGGTTGTTTTGAAGTGTTGTGGAGCGACGCATATGTTCACACTGGACAAGGTTTTAGAATAAGCAGGATTTGTTTTTGGCTTGTGTCCACGATGTAAAGCTTTGGCTGGTCATCTCAAAAACACTGTTTTTCTGTTTGCTTCTTTGCTTCTGTCTGAATCAATAAAATTATTTTTGATAAGGAATCATTGCTTTTTCAATACAAGAAAGATCTGTCACTGAAACCTTTTCATTTGTTGAGGTGGGTCTCATTAAAGGCCAATCGATCTTATTTTTATCATATAATGTGAAGTTACAGAGAAGGGTGAACCTTGATGTAGCTGTATCTGCTGTGTTGTCTCAGATGTCAAAATATGTTTACAGAACCTCCCAGATGTGCAGGTTTGGTAAAAACAAGTTTGTGTTTGTTTTTTGTTTTGACCAAGACTACCAGGACATGAGGCAAGGAGGACCAGGGTGTTGCATGAAAAAAATGGGGAGGGGGGGGTTAAAGCATCCAAGGTTGAAGGAAAAAGCCTGTTGCCATCTGCTGTGCAGCGCAAGCTAAATCCTAACAATTTCATTGGGATTATAGCAAGTGAGTAATCCAGCTTTCCTTTAGGACTAGAGGGGAGAGATTACCCTGGAGGATTAGCTCCCTGCAGATAATAAACTTTATTAAAACGCAATCGGCTTTCGTGGGGCTTCTTCCCTCACACACTTGGAGGTGTGCTCGGTGGGGGGGCGGGCAGCAGCAGACCCTAAGGGAGGGTAACATGGGTGAGACGGTCGGGTGTGAGGTGGATGAAAGAGGCAGCAGTGTGTGTGAGGGATAAATGGACGGATGGACGGACGAGGGTTTGATGTCGTCCGGATTACAACAAGCCCATCTGAAGGACAACCGATGCTTGATCTTGAGCTTTGTGTTTCCTGGAACGTTGGCTTGAATTCCCTTGACTCCTGCCCTTTACCTTCACCCCCAACCTGACACACACACACACACACACACACACACACACTCTGATCTCACCCTAAACCCCACTCCATCTCTTTATCCAAACTACGTTTTCAGCATCAGCAGTATGACAGGTTTTGATGGTGAATTAGTTGAGTTAAGGCAGTCGATTCCTCTAAAACACACACACACACACACACACACACACACACACACACACACACACACACACACACACACACACACAATAGGCTGATTAATAGCCCTACATTAAAGCAGAGGAGCATCAAGGCTGAGCAGCTGTGGTTCTGTGACTTAATCAAACTCTCAGATACTTTGAATTAGACCCTCAATGACACATTATGATTGCCAGAATGGATCGAGAAAAGCACAGTTTGTCACAGGGAAGCTTCTGCATATTATTTATTCCTTTTTCAAACATTATCCAATATATCACCTGACAAAATTTAATATCTGGGTGGACTGTGTTTTTTTTTTTTTTACTTGGGAAACTGTCAAACTAAAGGAGGAATTATGTGTCCTTCTCAAACTTTTTTTGTCATTCGTAACTATTTGTTTTGTTTTGTTTACATTTGCTATGGCTGAATTTGAATCAAAGATTAAAATTATGTCAAATTAATTTATTTTAAATTAAATCATGACTTGTCTTTTGGTTTAAGTACTTTTCTCCCCACATCTGATCTGCTAATCTGTTTAAATGTTTACCTGTGTTTGTTACAGGATTGGAGTCAGCGATGCTTCGTGCTGCTTATTTTCCAGAAGCCCTTTATCAGGTGCCTTGAGCCGCGGTGAGCTGCAAGTGTTATGCTGGTTCAGACTAATGATGGTTAATGAGGAAGTTGGCAGCAATGTAATATCTGCCTGCAGCTTTGCCAAGGCTGAGGTGAGCAGTTCACACCGAAGACAGAGGCTTCAAATGTAAATCAAGACACATTCAGAGCTGTTTGTGCTCTATGTCTGTCTGAATTCAGAAGCACAGTCGGTTTTATGCAGGAATTTAACTTGAGGGTCGTTCCTGCAGATCAAAATGAAACAACAGAAAATTATTTAAGAAGTTATTCATGCAACCTTAGACCTTTAGACAGACTAGAAACAAAGGAGAAATCAACATAAAGTCTAAGTAAGTCACTATGTGTGGCAGCTGGGAAACTGAAAAAAAACAAGCGTTGAACAACAAATTCAGTGATAGTCATTAAAATCAAAAAAGGATGACATACCATAAACAAAAGTTAGGACAAATTAATACAGTAACAAAACTTATTAGTGACACTGTCTCTCATGCAAGGAAGAAACAAAGTAATCACAGAGCAACATTAAGTAGGCTATATGAAGTACATGAAGTCTATCACAGCAATCTATTAGAAGTACAAAGAGTAAAACACACAAACAGTTAGCGTTAGCCAAACAGTAACTTAAAGGTTATTTAGAATGCTGCATTAGCATCATATTAGCCTCAGACAGCTAGTATAATGGCTAGTTTGGTTAGCAGTAAACTGATTGCTATAATAAAACGAGTACCTACATATAATGCTGCAATAAGGGCCTTTGGGGAGGAGAGAGGCCTGTCCTGTGAATATTTGCTTGGTCACAGATCTGGCAAAAGGCTGGATGTTCCTGTTAAGGTTGCCAGGCAACCAGCAGAGACTACAGGAAGTTACTATAATCCAATAACATATCATTCTGAAATGGATCATGATTCTGCATAACGAGTACTTGTACTTTTGATACTTTAAGTATATTTTGATGCTAACACTTTTGTACTTTTACTTTTACTGTAACAGAATGTTTGTACATTGCAGTATTGCTACTTATAAGATCTGAGTACTTCTTCCACCACCGCTGCAAACAAAGTTAAAGGGCCCTATAGCCTCTCTGTGTATAACAAATTAGATTAAAGGTTTCTGTCTTTATCTACATTGTTGAAGTTGCAGTTTTCAGTATTAGTACAGTTCGTGCTTTTATTACAACCCGTGCTTTTATCAACTGCCGTTTCCGAGGTCAAGAATGAACTTTGAAGCTCAGTGATTAAGCCAACACGGACAGGAAGAAGAAATGAGAACATCTACAGTTCCACAACAACTCCGTCTGCTGATGAAGCTCATGTGATCAAAACCTCCAGAAGTTCATCGTCCCTCCTCCAGGTACAACATGAGCCGGATTACTTTCTTCAAAACTTTTTTTGTGCTTCTTCAATGCAAAACGAATGAGACATTGTTGTGTTATGAAAGCCCAGACTGAAGGGTAAAAACCTCACCTTGCTGCCCTGTTGTTGTCTTCCATAAATTAGACAATGTGGGGTTTTATAGTCGCTCCTCTCCTGTATGCTCTCTGCCTCGATGTTTATTACCCCTCCGGTATTGATATTAAAATGCAGGAGGGGCTTGATGCATTTTTCTGTCATCTCTCTTTCTGACTTTAATAATACTATAAAGCTTCCTGCAGTGGACAGAGGGAGGAGGAGGGAGGGGGTGAATAAATTATGAAAAAGAGGTTAATATATGGTATTGGTATATATCACATACAAACTAAGCCAGATCCCCTCTCGGTTTTAAATATTCAGCCTTTTAAAGGAAGGAGTCAAGCAGGGTCAGATCCATCTCATTTTACTGCTGCAGTCCCTCCCCCCTTTCATGTGGACACTCATCTGCTGATCTCCCAAACATCTCATCCCACCATCAGTGTGTTGGGATGCTGTTTGTACCAAGAGGGACAGGAGGAGGCTGTCACTTCACAAAAGAAATTGGGAGGGTGTATTTATTAGTATAATCACTATCTGTCCAGTTGTATAACTGCTTACTGTCCCATGTTGGTTTATTGTTCCTGCAGTGAGTGTTTTGAATCTTGAATCTTTGATTTCAGTGAATTGGAAGTCCTTGCAGTTCATCTGTGCACAGCAGAGAGAGCAGAACAAGTGTGGACAGGAGGGAGGGGAAGCCCCGAGAATCAATAACCTCCTACAATCAACTGCATTTAGGCCTTGATAATATGCTCGACTGCACTATTTTAATTTCAACACAAACCTGACCTTTTACTTCTTCTGTTCTGTTCCTGCTCTTTTTTACGATCTGGTCTCACCCCCTCCTCCAGACTGAGCATATAGCTTACAGGAAGTGTAGGTAGATAAGTTTGGAGAAGATCCAACGCTTGTCAGTCACATTGTTTTAATTCACTCAGCTGACACTGCTCCTGTCACTGAAGTGGGAAGATTCACTCCTCGCTTTCCACCGAAAATCTTTCTGTCAGTTTCATGACAAGGGGCTTTAGTTAGTTTTTGCTTAATGTCATTTGTTAGTAATAAAAGGGGCCTTGGGGATTTTAATCCTTATCTTGAATGTAAATAGCAAAATATAGTGACTAAGCATATAATGTTTTAACAACAGTTAAGTTGTATGAATTAATTTCGTTCAATTTCATTGCAAGAAAAGTAGACAAAAATTAGGTGGAAGGCAAGTTTCAACTGAGATGAGATGAATTGACTGTACGTTGCTTCTTGACCAGTCCTCTGAGGACTGTAATGCAAACTGAATTAGCAACAGCAATCCTCATGAGATCAAACTCTGACAGAAAAACAACAGTTGCTTGCAAAAACGTACTAGTATTTTGTGCATAATGTTTACTTTTTTAAGAGACATCTTTTTGTGTTGTAGTTGATGGTGCACATTCATCAATCCCATTCAGGCTTTATTGTTTACAGGGTTTCAGATCAATAGACATCACATTCAAACTGATGTGGCTCCTCGCAAAGGAAGGTATCACTATCAAAACTGCCCATGCAAAGGTTTGGATCCAGGGTTTCATTCATTCATTCATTTGCTTCCCAGGCTTATCTGATGAAGGTCACGAGGGTCTGGAGTCTATCCCAGCATGCATTTGGGCAGCGTGCAGGCAGGGCAACACCTTGGACAGGTGCCAGTGAATCACAGGACTTGAAATGAAACTGGATAATATACCTGAATAATGTCTTTGCTTGTCCTGAGAGATTCCTACAAAAAGACCTCCAGAGTTTGTCAGTGCACGTCTTGACTTTAGGATCATCTGCAGTCTGATGCACTTACACCTTATTTATGAACACAGGCCCGCAGTATTTCAACGTCTTTGCCATAATTAGCAGTTTTCTTGCAGCTATAAATGATTGGTTTGTTTCATAATATCTAATTTAATAATAATAATTGAATAATACATTCCCTCACCGTAATGTTTGTGAGTGCAGCCTATATACGCCTCACCAATGTGTCCTGAAAACAATGAAACACCTCTCTCGGGCTATTTTTAAAATCTCAATCAAGTGGTTCATCAGACAGGCTTGGCTGGACGGTTGCACCAGTTATTTGAGTCAAATGAGCCTATTACCGCCTCGTCTTAGCACGGCGGGGTCAGGTTCAATCAGGGAATTGGAAAATATCATTTCTGACGGGAATAGATTTCGTTTGTTCAACCAATCTCTTCTACTAATTACCCAAATGGACAGGAGCTGTCAGGAGACAATAACTATTCCCTAATAGAATTTGCCCCCCAAGTGCAATTTAATTTTCTCCTCCGTGCTCTCTCCTAAGGTTTCCCCCCTCGCTTTCTGCCTCTCTCCCTCTCTCTGTTCCTCTCCGGCTTTCGGACCTAATGGTGAGGGACACGGTGCCATCGCTACCTAATGTTTGTTTTGTCAGTGGATGCCGGGGAGAGTGTGGACTGACTGCTGCTGTTTCTCTGCGAGCTTCGGTTCATCCTGCTGAAAAAAAACCCCTCAGCGGCATGAAGGAGAGGAGGAGGAGGAGGAGGAGGAGGAGATCTGCGGTGATTAGGTAGGTCTGCACGGTGATGTTATATGTTCATCCTGCAAACCCTCCATGTTTGCAAAATCTACAGTTGTCTAAAATATGCATCTTCCCTGAAGTGAAGTCACTGAGGTACAATGCATCTTGTTTCTATTGATCTTACAGTGAATTCTAAGTGCTGCTTTGCAGTCATTTGCACGCAAAATGAATGCGCTATTAACGCCATTCACGTAGTGTTGTCACCATTTGTAAGGTGCATTTGCTCTCGGTGCTCATTTGATATTTAATTTCTTATCGTGTGATTGACCTCTAACATTAGGAAATAATGTTCAGAAGATGAATGCATAAATCCTGTATTTACACACATAAAAATAATAAATTAAATCCATTAAGTATGCGGTGTTTTTGGCTCATGATGAAGCCGGCCTGCTGCAGCGGAGGTGTGAAACAGAGCAGAGTGACACACACACGCACACACACACACACACACACACACACCACACAGTCCATAGAAACCTGCTCATCCTGTACACATGGACGTGTTTCTGTGTTTGTGGCTGCTCAGTAAGATGGATCTGTGAATCGTAGATGTCAATGAACTCGTCCTCTGAAATATTAGATCTAATTAGAGGCGGTTGGGTCAACGGCGGTGGCAAAGGAGTCGCCCTCTGCTTGAATTATTGCCCGCGAGCTGCTTCCTCTACAGCAGCGCCTTCATCCAGTCATGTCACCCCCCACAAAGTGCATTATTCTTATTATTTGATAATAATTTCCTCCTGTTTTCCTATCCTGTATTTCAGTACATTGTTTACGGATAAAAAGTTAAAAATTAAAAAGTTAAGTTAAATTTGATTTATGCGTTTACAACAACTGGACGTCTTTTGTCAACGTTAGAAATATATTTTAGTAGCCTAATTTTTCATGTATCACTTTTTAAATATTTGCTGTCATCTTGTGAATGATATGTATTTCCAGATGTGGATTGTTTTCCTCTTCATTTAGTCATTTCCCACCTTGTTTTCCTTTTGCCATCTCCTTTAGCGTTGAGAAAAAACCATCATGTAGTGTCCCGCTGAACCAGATGTGCGCGCTCACATCTTTTTCTTTCTTTCTGCATTTTGCATCCGTCAATTATTCTAATTGCGTTGCCCTTTGCTGACAGGTTAAGAGCATTTTTATCTGCATTGTTTTCCAGGGCAGCTAAAGGGCCTCGATACCAACAATCAGAGTAATTGAATAGTTGAATAAATGGAATGATCTTGAGGGGAAAAGTGTATAATGAAAATAAAGTAGGACCAGATGATTCCCTTGCCACACATGCACGCCGTGGATGGATGGATGGATGGATGGATGGATGGATGGAGGGGACACCTGGCCTGGAGACTCCAGCTTTGAATCGGTTGGGTGAAATTCCAGTAATATCCAAGCCCCCTTTTTTAATCAGCTTGATGTGCGTTTTCATTTTGCTAAATTACATTTGAAACATCACCCGCACAGGCGAGCGGCTTATGGGATTGCGGCGCCCTGCAGTATATAAACGGCGTGTGACAATAGAATAAACAGTCCGTGTTTAGAAACAGGCTGAACGGGAGGAGATACCAGGTTAAATCATAATCATAGGTTAAAGCATAATGTAGCACAGAAAATGTTGCGTTACGTGGACTTGGACACACGCAAAATCTCATTTATTTTCCCACAGCAGAATATCTGAGTTTCCAACACGACACTCGTTTTTGTAATTTGTACACACACTTTCTGCACGCTGCATGCTGCTCTTTGCTCATCAAATTACTTTTTTTCAATATTATTTGATCGAAAATAATTTGGTCTACGACAACGTGTTTTTTTCCCCCTTAAATTTTCTGAGGGAAAAACTAAATCTAGAGCCTTTGTTTATTATTATTATTATTATTATCATTATTATATATAATTGTGTCGACATCCCAGACATTGATGTGACATTTAAATTAAATTATAATATGATGAATTGGAATAAAATTTAAATTACATGAAACCTAATTTCTTGTTCAAAATAAAATCAGTGGTTTTGCTGTAGTTGAGCGTGTATCCAGATGTGTCTGGGCAGATGTGGTGGTTGTGTGAGCTGCACACATTCACCTGGGACCTGCAGACGGACTCGGTGTTGATGGAAACAACCTGCAGTGGTTTACCGGAGGAGGACCGGTGGGGAAAGCGCCACTGTGTGCTTTTCTTTCCACGCTTGAAGTAAATTGGAAGCGAAGATTGAGTTCATCTAGCTTGAACTAGCAGCCCTCCGGGGGGAATATCTTATCCGGGAGAGCAGTCTCAGACGATGGGGCTTGAAATGAACAGTGTCAGGAGGACTGCGCCCAGACTCCTAATCCTACCTGTCACTGAGAGGGAGAGCCAGCTGCCGGGGGAACCGCTCGTGCAGGTGAAGGTGCTGTGGATTTGACTCAGACACGAGTCCAATAATATCACTTCTGTGGAGAGGGGTCACTTTTGCTCCCATAGTTAGTGACAACTAACTATGTATATATTTTCACCCTGAAGAGATATTTAAACTGATATAAGAGGGCTGTTTTTAGGGAAACTATAACAAAAAGGGTGAAATATTTAGTTTAGTTT
Organism: Enoplosus armatus; assembly: GCF_043641665.1. Lineage (NCBI taxonomy): Eukaryota > Metazoa > Chordata > Actinopteri > Centrarchiformes > Enoplosidae > Enoplosus > Enoplosus armatus. Next base: position 14,201,566 of record NC_092186.1, read on the forward strand.
TATTACATATTGACAGCTTGCCTATACATACACCTTTTATATTTTCAACCTCAGCCCAGATACGTTTTCTAGCTCAATGAAAAATGTATTTAATTCGGTGAAATAGTTCCGTGTATCGCCATCCCACCTGTGGATTGAGCTATAACACTTTGTGTTGCATTTTGTCCAAAGAATCTGGTGCATGTTGAAGAGAAAATTAGACACAAATAATCACACGCGCACACACACACACACACACACACACACACACACACACACACACACACACACACACTCATACTGTGAGCAGTGAACTCTGCAAGTACACCTCTCATCCTTTCTTTATAAATATGCCTTATTGTTGATTCCTAAAATAAAAGTGAAATGTAGCTGTTCCTCATTTTCCTGTCTGCATGGGAACCCCCTCTTCCTCCTCCTCCTCCTCCTCCTCTCCAGAAGGAGTCCTGCTGGCCCGGGGCCCCTCCGGGAGCCACTGCAGTGAGCTATTTATGGTCTCCACAGGAACAAGGTCCCGCCTCTCCGGAGACATTTTCATATACCATGTTAGACGCCTCTCCTCCTCTCCTTTCTCCTCCTCTCTTGTACACCTATGGAAGATGCTTTCCGCCACCGGGGGCCTCCTCTTCCTGCGCTCCTATTGGCCCCCCGTGAGCCTCTGCCGCGGTGACGTCAGGCCCCACCGCCCCTGCAGCGCTGAATGGACAGAGCAGCCTGTCTGATTCACTCCAAAACAGCTCGGCACTGCACGGCACGGCACGGACATCATCCCGGGAATAGAGACATAACAGGGATAGAGGCTTGACGGGACGGCGAGGGAGCTCACCCTGCAGAGAGGAGAGAGGCCTCAACATCAGCACCATCATACTTTTTTTTTTCTCCAGGAGACAGGACGGGGGAGAGCGCCCACAGTGTTGCGGGTGTATGTGCGTGCGTTTGTCTCCCGGTTTGGATCACGATGATGCAAAGTGCGGCGGTCCTACCGACAGAGAGTCCTGTAAAGAGTTTACCGGAGATTCTCGGAGTGCCACTGCAACGTAAGACACGTTTTTACCCTCCTTTTTTCCCTGTCGATTATCAATCCGGAAACCCGGTTGGCGAGTTCAACCTGTGCTGCGGGGGTTTCACTGTAGGGAGAGGGGGCTTTAGTTACTGTAACTCGGCCGAGGACGAGGAGAGCAGGCTGATCCTCTCAGTCTGAGACTGAGAGGCTGAAGCTCTCAGTCTCAGATGGTCACGTACAGGCCAATGATGTGTCATGCTGCTTATATTTCAACGAGCATACGGACGTCTTAAATAATACTGATTATTGGCCTCAAAGCCAAGCAATGGCCATCCCGCATGTCCAATTAATCTTTGCAGCCTCACGGGGCTACAGGCTGTATTCTGCAATATGCTGCAACACTTGACTGTAGTGCAAATGATGGCACTTTGGTTATTCATCCCATCCTTAATTATCTTTGTTATTTAAAGCCATAGTGTTTTATTGTCCAGTTTGGCCTCAAACTTTGCTGCATCCCCCGTCAGGTTTACAGCGAGCCTTCCCAGCCAACTGTTAATTTGTAAACGAGCCTGCATGGTCAAGAGATCAGACGCAGTTGTCATCACCCACCAGACAAATACACTCTGACTTTGATTGACACTCATTACTGGGTCAAATTAATTCAAATGAATTGCCTGATACACATTATTATCTCTGTCTCTGCAGCAAGGCCTGGATATCAGTTTGTGTTTTCAAGTTTTGCAATTAAGGGTGATTTAAAGCTGCAGTATTATAGTCCGTTTAGGAGATTATTCATAGAGGATAAAACCAAATATTTCTCATGAGCATCTTCTTGCATGTCCTACCTTCCAGCATCAAAGGCGAGAATTACCTTACATCTGTTGGTCCCGGCGTGTTAATCTGCTCCAGGCCCTTTATAATCTGATCGTGCAATCAAGACAGCAGTGCAATGGGATACATCTCTGCTCTGACCTAATTATTTATAGGCGAGCTAGTAAAATGTACAGATGGACCCGGTCTAATAGGCTACCTCCAAAACAAAATAATCCACAACAAAATGGGATAATACAGTTAGATAATTACTGGACTGCTCCTCGGTTTGAAAACACCGATAATAACAACTTCTGTTCCTTCCTGAAGCTCTAAATATTATTTTGGGTAAATTCCAACATGCATTTTGCTTCCGAATAACCAAAAAACACAAAATAATATTAAGCGTATTTTCTTTGCACCACATTGCTGTCGTCTGTTTAGTGAAAATCAGATGAAAACAAAAATACAGGTGAAGCAGGGTGACTATATGAGCTGATATGTGTCATATTAGAGTCCCTCGCAGCCTGTTGAGCAAAGTATATTAAACCTGCACTAAAGGAAAAAGAGACTATATGTGGTCGGCTTATGCTCTTCAATTTTATAAATCGAGGCAGATTAAAAGATTGGATAAAGATCCTGCCACTCAGCCCCCCTCCCCTCCCCGCCCCGCAGCAACCAGCATTCATCCTGGATTTAAATCTGGATTATTGCAGGAATAAAAGCAACAGAGAATTTATCTAAACAATTCTTTACACCGCGGACAGAGTGCTCTGCTGACTCAGGGCAATTACACCCAAACCTTAACCCGCAGGCTATTAGTCTGGGATACAAAGTGTTTACTCCCCGTTTAATTACCACAAATCATTTGACAGTTGAAAGTTTGAGAGGCTGCCAGACAGCACTTCATCTCATATAAAAAAAAAGAAAAGACAAAACCCTGTTAAAGCAAAATGTGTTTCACTTCCTGTGTGAAACGACGGAGGTGATGAGACTGGATGTAGTGAAGAGTGGTGGCAACAGATAGCGAGATATGAAGCCCTCCTGAATACACGAGGTTTACTCCCCCTCTGTCTTCCTCTCCCTCTCTCACACACACACACACACACACACACACACACACACACACACGCACACACACACGCGCGCGCGCTGAAGCTGGACGCTGGACTCTGTGTCGTTGCCAAGATCGTGCTGCTTTCCTTTCAGCACCACTTCTCCTCGCTCAGCTTCATCCACCCACCACTTATCTCCACATATTTAAAACGCCTCTAAATTCTCTTCGTTAAAAAAAAAAAAACAGGCCGAGGCGCTGATTCAGGTGCAGTCCTTTCGAAATCATTTCTTGTATCATCCCAGTACGAATTCACTCTGTACTGAGGTGAAACCAGCGCAGCAGCCTGTGATCCTGTCTGCGTCTGTGCAGGAATGCTGCTCCGTGTTTATTGTGTGCATTGCTTTCCTTTGGTGGTTTATAATAATAATCAATATGTTAATCTGACATTTTCACTCGGCTAATTGGTACATTTAAAACCAATGTAATGCAAATAAAATAGCACAAATGTATTACACATTTCTAAGAGCTGAACATGCGTTTTGTGTGTGTGTGTGTGTGTGTGTGTGTGTGTGTGTGTGTGTGTGTCCACGTTGTGTGCCGGCTGCCTCGACCTCCATGTTGCACAACCCGGGAGCTTTGTGTTTTTGCAGAATGTGTGCTGTGATGAGATTAAGGCCTCTTGAGCTTTAGACGGTTGTTGTGAAATGATTTCACTGCCGAGATGTTTTCTCCCGCTGCCGCAGCTCGTGTTTTCTCTGCCCACTTCTCATCGATATTGATTTTTCATTATCGGATACCATGTGGATGTTTGACCGAGAGAAGAAGCCGCGAAAGAAAATGTAGTGAAATTGCACCGCTGCTTACAGAATGATTGAGGAAGATTAAAAGTCATCGAGGCCTTTTTCACAACATCAACCACGCATTAGTCTTCTGTTAAATATAATGCAAAGGATTCGATTATGATAAAATACACAAACTTCAATCACTATAAAATACTACAGTTGCTGTACAACGTGCCTCGTGTTATATAAAAAGACAACATTACAGAATTTGGTTGTTTATTAAGGGTCAATATGTATTTTGTTACGGATGAACCTTTTCATTTCTGTTTGATTCATGAATTTAATTTCACTTTTTGTAATCTGCAGCTTACTGTAGTGGATGAAATAGCCTTCAGCATGGTCCCTGTTTCTGCAACATGGTTGATGATGAGGATTTAGCAGTCACCTCACCTGCTAACACTGACACCACCACATCTCGTAGAAAGCCATGTAGAGAGATGATCAAAGGCAAAATGAAGACAAATCAATATGATTGTCAAAAAGTAGGTTACCTCTGCACTGAAACAGCTCCGAGTTCAGAACCCTGGACAGAGACACAACCACAAAACAAAAGTAGACAGGCAGCTGACTTTTTAACATGGTATACTGCGTTTTTACTGTTTAACAAAGGCGATAAAATCAAAACATCAAATTCATTGCATAATTTAAAATGAGTGAAAGAAGCAAGCACCGAGAAAAAAAGTGGGTCAAACATAAAAAATAACCTTTAAAAAGCAAATAGGATTAAGATAAAATATATATCACAGGGTTAGTCAGACAATTGAAGACTGGTACAAAACATTTTCACATTGTGATCTTATATTTAAATATCATAATGAATGTAATATAATAATATCCATAATATAAATATATTACTTGACCAGTAAAGGTTTAATGTAGAGAAACATCATGCAACCATCCTGTCTGATGTGAGATAACTGCTGGCAGGAACATGATGGATCTGTTTTTATGTATTTCAGATTTAAATGAATCCTCTTCACCACGATGTATGAAACTGTTCTTATTTCACCGTTTAACAAAAACGGAGGCTTGCCTGAAAACATGTATTTCTGTGGATACCAGTGGTTTCATCTCTTCTGTATTTGGGAGTGTGTGTGAGTGTGTGACCTTGTCCTCTCGTCTCCCCCCGGCAGAGATCCCTCAGTGTGCCGGCTGTAGTCAGCACATCCTGGACAAGTTCATCCTGAAGGTGCTGGACAGACACTGGCACTCCAAGTGCCTCAAGTGCGCCGACTGCCAGACTCCGCTGGCGGACAAATGTTTCTCCCGGGCAGGAAGCGTCTACTGCAAGGAGGATTTCTTCAAGTCAGTGAGCTTTTCTCTTTCGCTTCATTATTGTTTTTGTCTCAGTGGTGAAGTTATATTATTTTTTCACAATTTTCTTTAAAAAAAAAACCCAAAACTGAGTTGGTTTCTTCGCTCGCTTAAATCCAAAACAAGCGAGTTGCACCCAGAAAAAGTAAAATTTAGTCACTTTCACCTCTAACTGGGGTGATGTGAGAGGAAAAGTGACCGATTCTGACGGAAATATGTCTTTGAATAATTCGTCTATGTTTGATATTTACAAAGGGACTTTTAGGTTAAGCTAGGTTTAGGTAATTTAGCAAATTAGCTTAAATTGTTAGTTTACTTGTTTCAACGTTGCTATTAACGTATTAGCATTAATCCGGTGTTTCTCGTTTACATTTTATTGTCTAGGGATTTTTACAGTCCCCTTTTCATTTTTTGGCATGCAGCCATGCTATATTGTAATGAAAGAAAATACATTTTTTTTCTATTTTTACAGTAAGATTTTATCAACTTTCATCCACAGGAAGCGTTTGTAAATTGATAATCTTTTTGCGAATAATTATAATTGTCTCCGTTGAATAAATTATTATTTTTGTTGATATGATTCTGTATTAAACACCTATCACTTTTCTGGTGTGGCTGTTATAAATGGATGTCATTATTCAGCTCGAGGCACAATGCTGGACTATATATGCTAATTTATTTCAGAATTAGTAGAGTATTAGAGTATGTGCTGATGGCATTCATAATATTCTTAATATGTCTTCATAATTCACATTTCCTACTGGCTGTTTTGTCCTTCTGACATTAGAGAGAAAGCACAATTTCAAAACGAGAGCTCAAAAATCCCTTTTCTGTTTCTATCTTTGAGCAATTTCCCCTTTTTCTTTCATTCAAACGATTGGATTTCTGAGGCATTACAGAAGAAAATTGAGTTTGACTTTTATCCAAAACAGGATCAGCAGATCCGGGGGCTTTTTACTAAATCATGTTTGAAAGGTTTTAATGCTCAAAGCTTGAATGAGACCTAAAGAGCTCTGGAGTCTCACTGAGGGGTAACTGTGTTAGCCGACCCAGGGGACGGTGGGGGGACGTTTGCATGTTCAAACTGTGGTTGAGGGACACGTGTGACTGGAGAACACACACATGCATAAACACAGACACACACACACACATGCGTAGACACATAGATCCAGTGGTGTAAGCTTCCCAGTAGGGATTTGGAGGCTTCACCTTGCTCTTTTTATTTCTGTGGGTTGGTTGTGTGATTTAAAGCCTCTCCTGAGTCAGTGTTTTATTGGTTCTCCTCAGGGTGTGTTTACTGTGAACACCCCTCCTCCTCCTCCTCCTCTTCCTCTTTCTCCTCCTCCTCCTCCTTAGCTCTTAGTACTTTGTCTACAAACACATAAACATGCAAACATGCACACACACACACACACACACACACACTCACACTCACACAGTGCATTGATCCTCTCCATCCATCAGCCTGCGGACAGGTCTATCGTTAACAGAAAGGCATTCCAGTGCTGATTTTTCCCTCTACAACAGCTGGAGCTTCTATTAATAAAGACACTGTGCCATCATTCTTGGCTGCAGCTGAAGAAATAGCTGTCTAGCATGTGAACGTTTAATCTCAGTTGGTCTCACTATCTCCATCAGCCTGTAAAGTGGGTATAGATAGGAGAAGGATGTCAGTCCACCCTGCTGGTGTTGTGCATTACATTTTTCTAATGGCAGCTCTCTTCTTCATGTTTTCCTGCAGGCGTTTTGGAACAAAATGTGCATCATGCCAACAGGGAATCCCTCCGACGCAGGTTGTGCGGAAGGCACAGGACTTTGTGTATCACCTGCACTGCTTCGCCTGCATTATGTGCAGCCGACAACTGGCCACCGGGGACGAGTTCTACCTCATGGAGGATGGGAGGCTGGTGTGCAAGGTGGATTATGAGACCGCAAAACAAAACGGTAGGTCTGCAAATATTAAGCAACAACATCAGCTGATAGACTGCTAAAACTCAGTCAATTAAAAAGAAAAAAATACAGGTTGAAACTTCACTTAAAAAGATTTGTTGCAACAATCATGACTCCATACAGTCAGACACAGCATATGTGGCCCAGTGTTGAATGGCTCTGGCTGGACTGGAGAGGATGTGATCAAACTGTGTAATGCAGTGAAATGACTTCTGACTGTGGATCTATGTTGTTTGTCGTCTGGGTGTGGATGCTGTCTCTCTCCCTCCCTCTCTTCTGAGATTTCCATGCATCTCTGATTGATTATGTAAAGTGAAGCAATGCTCTTATACGGTGCGGCCCCAATAACTCCGTTCCTCTGGCACTCCGGCTGGGTAGATTTATGTCCTCTGCTGTGGGAGTGGGACGGATGCACAAGGACAATAATACGCTTCCATACATGACCATTCACTTCATTTAACACACATATGCTCCACGCAAAGGCCGGGGGGCACCGCCTGTTAATGCAACGTGACGAATGTAAGAAGAAGTCACTCACACTTGTAATGATGTTTTCAGATGATTCAGAGGCGGGGACCAAGCGACCGAGGACCACCATCACGGCCAAGCAGCTAGAGACCCTCAAAAGTGCCTACAAAAACTCGCCGAAGCCGGCACGCCACGTCAGAGAGCAGCTGTCCTCGGAGACGGGGCTGGACATGAGAGTAGTGCAGGTAGAGGGTTTTGTCTTGTCTCATTCAGACAACTGCAGGTCTCCATATTCCTGCAAAAGGCTTTCTGTCTCCGACCTGTACAAGATGCAGCAGCTCGGTTTCTCACCACAGCAAAAAGACAACATCATGTCATCCAGATCTGAGCATCTTTAATTAATTATTAATTATTTTTAATAATTAAGCTCTAATCACAAATGTAAAACAAACACTCACTTTTATTATCAGGGTTTTCAGACATTGAAACAACCTTCCTGAAGAAGATTTTATTTTATTTAAAAGACAATACAAAGACACAATAAAAACTCTACAAACCTATTTATATTTTACTTTAATATCAGGATTTAATTGTTTTTGAGCCTCTTTTTTTCATTATTAATTCTTACCACGATTTTCTTGCTCTTATTGCTGATTTAATATTAGATTGTGAATCATTTTGCTACATCATATTGAACAATGCTTTTTTAGTTTATTATGATGAGAATCACTTAGTTAATTTGGACTAAGTTGGTCTACACACGCTCTACCATGTAGTCCAATGTGTCAGAGGTTTAAATTTTCACAACTCTTTTGTAAAAATATTTGAGTCAGACAAGATCGTTTGAAGAGTTTAAAATTTGAATGATCATGAAAACATTGAATAAGTCAGATTTAAATCAAAATAATATTATTTATGATGATTATTATTAGTTGGGGTAGTATCTAATTCTTTGGAATAATTACAATATTCATTCTTATTTTCAATTAATGATAATTATTATTAATATCTCTCTCAGGTGTGGTTCCAGAACCGGCGAGCAAAGGAAAAGCGTCTGAAGAAAGATGCAGGCCGACATCGCTGGACTCAGTTTTACAAAAGTGTCAAACGCAGCCGAGGAGGAACTAAAGTGGAGAAGGAAAGCTCGGCAGACGACGCGGGACTCAGTGACAGTGAACTGAGCTTCAGAGGTACGCATTGTGTGGATAACTTCAGCCGAGTGCATATCTATTATTGCTTAAGAGAGAGATTCCTGAAAGGGAATTGTCAGTCATGCTGTCGTGCTAATGGGATTAAGGGACTCTACAAGCTGCTAAATGACTCGGCTCTGAGTGCAGCAGCGATTGAATGTGTCTTTGTGGCATTTCATTTGTTTTCTTGCGTTGTTCAGCGTTGTCTGGCAAAATGGCATTCTCATTTCACATTCCCCTCACACCTCCCCGTGGCCGCTGACGCATCCTCCTGCCTCCGTTTGTCGCCGTGATGGAGCTTATTGGAAAAGAGAGAGGTTCCTTAGTGGGATGCAAACGACATTTTAGACATCCTTATGTTATTTAATGTTCGCAAAGCCCGTTTTGGGGAGTCATAAAAGTCTTCAAGCCACTTTTAAAAAGAAGGCCATTTTTATGAGAAATGAAAACATGGTGACAGAAACTCTATAAAGCATGCGAGGCTTTTAGTCAATTAGAGAGAAAGTGCTCTGGGGCTTTGTTGTTATTGAAGCCACCCGGGGGAGGGATTGAGATGGAAACAAATATTTTGTGCTGCAGTAATTGCGCACATACAGACCTCCTTTGTTAGAGAAGAAGGTAAAGCGCATCCTTTCTCACCAACAAAACTCAAATGCTTATCAAATACCTCAGTGGTCCACTTACTGTACCTTCGTGAAATCCACATAATGTTGCCACAATAAATCTCACTCATAAAAGCACTTAACTGTATTGAAATATAACAACTATATAATACCCTTGCAGTTGACAGCACTGTTGATGTGTCAAAGTTTTTATACCCTTCATGCCAAGTGATGGTATCTCCTCCACAGATGACCAGGTCCTGTCAGATCTCGGCCACACCAACGGGCTTTACGGGAGCGTTGGTGACATGACCAACAACGGGGTGCTGAACGGCGGCTTCTCTGTCGATGCGGCGGGACAACCCTACCACGACATCCGAGCAGGAAGCCCCTACGGTCTCCCTCAGTCGCCCTCCTCCATCACCTCTCTGCCCGGCCACACCCCTCTCCTCAACAACCTGGGCTTCAGCATGGACAGTCTGGTGGTGCAGGGCGGGCCGGGCGGCGTAGGACAGGCCCTGAGGGCCATGGCAGGGGGCCCGACCTCAGACCTCTCCACAGGCAGCAGTACAGGATACCCCGACTTCCCCACCAGCCCCGCCTCATGGCTGGACGAGATGGACCATTCCCAGTTTTGAGTCTCGAGTGCGGTTGAAGATCGCTGTGGGGATAAAAACAGACTCACAAGGCTTTTTACATTTCTTTCTATCGCCCTCCAAGACTGGTATGTTTTGTGATTTTGGGTGAAGAGGAGAAGGAGGAGAAGAGAAGAGAAGTGTGACTCTCAGTCCCTCAACAGTGAGGTCGCAACCGGGTCGAGATGTGTAGTCTGGATTAAAGCAGTGAAGAACACCTCCACATCGCTGAATGTTCAATCTCAACACTGTATCATACAACGTTTGTTATCACCTGACTTTATTTTGTCCTTTCACTCTGAAAACAAGACTGGATTTTCAATATGTCAGTGGATTTTGCTCACAGGGGAGGTAACGTCGTCTCACCCCCCCCAAAACTAAACCATCCCTGTCTAACAGCTACAACAATAGGGCTACAATCTAGATCAAAGTCCCTATGAGACCCAGGAGGCACCTGCATGCTTCTTGATTGATAATGAGTAGGACTGCTGTCTGGCCATATCAAAGCCTTTACATTGGCGATGCACTTTACTCTCCTCTTCTTTTTTTTACACATGAGGACGGGAATGCAGAAAGAGGAAGAGAGACAAAAAGGGAGAGACGTATGCACAAGGCAAAAACACAGTGTTTCATTGGGAGAGAAATTTACAAGAACAGTGGCACAAGTGTGAATTTTGAACCATGCTGATGTTTTTTAATGTATTGCTGAAGCTTAAAAGTTACTAGGAAGTAGATGGCCGTTGGTCTGTCTGTCCGTCCGTCCGTCCGTCCGTCCGTCTGTCTGTCCGTCCGTCCGTAGAAACTGATGTCTCCTCTGTTTGAGTGAGGGCGGACACTGTTTGCTACCCAGCAGGTCTCTCTTCTATATTTATAGGTGCTTGACTTGTTCTTGTCTGTATAAAAGCTGTCCGAGAGCGGACATCTGTCAGTATTAAATGATCTTGTTTCCAGACTCAATGGGCCTCAAAGCTTATGTGTTGGAGGACAGTCGAGAAGTTTAGGGTTTGGAGAAATTCAACTCTAACCATTCTAGTAATATATCACACATCTAAATTATTAATTTATTTTTTTTAATGCACAGATGTAAGAAGACAAGGAGACATCCCTCTATAAAGACATGCATATTCCTTTGCAGATATGATTGTCCAAATCAAAAGGTTAAATACATTCATTTGACATTCTGAACCACCAACAAGTATTAGCAGGAACACCGATAAAAATGTGCTTTGTGTTGGCTGTTTCCTCAGTCTGATCCAGGCTTCCCTTGGTAATCTACTCAGTCCAGCAGAGCCTCTGGCTTTGCCTGCTATCAACCTACTTACTGACCCCAGATGTGTTGTCAGTCTGTCCCCCCCCTGCCTGCCCTCCATGTGAGAGGGATTACCACAGAGCCCCCCACTCTAGGGCTGATACTCTGCTGTAGATTCAGTGCTGGCCGGACTGCTGGGCTGATAATGTTTCTTAAAGTTCAGCTACATCTTAAAGCCCCCTAAGACAACTGAGACAGAAGACTGACTCACTAAAAGTGCAACTCCTGTTTCTGCTGTAAGAGCAACTAACAGTCTGATTTGACCTGTTGAGCATGTCAAAAACAGTGGCTATTGTGATCTGAGGGAAGGTTTGCTTAAAAACACATCCTTACTCCTATTTCTGTTTTGTCAATTGAAGAAAAGAAATCAATTCCTATCTATGTGGTCACCTTTTCGCGAAGAATTGCCAAGTCCTTTTCCCCCCCAGAGCATCCTATTTAAGAGCCAGAAAGCAAATCAACAAACCGAAAGAGACACCATTTAGAAAATCACATAACACTTCAGATTACAGCCCGCAAATTGCAACGTAATTATCTAGTAATTACATGGTATCAATGAAATACTTACTGAATAACTACATTCATATACAGGAGAAGACAAGATGTTATAAGGGAATAAGGGGGTTTGTGTTTAAGAGGAATTTATATTACTTAAATTACACTTCTTTTTAAATTACTGAGTATCTAATTATTAGGGAGTACAGTAATATTACTAGATAACAAGGCAGGGACAATGTGTTGACATTTCAATGAAATAATTTGTGGTATCATTTATTTTTAAATTATAATATACTTTGGGATATAAAATAAAATGGTTTAAAATAATAAGTTTAGTGTACATTATTGTTGTTGCTGGGGAACAAAACATTAGTTTTTCCATGACCAAGCTGCTGTAAAAGATCATACAATCTAAGCCTGTTGGTCTCCTGCAATTATCTAATATGCACCAAGTAATTTAAAAGCTACTTACAGTATTATACATTTCTATTTCCCCCCTAAATGATCATTTGTTGCCGCCTTATTCCCTGTGTTCTTCCCTTGTACATACCAGTACATACCAGTAGATACCCAGTAAGTGTTTCATTGGTATCTCATATGTTCAAAATATTAAAGTGTAATCTGCGGGTTGTAATCTAAAGCGTTAAGTGAAAATCATACACAAACACACGTTACCACTACAGTTTTGTTAAGTCTGTGTTGCCTCAGAAGTTTGCATCTTAATTGTTGTAAATTTTGTACAGTTTGAAAACGTGTTGATCGTCTTGTTTCATGAGCGCTATTTATTATTGCCATGTGTCTTTGAAAAAGATGTAAAAGAGAGCACTGAATTTATTCATTTATGCCTTCTGTGTAATGGTATGAACCGTGTACAGTCAAATCTATATGAGGAAAATAAAGCTGAATTGTCTTTGGGTTACCCTCGAGTGCATTTCTCTTTCACAGACTGGGCCTGCTGTGATGAATGTGAGAGTTAAGATTTTCAGCTGAACTTTGTTTTCAATATATCAAAAGAAAAATATTTGCTGTAGGTGTTTTTATTATTTTGCCTTATCTAAACGCTCTTAGAGCGAGTTAACCCGCAAATTCATTTACCCATTGAGAGCATTTACCACACACTTAGGCCTCTATTCAATTGTGGAGATCCATTTAGTACCACCAACAGACAGTGGTCAGTCAGTTAACAGTGATTGATGCTGCTTTCCTCTCTCGCTCTCGGGGTGGGGGGTGACAAGAAAGATACATGAAGAGAGAGAAGAAAGAGAGAAAAAATAAAACAAGTGGAGAAACAGATGCCTCGCTGGATTCACTGATCCTCTCAGTGCTAAAGAGACACAGCAGCAGATTGCAGCGCTGCACTGTCAAATCTCTCCTTAATCCCTGTGCTGTTAACTAATTGTAGAGCGCTTTGTGAAATATGGGCAAATATGCTTTGTGGTCAGGCAAAGAGGGAATATGGCCCATATGCAGACAGTTAGCTTGTATGTCAATATGTCAAGCTGGTAAGTAGACTATATGCAGGGCTGCAGCCACGATATTTAACCACTGAGGTCATGAGTCCCATTTCCCTAACGCCTCCACACACCTCTGAAGAAAGTTTTTGACTAGCAACCACAGATGTTTTCTGTCATTTTTATCTACATTATTGATGGTCTCCTCTGCTCCTACATTTTTGTAATTCTGGTGGAGGAATATTAAATACTTTAAATTTCATTCTAATATTTGTTTTCAATTTAAAAACTGTCAAAATTTAGATAATATTGAATTTAAACAAGACTAAGAGTTGGCTCTGTGAGTGTCAGTTGTGGTGCTTTGAGCTAAATGCTAACATGCTCACAGTGATAATGCTAGCATGCAGATGTTTAGCATGTTAGCATGCTAACTTTTGCTATTAGCACGCTACACAAAGTACAGCTGAGGAGGCTGATGGTAATGTGAAGAGTTTTGAAGGTCTTGAAGTAGTTGACAAATTAAAAGTTTGACCTGGTGATGGTGCGATCTGAAAAGTTGAGGGCCACCAAAATGATTACAATTCGTCCTGAAGGGAACATGAATATCTATACCAGATTTCATTTAAATCCATAATAGTTGTTGAGATATTTCAGTCTAGACCAAAGTGGTGGATTGGATCAGCCTTTAAAAAACCCACCACTGGCAAACTGGTGGCATCTAGTTAAGGCGTTGACCATGAACCACAACATCCAGGTCTTTGTTGCATGTCATTCCTCATCTCTCGCTCTCCCCTCATTTCCTGCCATCTTTCTACTGTTGGCTTTCTAATAAATGCACAGAATACAAAACAATGATCTGTATTTGTAGCGAGAAATCCTGCTTAATAAAGACAAGACCTCAGTGTCCTCATTTGTAGCTATGACCCTGACCATGTATAAGTGTGTGTGTGTGTGTGTGTGTGGCTGCTCAGCCTTGTTCTCAGTTGCAGTTGCTACATTGCTAAAACCTCTCAGGTTTCAGTGGATTTATTCCCTGTAACTATGGTGTTGGCAAACTATGCATAGAATTATAATGAAATTACACCACAGTGTACATCTGTATGAAACTCATTTGTATGCAGCAACGTGCAGCACTTGTCTGAGAGCAGGCCAACCTAACCCAAACTTAAGTGTTATCGATTCCTTTGTGTTTTAGCTATTCCTGTTACATTATAAAAACAAAAAGCAAAGAGTCAGCCTGGTTAGGGTTTGCTTGTTGCATAAAACGCCACAAATTGAGCTGATTTTTATTTAAGCATTGATTGGCTGGGCTATGGGCAATAATGGATAGGCTCTAATAGTACTGCCTTACAAAGATAAAAAGCCACACAGACAGTTAGGATAATTTACACGCCACTTACAGCACTAGTATACAAATAAATCTGTGGAAACTCCACCACTGTTGCTTTTGCGAAGATGACAAACACGAGCACAAATGCCATTATCATTGATCGCAAGGCTTTTATTACAAACTTCCTGAAGGAAACTGTTTTTTTTTTTTCTTCCGTCTGAAGCAAAAGGGAATAAATTAACATGCAAAATAGATGAGATTTGTTTTGGCCCGAAAGTCAATCTTGCAGCATCAAGACAGGGCATTTTTCTCCCCAAACGACTCGATCTGGCCTGCAGTGAACAATGATCCGCAGGATGACTGAGTGAGTCTAAAAGAGGAGCTGGAGTCAAACAGAGGCCTCTCAATGACACCCTCAAGGTTGTGAGCTCAATGCTGTTTTAATGTGAAACTGGGCCTTTTCCACTCAATAATGATCCTGCTGCGTGTATCGGAGAGACGACAGATAAGCAAAGGAGGAGGGTTCATGACCCCCGAGGAAACATGACAAATACTGTAGTGATGACAATATGTTTGGTGTATTGAAGGCCTTGATCTCTAGTGTGGTTCTCTAATGGTTTTCATGTATGTATGTGACACAGACGCCGTGAGAGAGCGAGGGTGCAAACCAGACTCTTTACTGTTTGCTGGCTTATCTGAAATCTGAAAGCTCAGGTCTTTGGTGTTGGTGGAAAGCAGAGACACTTGTTCATCACCACACTAAGCTTCACACACACACACACACACACACACACACACACACACACACACACACACACACACACACACACACACACACACACACACACACACACACACACACACACACACACACAGTCCTGGACACCAGTGAATGAGCCTCTAATATTAGCGGGAAGTGTTTCAGCAGCAGAGGGGAATTCTGCTTACTGTTGGGTTCCCAGCGACACTGCTCAGGGCGGGTGTGGGGGTGCTGCAGTGTAAAGAGAAGATGGGGGGAAGTGGTGGGGTGGCGTGGCGGGGTAAAGGGTTGCATTAAGAGCTGGCCAAAGCAACTACATGGTATTGCTTTTATAGGAGAGAGAAAGGAGTGGAGAGGTAAGAGAAGAGAGAGCCAGTGTGAGAGAAAGATGAAAAGGGGAGTGATGAGAGTAGTAAGGGGGAGAGATGGAGGAGTCCTCTGGAGGAATTGTTTAAGAGGCACACACACATCCACAAATACATCTCAGGTTCCCGACAACCATCAAAAACAGGATGAAATACTCTCCCTCTGGTGTCTGAATGAGTATGTTTACAGGCACATTAGTATCTGTATACTAGTATGCTGTTTACATGAAACCTGGTTATTCATATCCTTGTAAACACTATTCAGTTTCTGATCATCTGCTTGCGTGTGTCATTGTTTCATCGACATCTCAGTTTCTGAACTCTTCCGGAGATAGCGTCTCCATCTGATCACTTGTAATGGAAAACAAGAGTGACAACACAATTTGGATCTGCATTGCATTACTGAAGTCATACTTTCCCTTTATTTCAGTGTGTTGATCATCATCATATTACATCATTTACCAACTAACTATAACTGTTAAAGACACACCTGCACAAATGGCAGAGAATGATCAGAAACCTGGCTGGAGGACTCTAGCTAGCATATCCAGGTTTCACTGGGATAAGGGTTTAGCGAGGTTTCTGAAGCCAGGATATGTTATATATATATTATCTATATTTTGTTCATTTGCTTTGTGAAATGTGGTGTACTGACAATTATTTGCTGCTTGAAATGTTGCTGCGTTTTGCACCTTGGGGACACTGTAAAGAATTGTTGGGGAATAAAACCCCCTACTGAATTTCCTTCCAAAATAAAGCGCAATAAAAGTATAATGTTGTACAAAATGGAAGCACTCAAGCAAAGTACTGGTACCTCAAAACTGTATTTAAGTTTACTACTTGAGTAAATGTAGTTTATTACTTTTTACCTCTGAAAAACGCATAAATATTCAGAACGGCGGAACTGTATTGGGCCTGTGGGGGTGTGCGAGTCTGCGGTTTGGAGAGGGAGGGAGCTGCAGTGTCAGAAGTGAAAAGCTCAGAGGAAAATTGAAGCCCAATAATGGAAGCATAATGGGCTTAGTGTCAGAGTCGCAGACGAGCCGGGAGGGGGGAGCACAACTGCCGTCACCCTCTCTTACCTCAAGCCACCATAACGGGGTTTAGGAAGCAACGAGGAGACAACACCGGGCCCCAAACAAGCTTTAGAGATACACCAACAGCCTAATGGCTGGATGTGGTTGGAATTCATAACAATAAGATGGTCACTGGTTGTCTCTTTGTGGGATTGTAGAGCATCACGTCTCAGACTCAAGTTGAATACTCAAAAGGTTTCCTTTCAATTCATGTAGGGTTCCTCCTCAAAATTCATGAGTGGAGAGGCAGAAAATGTCATTGAGGAGGGCTCTATGGCTGGAGTCTGCAAAAGTGAATGATGATACTTTTGGAAAAAAAAAAATCTCTTTTCCCGTGTGATTTGTGAAGGACGGGACATGGATGCAGATATAGACATTATGTGGAGAGATTTTAATTCACCTCATGTATACCACAGCTCATGTGCATCTCAATTCACTACAGGCACTGTACAACAGCTGTCAAATAAAAAATTGAATTTGAAGCGGTGTCCCTGGTGATGACTACCAATGCCGGGTAGACCGTCTACCGCTGTCATAGATCTGTGAGTGACTGACAGGCTGCGAGCAGACATGTTGAGACGGTTATCTAACGCCTTGTGTCAAGGCAGATTTAAGTAAAACATTGGGGGGGGTGAGGGCAGGCGTGGAGCAAGGGAGCGTGTTAGAGAGTAAAGGATTAAGCTTTGTCCCCACTGTTGTGTACAAAATGTGCATTTGCTTCTTCGTGAAGCTGTAGTTAAGATCCAGGATCCAGATTTAGTGTATTCTCATCTGGTGGAGTGTGTGTGTGTGTGTGTGTGTGTGTGTGTGTGTGTGTGTGCGCTGAGGCAGAGAGAATGTGCTGATCAGAGGGGCTTGAGGACGAGTAAAGCAGATTTGGACTCAGACCATGTGTTGGTTATTTTTGGAGAACATCCATCTCTCGTATACGACATAATACTACAGAGGCAGGTTGTAGAGTCCAGTGTTGTATGTATAGTGTGTTGTGTGGACAATGAAGATGGGCCAGTTGAGAATGGATTAAAGTCTGCCGGTTTTTCCATGTATAAACACCAACCAATACCATTTGGAATAATATGTATGCATGTAGTGTACATACAAACATACACATGGGGCACTTGTGTTTTGTTCTTTTCATCACACTTTTTAGGCTAGTCTTATCATGTTTTAATGTGTTAACTGGCAGTACGATTTTCAGCATTATATTACAAACCAAATAAATGGGGTCTCAGTGATGCTCATTTGTATCATAGCATTGCACTTGGTTGGACTTTGAGTACGTCACAAGTGATGTGATTATACATTCTTCACGTTTATTTTATCTCTCTGGTCTGCTTTTAATCTTGCTACCTTCTAGGCATGTACTGGCCCTGGAAGGGGGGTGTGATCCTCCCAAAGTTTACTTCAGTTCTCTTAAATTAAAAGTTGCTGTCAGCTTTATTTGAATTGTTTTGCCTGCTTTGTGTGGGATGATTCACGTAACTGTTGTTTTTGTAAAGCCCTTAAACTCTCAACACTAATGTGATTTTATTCTGATAAAGTTTATAAAGTATCTGTCAAAACTAGATTTGCTATAAATTGAATCTGCATGTATGGTTTGGGTTCAATGAGGTGATCACTAAGGTGGGATGTGAGTTTAGAACCAGGGAGATCACTGGAGCATACATCATCTGTATGTTGACTGTAAGTTACCTAATGAACAGAGAACAAGTCAGAGGGAACAGATTTGTTGAAGACTTTAATGTGATAAATGTCTAATGATTAAAGCATTCCTTGAACGTAACACAACTGAATCATGAACAAATGGTCAGAGAGGGCTGACCCAGACTAAAAGGCCTGGCTGGTTGTCAGACCTGGGCAGTAGGAGTGGGTGATATGTATAAAATCGTCCATTATGGTATGTCACTTTATATCGCGATAACGACATATATAGTGTGATATGACATTTTAAACCCTTTATAGATAAAATAAGTGGATGGGAATGTCTGTTTTTGGTTCCTCCAGTGACTTAAATACCTGACAAATTCAGATACTTCATCACATTGATGCACAAAGTCTGTCATCCCAATACTGCCAATAAGCAGTCCTGCTCAGAAGGAGATAGTTACATGTACAGCTACCTCAGTATAGTAAAATCTCAACCAGGTGACAGATCTCTATCATCTTACAGTAATCATCATATCACCCAACCCTACTGGGCATATAAAGTTAATATACAGTATTTAGATTAAAGAAAATACTTGTGGAGTGCTTCGTTTCATGTGTCTTACACCCTGTAGCTCCAAAGTGCTAAGCCAACGAAATCAAACTCACCTCAAGTATTTAGAAATCAAGTCAAATAAAACCTTTGCAATCCTGGTCTACCAACTGCTGGAGATGAACAGGATGAGACAAGGACAGGGGCTGGGATAGGGTGGTGGTAGGTGGGTGATCTAGCCTTTCGGAGCAGTGTACTGACGCAGGAGAGAGGAGATGGCACTGGACTCAGTGACCTCCTCGGGGAGGGAGCCCTCCATGTCTTTGATGGACGGGTCGGCTCCAGCGTTCAGCAGGAGCTCCACGATGTCGGCAAACTCGCACGCCGATGCTGCGAAAAGAGGAGATAAGGATAATGGAGGAGTTAAGAGGAGAAGAACACAGCAAGGAGGAGAAATAAAAGAAATAGACGACAAGAAGAAAACATTTAGGTAAACGTTCTGCAAGGCATTTTAGCTTTTTAGCCATGCTAGCAGCATGGCTGCGTGGACAACTACTGGATGGGTGGCCATGAAATTTTGTACAGACATTCATGGTCCCCAGAGGACGCATACCAGACACTTTGTGATCCTCTGAGTTTTTCAGCGTTTTCATGTATCCAGGTTAACTATCTCAACATCTACAGGATGAATTAGCACCAAATTTGGTACCAGATGTTCAAGGTTTCCAGATGATGTATCCTAACGACTTTGGTAATTCCCTGACTTTTCCTCTAATGCCACCATGAGGTTCACATTTGTGGGTTGAGTGAAATGTGTCAACAACTACCGGATGGATTACCATGAAATTTGACACGGACGTTAATGTTTCCGTCAGGATGAATTATTAATAACTCTGGTGATCCGTTGGCTTCTTCTACTGACTTTTTATCTGACGCCATCATCAGGTCAAAATTTCAACATGTCCAATACTTTATACATACAAAACGAATGGCATTCCTATCAGAATCAGCTGTGTTTTATGTTTAATGCTAATTAATTTGCAAATGTCAGCTTGCTAACATGCTAAACTAAGATGGTGAACATGGTAAATGTTATACCTGCCAAACATCAACATGTTAACATTGTCATTGTGAGCATTTTGCCATGCTAGAGTTAGCATTTAGTTCAAGGCACTGTTGTGCAGCCTCCATGAAACATTGGAAGTGCAATCAGCAGAGGAGTGTCGTTATACTGTAATTTATTGTTACCTGGATGAGAGTCATAATTGGGAATTTGATGGGTCACTGCAGCTCATTTCAGACTGTTACAATGGTGTGTACCAGTTTGGGTAAACTTGCCTCACTCCTTTCTTTCACGTACAGTAGTTTAATAAAGTATGTACAGTGCTGCAGTTAATGAAAAGCCCATCTGCAGGTCCAGCACTGACACCGGCCTGGACCTGTGGTTCTCTCAAACACTTCATTTCTGCCCCATTGGCAATTTGTGCCCCACTAAAAGGGTCTTCTCCCCTCGGTATGAGGGGGAGGAGGATGGGAGGCTTGCACTTTCTTAACCCAGTTAGCGGGTCCCTGCTTATCCCATGCACCTCTCGCCCCTCTGGCACCTCGCCCCCCCTCCATCTCCTCTCTCTTCCTCTCTCGTTCTGAGTGCTCTTCTCTGTCGGTGTCAATCGCTCACTCCTTTTAAAGAGCAGACTCTGTGCTGCGCCATGATCGCTGATGTCAGCAGCCACAG
The DNA here is from genome assembly GCF_043641665.1 of Enoplosus armatus. Classification (NCBI taxonomy): domain Eukaryota; kingdom Metazoa; phylum Chordata; class Actinopteri; order Centrarchiformes; family Enoplosidae; genus Enoplosus; species Enoplosus armatus. Next base: position 14,222,155 of record NC_092186.1, read on the forward strand.
TGATTGACAGCCAGGCCTTTTAACCTCCAGCCCAGGGGTGGCTGGCAGGCGGGCTGGCTGGCAGAAGTGTGTGTGTGTGTATGCATGAGATATGATGATACATCGGAATGCATGAGAGTGTGTGAGCAAGAGTGTGTGTGCATGCTCAAGTTGTGTCTATGAATACCATGAGGTGTGTCAGTGTCACTACAAGAACCACTTATCTTTCAGCTAAATCAGACTAACAAAGCTTGGCTTATTTTTCCAGCCACGCTTGCAGTCCTCCTCTTGTTGCTCTAAACAGTATTTTATTTAGCCAGCGGTGTGTGTGTTTGTGCGCGTGGTGGGTGTCTCGCCTGGGCCTTGAGCTGTAAAAAGTGGCTGGCCCTCAGGGGAGCCGTAGAGGAGGAGAACAATTTATGGTGAGCAGTAAACCCTCAATTAATCACTTGCCAGCCACTGTGGCCCTGTGCAAAGAGAGGTGGGAATGAATTTTCATTCTCTGCTATTTGTCTCTTGGAGTTCATCGCTTATGTTTATTAGTCATCTTTTTATGCCCCATCCTCGGGACTTCCTCTGCTGAGTGTGTTTGTGTGTGTGCAGATCTCCGGTGGGTGACGCAACGTGCCCACTCCAACGCCACCAACAGATGGTCCGTACACACACACACACACACACACACACACACACACACACACACACACACACACACACACACACACACACACACACACACACACACACACACACACACACAAGCGCACACAGAGGCTCAGAGGACAGGGGAACCGCCCCTCAGGGACATGTGTGTTGGGGCATGAGAGGGTCAGGGGAGTCTAAGGACCAGTGCTGATTTCCTCTGGGAGGCCTGGCGATTATTACACACACACAAACACAAACACACACACGGAGAACAAAACCAGACAGGCATCCACACATGCACACATACATACCAAAGGACACACACACACACACACACACACACACACACACACACACACACACACACACACACACACACACACACACACACACACACACACACACACAGAATACAACAGAGAGAAACTGGGTGAAAAACTACTGTAGAAAATTAAGATGAGGAATGGAGGAGAGAGAGCAGGAGGAAGAGGAAGGAAAGATGACAAATCTGAGACAAATGTTGGCAAAGAGCTGGTGTGTACAGAACAAGCTCCTGTATATAAAGAGAGTGTGCACACAGACAACATAATGATGTCAGCGTACGATAAATGTGAAGACTTTGGCTCCAAAATGAGATATTCACCATTTGAAAAATAGACACACACTCTTACAAAAAGCTTTATAGCAGAAAAAGAAAATAAACAGCGCTTTTTTTCAAAGTGATTATACAACATTTTGGACTGTAGAGATTAATAAGAGAAGGCCCTCTTACCATAATGTAGCGCTGTCTGTCCTTCATTATCCTGTAAGACAAAAACAAGTCTTTACATCAGCAGACCTGTGACCAGGGGACAATAAAACACCCCAGAGTGCAAATTCAAAGAACAATATCAGGAATAACAAAATATATATTACCAGCGTTTGGAGTGAGAGAAATTGCTAAATTACTTTGCTCAAACTTCCCAAGAGTAAACAGGAAAACTTTCAGCTACTAGAATACCAATTGCCTCCCACTTGTTGGCTGTGGACAAAGGGTGCCATGTTTTCATGATTATGAGAAGATGAGATATTGATTTGAGAAACACGTGACCTGCAAATCAAATCTTTCAACTTGCAGGTGACTTCTAGCTCTAATCAACCTGAACCAACGAGCTACTGAAACTCAACATGTTAGAATGTGCCTACAGCATCATGTATCTACTCTCCAACATCAGACCAGTGTTAGCCCCCAACTCTACATCTCAACCCACGTCGACTGAGCTGAAACCAGCTGGGAGATATTACAGAGTCTTAAAGAATAAAGCTGTTGCTATTCCATATTTTTTCCAACAGTTTTTGACAGAACGATCTGACACGATGTGTCACGTTTTTAACATGTAGCCATGTTTCCAGCAGTTTGTCCACACTACCAGACTATCTTCTGCCGTGGCTTAATACACATTTTAATAGTTTTTGGACAACAATGGAGATCTACGGCACAGAGGAATAAGGTAAATCAGGCTTTGGATAGGCAAAAAATACTTGTTTGTCATTATTGGTTTTGGTCTTTTCATGACATTTGTTAACAATAAGAAAAATATAGAATATTTACAGCCTTATCTTTTCAATGAATTAACCGCTGAGGATATCTGACCCTGACACAGAACAGCTCAGGGACAATGGAGAGAAGGCTGAGTGTGACGTGCATGCGTGTGTGTGTGTGTGTGTGTGCATGTGGATATGTGGGTGTGCGTCTTTTGAACAGTTAAAATGATGCTTGGGGTCAAGGGGTCAATGGTAGAGATATAATTCTTGTTAGAACTGTGGATTGGGGACAGGGATGGAGTGTGTGTGTGTGTGTGTGTGCAGGTATAATAAGACGCAGTATATGACGGGCATCATCAACAGGAGACTCAGTTCTTAATCACTGTTCCAGTCTGCCTTTGCGCCTCATAATGATGATAAATGGTCAAACTGTTGCCTCCAGAACAAGAGCAGTCATTGAGCCAAGTACAATGGCTTCAAACTCTCAGAGACAGATTAAAAGCCAGCAGGCGCAGTGACATTTCCTTCTATCCCGTAAAATGTCACTGCAGTGGAAATACTTCCAAATTACTAAAACTGTTATGGTGAAATTATTCATTAGTCTTTCCACCTTTGCCCTTCTAACAGTAGATTCTCTCATTCTGATGTGGCTACTTCCATGTCCTTCCTCGACTCTCTTCCAATCCTTCCTCTTTCTCTGAACACCACCAAACCACACCTTTTCATTTCCTCACCCACCATCACCTTTCTCTTTCTTCTTCTCTTTCCTTTCATTACCACATCCACCTTTTTTCCCCATTCTGCCTCCTCTTCAATCTTAATCCTTTTCAATCCCTTGTTTCCTTCTTCATCCCTTTACAGTCTTCCCTCTCTAGCTGGGCCCAGTGCAGAGTGATCCTATTGTTGTGTTTCTCTCTCTCTCTCTCTCTCTGTCTCTCTCTGAGGGGCAGCACTTCAGGGACCTGCTGATTGGATTAGAGCTTTCTATTCCCTCTGGATGGATCACAGAGCACAGATGCAAATCGCCACCAGCGTGGAAAGCGTGCCGTAGTTAACCTAAGACAACAATGCTGTCTGTCCTGTCTGCGAGTCAAATCACAACCTGTGATGTATTGCAGACATTGTGTCTGCCTCTCACAATGATGTTGATTCGAGAGAGAGAGAGAGAGAGAGAGAGAGAGAGAGAGAGAGAGAGAGAGAGAGAGAGAGAGAGAGAGAGAGAGAGAGAGAGAGAGAGAGAGAGAGACGAACTGTACTGAAATCTAAATTTAGATACAAAAGCATAGAGAATAAAATTTTATCCTCCAGGCATTTTCTGTAAAAACAAAACAGGAATGTTCTGCCATATTTATAAAACCACGGAGGAAGAAGCACACTATTATTTTACACACACAAACAAAGACTCAGCACAATGGGACAGTGACAGATGTTTACAACCGGGGCCAAGTGAAAGACCTTGATGCACATAAATACATACAGTTATAATTAAAATGTAAGGGGTTTAAACCCTAATCTGCAGCGAGTGCTAATCCCTAGTTCGTTGTTCAACAGGCCCACACACACACACACACACAAACACTAAAGTAAGAATGAGTGGTTGATAATTCACAAGCATACCTATAAAATTCAGTACAGAACTGACTATTAAAGCACTGGGGGGCTGAAAGCAAAAAAAAACTACAGATCCACATGTATGTTTGTGAGGAAAATAGTTTGAGCATGCCAGTGTGTGTGTGTGTGCGCGCAGCGTTCATGCTTCTTGCATGTTCATGTGAGGGGTCAGCGGCCTGTCCTCTCAGCGTTCCCTAATGCCCCTGCATCCAGGACGGAGGCTTGATGGAATCACAGGAAATTGGATTGTCTTCCATTTGCTTTGGAAGCAGCCTGGAAGAGACACTCCCTCCCCTCCCCATCCCACCACTCTCCCCCAATACCTTCGCTACCGTAGCCCCCCCCCCCCCCGCCTCTCTGGTGCACCCCTGTTCCCATCCCATTACGGTCACACTGAACCCCTGCTTTTACATGTCATCCAAAGTTTCCCCTTGCGGTGCAGAAATGCTGGGCTGGATGTCAGCAGAGTGCTCAATAAAGCAGCTGCTTGCACAATACAAGCAGCAGCAGAGATCCAGCACTGTGTAGTGTATCACCCTAATGGGGTGGAGCAATATGCTTAGGAGCAGCATGGATAGGGATTGATCTATTAGTACAATTGCAGTTTTGCTGAATTTAAGTCACACTAATCTATCATTTCTAGCACACAAACGATGTGAAGCAAGATGGATGAAAGAGGATGTCGAGAGATATGAGCACACAGTCTTACTTCTTTGGTTTTGTGCCTTTACAGATCAAAATAATACTGTAACTGATTCAAAATTGGTCCAAAGAAAGAGAAAACAGAGACAGAGGCTCAATGATTGTATGTCTTTTTCAGTCAGATTTTCCACCCAGGGTCAAATAAAACACTGTCTGTAACTCTGTTTTATCTCAGAGAAACACACAAAAGGGCTGTCACAGATGTTCCGCTCACTTCTGGAAAGTGGTTTAACTTGTTTTCCTCCATCAGTCTGCCTTCACAGAGCTCGGACGACGGGACAAGAATACTCCAAACATTCAACCCGAGCCGTTTACACCAGCATTGAGTGGAGGGATGAAGGGCACATCAGAGGCGGAAACTTAACTTAGTCAGGGATACAAATAGGACACAGAGGTCACTTGAGTCTATCTTCGATTGAAACTAGGTTTCAGTCTGTCTGTGTTTCATTCCGTTTGTCCGAACCAGAGAAGAGATTGTGGTTGGAGGTGAAAGGTCTGTCAAATCCACTGCCAGCTGTGGAGTCTGCTGCAGCGTATGAGATTGAAGTTTGTCTTTCTATAAAAAAGGAAAATAATGTTTTGTGTGCCGCCATATTTGTTCTGTGTGCCATCTTTCTAATATCTATTAATAAGAATGGTGTCATTCTTGATAATGACAATAATTTAAGTGGTATTCATTTTAAGATAAAACATTATTGACACACAATGGCTCAATGTCTTTCACTAGCAAATGTTTCGTAGGGAAATAAAAATACTAATTAAATGTGCTGGAATTTAACATGCATAAATCATGACTACAGTCATTTTAAGACATTAGTGTAATTACTGCAAACAAACTAGACCTTAGCCAAGATGATTGGCAGTCATCTCAGCTACATCACAAAACAAGAGGAGGGATTTATTCTTCAGAGTGAGCAGTGCAACACTTCCAGAGTTTCATATAATGGGCGACAGCGGATTAAAAAAAAACAATTTCCAACATGTTTCTCAAAAGGAGAAACCACTACAGCCGAATACAAAAGCTAATGCAGAGGTGTCTTAAGCTGCAGACTGTATTGTAAGTGCGTGTGAAGACTTATATCTTTAAAATATTCTTGCAAACCCATTCTTAAAAGGCCAAAAAGCTGCTTTTGTTTTAACTTAAATTCTACTGGATCTATTTCTTTCTCACCATCATATCCTCGCTCTCTTCCTTACTCTTACTTTCTATTTCTCCTTCAGCTCTTTATTTTCTATCTCATCTTTCTGTGTCTCCATAAACTTTCTCAAGGCTTTTCTTCCTCTCTTCCTTTCCCCGCCTCCCCCTTTTTCTCCCCCCTACTGTCCCTGACAGCAACATTAAACAAGTGGGGAAAAATGGACAAGCAATTATGATTTATGATCAATGCATGCAGCAGCTGCTGACTTTTATAATGACAGTGGTCGGGGGAGGGAGGGAGGGAGAGAGGGGATGAGTGGGATGAGTGTGTGTGTGTGTGTGTGTGTGTGTGTGTGTGTGTGTGTGTGTGTGTGTGTGTGTGTGTGTGTGTGTGGAAGATGAGGGGTGAATCGATAGGCGACTAGGATCATTGGTATGCAGATTCCAGCAGATAGCATTATGATGAGCAGGTGCCATTAATCAGAAAGCAGAACACAGATCTGAGTAAGATGGAGGAGAGACCCTCTTCAGTGGCTCCCATCTGTACCCAGAGCAGCTACTGAGGCACCAGCATCGTGGACCAGACGCAACTGACTGCACCACACTGGGGGGTCATGCAGGTTTTTAATAACATTTATTACACATTCTGCAAACTTTTCTGCTTCCCACTTTCCAAAACATAAAGTACCATGCATTGTTTGAGTTTTTGTTTTGTTGCATACAGTCGTGCAGGTTTTCAGAAAGGTGAGAAGATCAACTTGCAGCAACTTGACAGTGTAATCTAAAATACAACATTTAGTCTGCTTTATTTCAATGTTATAAGTTATATTATTGTCACACAGATGCAGTTTGTTTTTGCATTTAAGGAAACTCTCACATCTGAGACTTTAAAGTCAGCTATAGAACAGAAGCCAAATGCAAAAATATTTATTGTAAATGATTGTAAATCTTGTTTTTCCTACCACACAGCAGCTAACTCTAGTTATTGAAATCCCTAGAAGAAATGATCCCACAAATATGTATTGCGTGGAAGTATGTATCTATGTATAGACCTGTGCATGCACATGAGTTTGCCCTATGTTTGCTATGTATGGTTCTGTGTGTGTGTGTGTACCCTCAGATGTGTGTGTGTGTGTGTGTGTGTGTTGGGAAGGCCCCCCGTGTTAAAAGGATCTGCAGACCGGGGCCAGCCCTAATTGAATCTGGGTCTCCTCTCTGAGCAGGGAGAGGTAACCTTGCCACTCAGCGTGTGAGCACTGCCACCCACGGTCAAATTAGCCTGACGCCAAACTCACTGCCCTTCACACCTCCTGGGAAGGACCTTCAGGTGCCCCGGTGATCCCCCTTCCCCCTCACACCCATAGCCGCCATCTGCAAACCTCACAAAATCTGAATGATTCACAGATCCAGAGCTGACAGGGGTCCTGGAGGATGCCAGGGATTATAGATATTTATTGTGTCAAGAGGCCCACAAGTGTGACACACCTTACTTTAGCATAGGTCATCCATCCCACAACAACAACAGGGGGAAATAGGAGTATCTAAATCCACAAATAATCTCAGTGTAAAGGCTCCTTTAAATGGCTGAACATACCTTTACCCACAACAGTTTTTCTTGCCTTTCTCTGTCACACCGGACAGAAGAAGCCTCCTGCTTTCTCTAAATCTCCATTCTCTCCGACCCTGTTCTCGTCATGCACATCCTCTTCCCCTCCACACTTCCCTCCCCTCCCCACGTCGCCGAGCTTGCTTGTTCCCGTGGGACACCTTAGCCTCCATTAAAGCCATCAGAGGGGAGGATAAGGTTGAGGCTGAGAATTAACATCGCCGGAGGCCCCGTCTGTCCTCCTGCGGCTCATCGATGATGTTTAAAAAGAAATATATGAAATAAATAAATACATAAAAGAGTGTAATATGAAAATCAATGGCTGGGCAGCGGGGGCTGCGGCTGAGGCATTTGGAGTGAGGGACTCATAAAGCTGAGTACTGCGGGAGACTGATGGAAGGCAAAACACTTACTTTGTTTATTCTCTCTCCTCACCCCCATCCCCTCCCCTCGCTGTCTGTATCCAGCTCTCACTCTCTCACTCCACCCCCCCCCCCCCCCACCCCCCACCCCCGTCTGAAACGGTCGAGGACAGCTTTAATGCTCCTGACAATTTATGTGGATGGTTAAGAACGATGGAAATCAAATAGTTGAGTGTAGGCAAGGCCCAGTGAGTGGCCAATAAGAAAGAAACAACAGCTGATGATGGCAAAGAGGACTGTTACCTGCTGGAATGGCTCTTTAGGCTGCACTATTACTGTCAAGTCGCTGGCTCTTTTCTGAGTGCTCATATTATAGATTCATAACTGTATCTATGTCCGATAGGCCCTTTTAACACAGCGCGGCAACAGCTTTCATTTCATCGAGTCGAGCTAATGTGCAGCAAGTACTAAATATGAATCCTATAAGAGCACCTTACAGTGTGGCTTATAAAATGTCAAGGTGTGTGTGCTGTGGCTATGGTGCCTTTTTACGCGTGTGTATTATACTTTACAAAGGTGTGTCCTGATTCCTCTTTGTTTGAAAATGGTAAACTTTTAAAAGACCTGAATGGCAGTTTTCTCCTCTATCCATTTAACGTGTGTTAATCTTTCAGAAGAAAACAAATAAACATCACAAAAATGCCAAAAGACAAATTGCCCTCCTCTACTTAAACAGATACGTACACATGCAGCCAGACACACAAACACACACACATTTGTAAATGCAGGAGCAATAAATTACACTTGCGCTGTCATTGGACCTATTATAAAGAGGAAGCCAGTAATGGCTTTCTTAAATATCTGTATTAATGAATGCACTAAGCTGTGAGAGTGTCTCAGTGTTCTGTATTAATCTGTTGCTGAGACACGAGAGTGTGTGAAGGTGTCTCACTGTGGCTCTGACACCTTAACTGTATCCATGCCCAGCTAAATGGACATGCATGTACACATTCATCCTGCCTTAAATGTACCTTCTCTAGTCTTGAGGGTTGGGCAATATGTATAAATTCTCTGTGGTATCCATATATATCGTCATACCATTTCTGGAAAAAGTTTTGCGCAAATCTATTGGGAAACTCAGTGAATTCACTCACCTCACTAATAACATTTTTATCACACGTGCAAACATCATATAATACTGCTATAGAGCTTGCATGCTGATTGATTTGTAGTATAGTCAACAATGGCCTAATACACCCAGAGAGGTGAAAGGGACACATAACAACATCCCAAACAAATGAATATTGTATCACAGTATCTATAGCCATATTGCCCAAATCTTACATATCTTTGTTTACCTGCTCTATTTCTCCCTGCATCCTGTTTTATTCTCCACTTTTATTCTTTGAATCCTCCATGAATTCCGTCTTCTTACTTCCCCACCTTGCTGCCTTCCCTTTCTTAAAGACCCTATATATTCAGGGGTATAGGTTGCACAATTACAAATACACACACACACACATGCGCGTGCATGCACACACACACACATGCGCACACACAATTATGACGAATCTTGCTGGATATTTGTTATGACTGGCCTGACTGAGCCATTAGTTATAGGAGGCAGTGCTGGGAAAGGGGAGGGATACAAACGTGTAATAATGCCTCCACCATAGAATTTCAATCAACCACCACGGTGTGTGTGTGTGTGTGTGTGTGTGTGTGTGTGTGTGTGTTTACTGCTCTGATCACACAAGTAGTTGACACAGTAGAGGACACAGATGAGAGGGTTCAGTGTTCTTTGTTTGCTACAACAGAAGCCGAGCTTGAATTCAAAAAGCTCTAACGTGTCCACGATACAGCTGCGTCATATTAACAATAAAGGTTGCAATACTTCATGTTTTGCTGAATATTGCAACTTCAGTATGAAATGTAATGAATATTGATACAGATCGAATGTGCTTTTTCATGAAAAATGTGCATGAACAGATGCTAATGCTTACGATTTGTTCAGTTTGAATAAAGTGAAATATTTTCTCTGACATGCTACTTGATTTGTGAGCCAGAGATTTTGGCACAAACCAAGAAAACCATATTTAGGAAGCTGTCCGAAACACTTTCTCCTTTGAGAAAAAAGGGGCAGCCATGTGCTATTTGGTAATTGCAGTACTCCATATTTATAGGGCAGTCTGACGTTTTATATTTTGTGCATTCATTCAACATGCAGAACATCTGCACTATTTCATGACAACACCGGATTATTAAAGTAATTAGCAGCTTTCTTCAAGAGCGGTACTAACATCAGAACATTACAAGCATGTTTTCAAACTGCATATACTCCAAGGATGTTGTCTTTGGCAGGCAATATTACATCAGATCCATCTCATATTTTGTTTGAAGACGATTTAGAGTCCCACAGGCTCGACTGAACATGTTAAAGAACTCTTTTGTTCTTCTGTCTGTCAAACTGTTCAATCAGAGTTCTCAGCAGGTCTCAGTGTTCCTGTGTAGATTAAACGCTCAATGTTAAAGAGAACAATCAAATTGGTTGCACTGCAGCCACTTATTCGTAATGTCTGATGTAATATATGTTTGTATTATTTGTTTTGTCATTTTGTTATGTATGGTCAAATCAAATAAAAAAAGCCAGTCGATGCTGGTGAGAGAGCTGAAACATCAGCCCGGTCAATTCATGGGCCCACCTCGAGCAGATCAGAGCAACAATGGGTACTGAAGCAACTAATGTGAAAATGTGACCGTTCACATACATGAAATCAGAGGAAATATCCCTTTCTATCATATCATACATGTCAGTATGTATCAGGAAGGTTGAGGTCTCACACACACAGTCATGAATTCTCTGTTTTAGATAAATCAACAGTGCGAGTCCACCCACACCACTCACATCGATATCAAATCAATGGATCCATACCTTAAGAGAGACTATGCCAGTACAAATCAGCCATACAGACATCTATGTACGGAGCTCCCTCTCTCTATTTTACACCAGCAGACAAACACAAACTGTTGATACCAGTGGAGTAAAGAATACTTTTCTACAATCAGACTCAAAGAATAAAACTGCACATTTAAGAAATATAAGAGCATGTAAATTAATAAGATATGCCAGTCTTGAAGGTTCAACTTGCCACAAACAAACAGCCACACACTTCCCAGATATCCCTGCAGGTTCCATATGTAAACTACGTGTGTGAGACTTGTTGTGTGCTCTCTAGCCACCAATTGTAGGCCGCTCAGTCAGATATTTATTACTATTGATCTAGCTGGTCCTGGCTGGAGACTTTTGTTCTGCCGGCTTGAGGCTCTGACCTCAATTAAGTTATGAATTTCTATCTGATAGACTGGGAGCGCTTGGGGCCTGCCGTGGCCGTGCTACCACGCTGGATTAATTAGAATTAGCGGTGCTGCGAGTCGCCCTTCCCTGCCTCATGGATCATGTTGTTTTAATACAAAGTAGAGGCGGAGGCGAGGGAGGGATGGAGTGAAGGGGGACGGGAGCTTGGGAGGGGGGAGGGGGAGAGTGATGAGGAGAGTGGAAAGAGCGAGACAGAAAGGCGGAAAGGCAAAAAAAAAAAAAAAAAAATCAGGCATGAGTCGAGTAAAAAGCATGCAAGTGCTTAAAACCTGCGCTGCCTTTTCCTCCAATCACCAATTCTTAACTTTAGACCTTAACACTGTTTCCTTCCAGGCATTGTGTTTGTGTTGTGTTAACCTGCATCTCACCTGTCCCTCCTCTTTGTCAGCCTAATCCCGCTTGGGTCTCTTACCCTCTCAGTAATCACTCTAAGTCAGACATTGCTTAAGTCTACTGCGGACCATTCCTGACCTTTGTTGTAGTCCGCAGCACCTCTGAACCAAATCCCTGCCTTTTCGACTCCAGTTCCCATGAACGGGCACGTCCTTTCTAAGACTTCCACGGCAGCCCTACAGCTTGTTGGGAGGGTTAGAGGAAGATTTGGGATTTCCTCCTGGAAACCAAAAGTTGTGTTTGTGGGATGAGGCTTAGCTGTGGATGTGGGATTACACCGTCTGGACAGAGAATGACCACACACAAACACACGTCTAGACCAATGAAAGGACATACTCATCAACTTTTAGTCATACAAAAGGAAACATTATTGCTTAAAATCACTAAATATCTGAGATCCTCCAATTTTAAATGAGCCATCTTCATTTTCACTGATTAAACTTTTCTCAGATAAATAGTTCGACATCTTGAGAAATACACTTATTTGCTTTCTCGCAGGGACTTAGAGGAGCAGATTGTTACCACTCGTGTCTGTATGGTAAATATGTAACCGGCTGCCGGTTAGCTTAGCTTAGCACAAAGACTGGAAACAGGGGGAACCAGCTAGCCTGGCTCTGTCCCAATGTAACAAAAATCTACCTACCAGCACCAGTTCAATAATTAACACGTACCTTTTTTGTCTAACCTGTACAAAAAACGAAGTGTAAAAAAACACAATTCACCACTATTAATTGATCCTAATTAGTGCAGATGTTTTGGTACCGGTTCTAATACGGCTAGTTTTGGTACCTATATCACATTCAGGAATATAAAGGAATATAAAAATGTTTTTATAAATCTTTTATCTATTCAACAAAATAAGCCAAACTTCCTGAATGCATCCATGTTTCATTTTGTCTCAACACAAAGCAGCTGCAGAAGTTTTGTTTAATAAAATACAGAGTAAAATTAGATTAAGTAAAAATTAATTAAGTTAATTGGAATCAAAGTTCGTTCTTGACATGGGAAATTACCTCAGAAAAGTACTCAGGAAAAAAATGACATTTAAACATCTACAATTCCATGGCAACTGGGCAAACTGCATCTGCTAAAGAAGATCATGACCTGATCGAAAGCTCCAGAGCAGCTACAAAGAAGACTTTGTGGTTGGATTATTTTGTCAACAGCAAAACTATTATTATAATTCTATCTAATCAGTGAAGTAAACTAAACTAAGAATCGGACCCAGCATTCAATGCCAGCTTTCGGTCTGATACCCCGCCTTAGTTTTAAAGTGTTCAAAACAACCATACTTCTCCTAGTTTAACAAAAGGTAACTAGACGCTAATTAGTGATGAAATTGTTCTGTGTGATCTGTTGTCACTGCTGTCGCAATATGATGGAATGTCCTAAACTTAAGCTGATGCCTCATTAATGCTCTTAAATACATTCTAGCACACATAATATAAGTCCAGTGTTTAAGCCTTAATTTCCATTATTACATTAAGTGAGGTTTTACTGTCATCTTTCCCACAGTTTGCGCTGCCCGTCCCACTTTCTCTGGGTGTATTAGGGGGTTAATGTACAGCACCAACAACCAGGGCCTGATCTACAATTGGCAGGTGGCAGAGCTGTGATCAGTGTATTCAAACACACACACAGCTACCTATTGTAGTCCCTCCCTGCCTTGATCCAGGATTAACTATCAAACGAGCCTTTAATGCAGGTTACCAGGGTTTGGGAACAATTCACTAAAACAATCAGTTGATTAATTTCAAACGATTTTCCTCCTCTGCCAAGCAAATAATAATACTTTTTGTTTTAACCCTCCCCTTTTTAATCAACAAATTAAGCATAAATCATGTTTGATCTTTATTTACTGGTTGCTCGGCAGTTGGTAGAGGTCAAGAGAGATTACTGGTCGCGCTAATAGCCTGCAAACAACCCAAACATTCATCTATTCCTCTCATGAACACACACAACCTCCCATACTCTTTGTTTCATGTGACAAAGAGGGCAGAAGCGTAAAGCAGTCCATCAAATTTTCTCTAATATAACAAAAATACTACTTTCCTTTCATTCTTTCCTCTCCTCGTTGACTTAACCCCACGAGAAAAAACAAAAGGATGTTCGGGCAGGTTCTAATGAGAAGCATATCGCTCTGTAAGCTTGACGTAGTGAGATAATTTGGCATTGAGACAGAATGGTATGATTTAGCTGACTATATTTTTCTCTCAGCCACCTCTTTGCCACCTCATAAATCTGCTGCCAGTAACTCTGCTGCAGAGGTCCAGTGTCTTTAATATTCAGTCTTCTCCGGCCGGCTTCCTCTGACACCTGAGAGACAGGCAGGTGAAAAGGTCGTGATGGCCTGAATGTATGAATTCAGGATATGTCTGCTCTCAAACCGGCTAAAAAACAAAAGAAAATGCTCCCTCTGAAACATTTTTTCACGTACGAAAAGGCAAATTTCTTCAAGCACAACAGGCAGATTTTAAATAACTGAAACACACCTGAAATCTCTAGATCACTGTCATCCTCACTCCGTTTGCTCCATTACAAATGATTCAGGATAAAAGACTGGATTATTTCCCTCCATGTGTTTTGATACGAAAAGCAGTAAAATCAGACAAAAGTATGAGGGAAATAAATTAAAATTCTACTCAAATTCAACCATCCATTATCACTACCTGAAAGATTTATGTTTCCTATTTTGGCAGCTGAAAAGTCTTGGCACATGGGGATTTCAATTTATATTTTAATGATAGATACATGACTGTAAATATGATACATCTTACAAAAGAACAAAAGCCCCCATCTATACATCAATCTCCTCTGCTGTCATTATCGTGATATGGCTCTAAATCATTAGTGAAGTGTTTCATAGTTATCCCACTGTTAAGGCTTTTATGAACCATTCGCCACAAATCCCCCCCTCCTCCCAGCAAGCATTCAAAACAAAAGGGGCCACGCATGACTACAAAAGAGAAAGTCATTTGTGAAATGTCCTGATTATGTGGGTTGTGCAACGTAAAACAATTTGCCTGATTACTTCCAATTGATTCGGCCCTACAGTTAAAGCCTCAGTGTGCAGCCCGGTGAACTGCGCTGTGTCGTGCCGCTGGGCAGGGAAGAGGAGTAATTTCTCCGATGTGCAGCTGAGCCAGCTTACCGCCAAAAGCTAAAGCCTCCTGGATGCTGCTAAACCTCGGGAAAGGCTAAACACTAGGCTAGCTACCAGCTAACTCTGTCTGCTAAAGCCCTGGGGGATTTGTCTGTGGCACAAAGTGAATTAAAGGTGACCTTCTGGAAGGGATGGAGGGAGAAAAGAGAAGGGCAATGGGGATCCTGGAGATGTCACCATCTTCCTTTGGTTTACATGTGGGCAGAGCAGTGACTTTTCTTTCATCCCCACCCTGATTCCTTCTAGTATACATTCAGACACACTTCTCCACATTCTGTTCTGACTTCTAAAATAAAATACAGCCGTTTCAACTCATCTTTGTTAACTTCAAGGGATTAAACAAACACATTGAAGTTCTCCGGTGGAGCGAACTCAAAGCATTTGAATAAGTGCAAAAAACTTGAATATTTATGTTCCTCCACCACCTAAAAAAACTGTCCCTGACTCCAGCTCTCAAGTTTAGTAATTCATGCAATTATAGAGGTGGAATCTAATAACGTAATAGAGATCTGAAGTCCCGTTCCAGTTCTGGGCAAGTTCCACAATGAATTTCCCACAGAGGGTTTTTTTCATTGATCTTTTGGAAAAGCTGAAACATAACACTGGTGTTTCCAGTCAATATAATATACGTCAAAAACTCTTGGGAGCTGTAGTTGTCTAATGCTAACAAAACAAATGTTGTTATATCTTTGTTAAAAAATAAACAAAAACTAGAACTGGGACTTTGGTTTTCTAATGCCAATACTTCAGATGAGACTTTCCAGGTAAACACTACATAAGAGGTCTACATACAATTTCACAGGGGCTCATTTGGCTTCTGCTGATTCATCTACCGATTAATTATCACACCAA
Source organism: Enoplosus armatus (assembly GCF_043641665.1). Classification (NCBI taxonomy): domain Eukaryota; kingdom Metazoa; phylum Chordata; class Actinopteri; order Centrarchiformes; family Enoplosidae; genus Enoplosus; species Enoplosus armatus. The sequence continues at coordinate 14,237,503 of NC_092186.1, forward strand.
TCACCAACTGACACAAACTGAATGCACTACCAGATTTTCACCAGGAATCACATGATGAAAATCCATTATGTCTCAGCCAGAGAGACAGAAAGAGAGAAGATTGCTGCTCACCTGACTGTTGATGTCCGCTTTGTGCTGCAGTAATACAGACACCAGCTCTTTGTGTCCTCTGTCACAGGCCCAGTGCAGGAGAGCCCGACCCTGCGAACATAAACACATGAGTGTACACCAGATGATTACCAAGAATCTGCTTACTTTAAATGACCTGCAAAAGTTCGAAAGTACGACCGAACATTTAGCAGCACTGCTATATTTGAATTAGCTTCACTGCATAAGACAGTGTGGATCAGTTATGAGTTACACCAAAAACACATCCTCCGCCTCACCCTTCTGCTCCACTACCTCATGCTCCTCAAAGTCAACTTCAATCTGTTTCTTTACTTTCAGACAAAATAAATGATGCACTACCATTCAGAACAAAAGAGGCTTTGGTCCTCAGGTCCATAATGACCTGCGGACAGAGTGACGAGATATGCAGACTGCTGTGTGTGTGTGTGTGTGTCGGTGAATGTGTGTGCAAAGAGGAGCAGTAAGGTGGGCTCACACACACATTGCAGTAACCTACACACGGCCTGTAAAGACTGATTGATGGGACACAAAATAAGAGCAGCCCCCTGATCAGCAACCCCCTACTCTATCTCTCATAAAGGCGCGCACACACACACACACACACACACACACACTCACACTCACACTCACACTCACACATCGCCCTCTCCTTAGGTCCAAGATCCTTGTTCTAATAAAACCAAGCTCATTTTTCAGTGAGGCCAATTAGGTAAAGCAAACTCTCCAAGTCCAATTCTGTTGCTTAAATCATATTGATCACCATGGCTGCATGCTAAAATGGATACTTATGAGCCAGAATACCAATAAGTTGGCTTCTCTCTCTCTCTCTCTCTCTCTCTTTCCTGCTCTCTTCCAGGTGTGCTGCTGCTGACTGCTGGCCACATTTTCACTGAAGACCAGAGTTTACTACTTCCAACAGCATACTGAACACACACACACACACACACACACACACACACACACACACACACACACACACACACACACACACACACACACACACACACACACACACACACAGTACTACATGGGCTTTTGCGGGAGTTGTAGTGATTAATAAAACACTGAATGTGTCAAACAGAATAAGTGCAGCATTCAAAGTTGAGAACACACCATTTACAGAAACATTCAGAGTTTGGGCTAGCCTTGATATTTAGAGGAGAGGCCATTAAGAAGGCTCTCTTCTGATCGGGGCTGAAATAGTCCAATCCAGGAAGGTAAACCACAGGTAATAAATGTTAAGCACTCTCTGCTCGAGTGGGTAGACGAGGGTAAAAGCCTCCATTCTCTTCATTTGAAGAGGAGGACAAACTCCTTCTCACTGTGGAGGACAGAAGCACTGCTATATAGAAAGATTAGCAGTTACTAGTGGTGGTAGAGAAAGGGACTTCTCTAACCAGACACACAAATGGAAACAACATGCATACCTGGTCAGTATACATGTAAGCAAAATGTATGTACCGTCTTCTGCTTTCCCCTTATCTGACTCTTTCATCTCCCTGTCCTCTCTACTTGGCTCTGCCCCAATACACAGTTGCAGTTTTACATGTTTGAGTTTGTATGAAACGGTAAATATGAAGTGTAGGCAAGTATGCAAAAAAGGTGTTATATCATGATAAATCCCATTGGAAAAGTGGTTAAAACAAGGCAAAACAAAATATAATGTAAAAAAATGATTTAATACAAATGTGCAAGTGTATCCAAATCTTAAATACCAACAGACAATTTAAAGACAAGATTAGGGTGAATCTTGAGGAGTAATAAACATCAGGTTGCCTCTCTAGATTTCTCTGTCTCGACTGCAGGTACAGTTTATCAACACGTGATGCTCACTTCTCCTAGTGCTGCTTTGGAGTGGTATTCAGAGTCACTGTAATGCGCCTATAAATTGGTTTGTTAGAAGTTAGAAGCCCTCTAATTAATGACATGCTAGATTCAGTTCCAGCAACTGAGCTGAACTGATTTATAAAACAGTTTTACTTTTATCAACTGATTCTGAGTAATTGTTCCTGATTTAAAAATGAATCACATTCATATAATAGTGCAATAATAATTAGATTGGAATGGCTACAAAATAACAAGCATCTGGATGATTTTGGAAGAGCAACAATGATTAAAGAAATCAAAAAGAACACATTAATGACAAATAAACTATAAACAAAAACTAGAGAATTAGGAATTAAATTAGAAACTGTATAATCTTGACTCATCCCAAATTTTAATTTATATGAATTAAATACAAAAATAATCCTGTCTGTTTTCCCCCAATCATGGTTTTAAGTATGTGCCTTTCCACAATGTTTTATCATACAGAGGGACATATATTTATCTATTTTATGTGACTTTATCAACAGTAATCTTAGATAGCTCCATGTGACGAAACTATTGCATTACTCCCTTAGTTCCCTGGATTCTTCTGTTTTTGTTTTTTTGCTATTTGAATATAATTGCGATGCTGGATGGCTGTTTGTTAATTATTTGAAAAAATACGTTTACAGAAGGGGGCTAAGCAACCAAGAGCAATGTGAAACTCGCATGAATGACAGGATGAGTTCATTAACCAACATGTCCCAATGTTTTTCTGAAACCCTCCATACACTTGCAGTCTTAACTGGTATTTGGCTTCGTGGGCAACTACTAGAAATATGTAACACAGGTGGACATTTGGTCACACGCCCAGAGAGTGAGAACTGGGACAGAGCCTCTTTCTGCCCCCCCCCCCCCCCTCTCTGAGTTGCAGATCAGACTTCTTGCTGGTGTGAAACTTCACCACTGCCCTCTGCTGTTGAGCGAGCTGCCCTGCAAGTGAGCGAACGACAACAATGGCATTGGACAGACAAAGCTTTCTCTGCAGAGCTCCCTCGTCCATCTGGCCTTTGGCTGAGACCTCACCAGCCGACCGCCCGCTTATCTGAAGAGCGGCTGTGATGAAAGAGAGGCAGGGAGCGAGCCATTTGGCCCGGCCGATAATGAAACGAGGGCAGATGAATGGATTTCGGGGTCAATCCAGAAAAACACCTTGTGATGGTAATAGCCGTTCACACAATTCACGCATCTCAGCCTGAGGAGTGGTTCCCATGTGTTTGTGGCTTCAGATCATTGAAACCATTATGTAACGACTGCAAAAAAGCTGCATGAACCATCCCCCAGTGACCTGTATTTTCAATGATACTCCACTGATCATTTTCACCTGCCCTCCTGCACAAGGGGTCAGAGCACATGACACCAACCCTGCGGCTGGTGCAGTAAATGGCTGATTTCCCTACTTTCTCTGCCCCTTGTTGCCACTTACCCACATTATGTATAGACATTACAGTGTTGTCATGGTAATAATATATTCATGCACAGTAGCACTATTGATAGAAACTCTCACATGCCATCAGCACAGTTTCACTTGACATATTTTTAGGCACTGCATTTTGTCGTTACCTCTTCGTCTTTAGTATTAACGTCCACTTCCTGGGAGCTGATGGCCTTGCTGATGTGGTCGATGTTATTTTCTCTGCAGTAGTCAAAGATGTTTTTATCCTCTTCCCTGAGAGTGATACAGAAATAGACACAGAGAGGGAGACAAAGGAGAAGATTCAGTCAGCTTTATTTGTTTTGGACCATTGTTTGTAGTTAAAGAATCAGATGACTTTGCTTTGCTTACTTTGGTTTTACATGCCCAGATTTATAAATGTCTGAGATTTTCAGGAGCCTCCACACACAAACATAATGGAGATGAATGGATTATATTTAAAAAGACGACCAGCAACATTTCTTTACAAATTCAGTGTCCTGGTTGCTTTGTATAATCCACACATCTCACTGTGAACAGCTTTCATTGGAACTACTTTCTACTAAAGAATTAGTCCCAAAGAAAAATGGTGAGAGTATGTGTAGTCCATGATCCAGAGTAACAGGGACACTGATTTTGGAAAGACCACTGTCCAATTTTTCAAATATAAATTGTTAGCACCACAAACTAAATTCCACTCATTGTACTCGATGTACTGTTTTGTGACAGAAATCTCTGAGAATTATATCTCAAAATCCAGGAAAATAAAGCCAAAACAACTCTCTGCATGGCTAGTTACCACTAAAGATAAGTGAGAAAATATGTTTTCTGTAGTTTGAGTGAACCGACCCTTTAACTGCCTTTGCATGTACAATCAAGTGTGTGTGCACCCAGGAAAGCAAACACCACCTCACTGGAGTATTTAGTCATCCGACACACAGATAACACAAACGCATAACTACTGTGTCTGTTTCATACACAAGCAGCAGCCACACGTGCCACATCCCTCGGGAACATTGGCATTGACACACACACACACCATCCCACCTCTGATTATATCTCTGTGTCTCTAATCACCTCCTGGCATTGGGGACAGGAGTGAGTGCTGGGGGGAGGCAGGGTGCAGTGGTGGTGGTGATGGTGAGGGAGAGCTGTTGGGTGAAGGGGAGAGAAGGGGCGAAATCTCATTTAGAGCTTTACGCCTTCCCCTCCCTCTTACCCATGCCGGCCATTCAGATTAATTGAATTTAGTGCTCTATTGTATGACAGAAACCCTGCATACCCGCCGCTTCACCACTCCCATGCAGTAAGTCAGTCATCCCCAAGGCCAAATCCCCCACTTCCTGTCTCTGATGCTGGCTCGCTCTGCCGCCTTCAAATCCCACAGCACACACCTGGCTCCAGTCACACAGGAGACACCGGGTGTTGTTTAGCTTTGTGTCGAGTACGTGGCCTTAACACTGTCATAGTTAGGGGTTCAATGACCTTACACTGCCAGTCCTCTGATAGCATGAAGATACAGAGGTCTGGCTTTGAAAATTCAATACAAAAATTATATCGAAAAGGGTGATGAACTTCAAGGTTTTCCACAATGTTAAGCCTGAAATAAAGACCAGCTCCACTCACTAACATCAGAAAATATAATACACTTTTGAGAAATTAAAAAAACAACCTTCAGGGAAAAAGAGCATAGGGGCTTTTTCACACAACAAATGGCATTTATTTAATGACTGAAGCTATAGTTTAGGTCGTCACATACTAACTAATTTAATCACAAGTCAAGATGTGTCAGATCTGGGTTTAGAGCTGCAACGATTAGTGGATCGACAGATATCAAATCGGCAACAATTTGGATAATTGATTCATTGTTTCAAGAAATAATTGTTAACTTAGTATCTTTGGGTTTTGTACTGTTGGTCAGACAAAACAAGACATCTTAGTAACAACAGTTTTGGAAAATTGTGATTGTGACAATTTTCTGACATTTTATCGACCAAACGATTAATTATGAAAATTACTTATTAATTGATTACAAAAACGAAGTTAGTTGCAGCCCTATCTGGGCTCCTTAGCACCTCTGTTAAACAATTTCCCGTGGGAAACCCTTGTTTGCACCGACCAAAAAGCCAACCAGAGTCATTATTGGACTGTTTGTTTCACAACCAATAAAATGGCTTTCTCACGATTTCCAAAAGTCTTTTTATCCTGACTTCTTTGAGCTTGAGGAGAAGTGGGTTATCTATCCTACTTGTACAAGTTAAAATAGCAACACGAATAGGAGCAAAAAGTAGATCAGAGAAACCTTCATAGTTCCTCCCTCCCACTGCCCTCCAACATCAGCCCTGTCTCCACACACAGCTGGATCAACTACAACTTAAAACCATTCTAATGCACAAGCAACACATTTTATGGTTTATTGTGAGAATTCAAAATTGACATAAAGAGCAGACACACACAAAGTTTTGTCTGCGGTTTGTTCTTTAATGAACCTCTGCACTTCCCTTTCTTCAGCTTTTCATCTACATGCTTCTCTCCCAATTCTCCCGTTCCTCCCCTCCCTCTTCCCGCCATCTCCTCATCAGCTCCTGTGATGAATTATGAATAACTCATTACACTTTTATCACTGCTGGGTTATGTATGAGCACATTCATTTACATACTCCTGATTACCGGCGCTATGTTTATTCATGAGTCTCCACACAGGGCCACACCCACTTCCTTGTCTGATGGCCACGGTGACCCCAAGTGTCCCTGATGTGTGGCCGCCATCCGTCTCCCCGGCAACTAATCAATAGGCCAGCTCATCAGTCTTTCGTCGATGGTCGGACAGGGCTGGCCTGACGGGCGCATGACACATGCTCACATATATAAAGCACGAACACACATCTGAATATGTAGTATAAGGTTATATAATATGCACAATTGTTAAAATAAGCTCATATATGAATGAGCACATACACAACCAACACCTGCATATAGTTCATACCACAGTGAGAGTACACATGAATCCACCCCATGGACACAAACACACACACACACACACACACACACACACACACACACACACACACACACACACACACACAGCCTATAAACAAACAAATGATTAATGTGGGTCGTATAAACGACGTGACATCAACAGTGCCGCAATGCATGCTGGGAAGGTCACAGGCTACTCTGTCATCACAACAGCTGGGGTACCAAGGGTCTTGTGTGTATGTGTATGTGTGTGTGTGTGTGTGTGTGAGGGCGTTATGTGCTCACATTTGTGTGTCCAGTCTGGTGTACTGGCAGATATGTCCTTCATCCATCAGGCTAAACTGGCCACAGTGGTGGAGAACACTCATCTACCTGAGCTTCACACTGATCAACACCACAACCACACCATCCATCCATCACACACACACACACACACACACACACACACACACACACACACACACACACACACACACACACACACACACCTACACGATCTATCATCACATCCCCTATAGGACCCCGGTTGACGCTCTCAACATGGCTGGGCTCCGTGGAAGTACGAGAAACAATGAGAACTCAAATAAGTCAGCAGCGGCTTCCAGCAAAGTGTCTGGACAACAAAGCCTCCAGTGTTTATCAGAACCCTTTCTCAAGGTGGCTGAGACAATTACAAATGTAGCATTCAAAGCTTCTTCAATCACACACTGATCAGCTCAGTAGCCCAGGGATATTGCTAATCAATCCTGTTTTTTGTCAACACACACACACGCACACGCACACACACACACACACACACACACACACACACACAGACCGAAATGAGTGGTGAGCAATGCAATTAACTCTCTGTCTGGTTAACAGGTGCTTAGCTGTTTAATATGGAGTGGGTCTGTGTGTCTGTGTGTGTGTGTCAGAAAGAGGAAATTGAAATGCAGCAGAGCAGTGAGTGTGACAGTTCCGGCAGGTTATGCATGGATTCGGATGCAATTGCGTCGACGTATAGCGGCAAGTGTATGTTTATGTGTGCATACATGTGCATAAGCGTGTGTACGTGTCATGTTAATGACTTCCTCCTTGCTGGTTTCCCTCGGGGCACTGCTGCTACTGGATATCACCAAAGGGAGCATCGTTCTGGGAAACCGGCTGTACCTGCCTCCCTCCGCCATACCCGTGTCTTCATCACCCCCCCCCCCCCCCAACCCCCCGAATCGTAACGTAATTAAAAAGGGGAGACTCTGGCCGCCCCCTTCCCAAGACCATGCATACTAATCACATACAGCCATTTAGGAGGAAAACCTGCAGGATTCACACATCTCATTTTCATCTCCAAAAGAGCTCTTTTTTTATTGAAATGAAGATGAGGTTTTTAAGCTTGAGTAAGTCTGCCAGGCAGAAGTAAATGGAGAATATATTTCATTAACATAAATCAGAACTGTATGACGTCTCTGGGCCCTAACTGCAGTTACGGTCTGTTGAATATAATCAAATACAGCATCAAGATCAGTGGTTAACAATGCCAGAGTCAGATCAAGTTGACCTAAGCATTCAATAAGTGGTGATTCACAACTGGAGGAAAAAAGCTGAGTCTGTTCCAGCACCCTCAAGAACTCAGAAATGCATTTAGGGGCTTTGGCCTCTAAAAAGACAACCTAAGAAAACAGAGTTTCAAGAGAGTGAGAGAGATGTACATGCAGTCAACAACGCACAGTGTGTGTGTGTTTGTGTCACTTCTGATGTAAATACCTGATCATCTCCTCCTGGTACAGAGAGCTGACTGCTGCTCCTCCGAAGCCTGTTCTTCTTTCCGCTCCTCGTCTTTCCTGTCCAATAAAAGACACACGTTAAGGAACAATATTTTACACACAGTTAAAACTAAAATGTGATGTTTTCAGCACAGATGTTGGTCACTGCACAAACATATTTCTTGTTCAATGATAGCTGGTGTCAAACACCAACCTAGTTTAACTTGGCTTAGTTCTGCGGCCTACGTTGCTTTTCCAGATGGACAGAGGTACTGACCCTATTGTTTTGTGTGCTCAGTGCAATACAAAAGGGTTGGTGGTTCATCTATTCACCATGAATGACTGTACCTATAGCTTTTCACCTATAGCCTTTGCAAAGCTAATGCATGACACAGGACATGAAGTTCAAAATGTGCAATTTAGAAACAAGTCTCTGGGGCTTTAGACATGACCTCATAGGCAATAAATGTCCAACAATATGCACAAGACCAATATAATATATATAGCGCCTTAATTTGTGACTCTTGTTAATCTTCTGTGTTTTTCATGGAATTCCATAATACATTCATCTCAGCCACGACTTTATTACCCGGCCTATTCTTCACTGACCAACCTCGATTCACAAAAGAACACACACAAATCTGATTTCAGAAAATAGTGAGAGTGGGGGGAGAACATGACAAGCGAAGCAAAACAACTGTGCGTGCACTTTTGGGGACAAGCTAATTCACTTCAGAAACTCAGAATATTCGCTGATGCACTGGCCCTGCTCCTCTGCAGTATAATGTAATATAAAGCCAGTGTCTGCTCAACAATTGAGGCAGAACAGAGGTCAGATTCTGGCTATTATTCTCTCCTCTGCTTCTCTGTCTATGCACTCCTACTTAGACCATTTGACTGTGCTTCCAAAAGAATACCCACTGCCATGCTATGGTGCTTTGTTAACACTAATACAATCAGCTTCTTTTCGGGGGCTTGCGTTTGCTGGCCTCTCTGCCGGGCTCTCTCCTGGCATTGTGCAGCTGTGGGGCAGAGTCAGCGTGTATTGCCCCACAGCATGGCCGAAGAGAAAAGAATGTGTCAGGATTGGACATGTGGTTGACAGTGAAGCTATTAAAGAGACATAAATGTGGAAGGAGAGGAAAGAAAGGGGGGATGGGGGTAATAAAAGGGGGGGGGGGGGGGGGGTTAATAGAGGAAAAGCAGATAGCATTGAGGTGGAGGACAAAGAGGAAAAAGTGCAGTTATGAAGAGGTGAAGGAAACCAGAGGAAGAGCAGAAGATGGAAAGAAAAAATGTGTCAGTGAAGAGACACTACAGTTGGTCACACAAGACATGTGACATATAAATACATATACATATAAACGTATTATTTGACTTGAATTCTAAAGAAAACAACCTACTTCCATTTCTCTGGGGGTGTGCTTGTAGAGCATTATGTGTTTGGAGAGTATACTACACAGTATAAGATAAATAAGGACTAGGCTACACTAGTGGAATCCCAGAATAAAGATATGGAGCTGAAATGAGCATAATATAGGACCTTTAATTTTCACTGTTAGTTTTCTATCATCCTTTGAAAATGTTGCCTTTAAAAACTGACACTTTTTACAGTATCACCCCTATTATATCCATGCACAGCAAAACTACTTCAGTCTGCCTTGTTTATTATTTACTATTTACGTTCCTGCAAGTTTGTTGAACAAGTTTATTCTCAGTGTTCCAGTAATAATACTCTTCCCAACTCAGCAGACAGTACAAAGTTGTTGTTGTTGTACTAACTATAATGCTTCTGCCCCAAAGGACAGCCTGTCCATGACAACACAATTCTCCTGACACAGTCGAATGACATGACACAGGAGTGTGTAGAGATGTAGACAGTCTCTCTTATGTCACCATAGACACAGGCACATCTCGACCATACTATGACAGATTTTTGCATTATTCATATCCCAAAATGTCAGCCATTGAGGAAGACAGCATAATCTTCTCATGTATTTTTCATGCTACATGTACAGAATAAAGAGTCACTAAAAGGCCTGGGACAAAATGACATTGTGGCACTGACCTCTACTGGCAAAAAACTGTACTGCATCTTAAAAGGGCAGCAATAACACTGGATCTTTCTACATTTGTCATCCTTTTCATCTTACAGGGGAGTAGCGCTGAGTCGAATACTTATGTTCATTAGAAATACCTTTAAAGCTTAGTTTTAGTAAACATGAAGTTCCAGGCGGGTGGGATTTGCCATTTAGCAACATTTTGTTATCCGGCAGGCAAGGTATCATTTACAGAACAGTAGTAGGAGGTTTCAGACTATATTCTCTGATTGGATGAATTTGACCTTCAGTTCAGTATCATTACAACCGACAAACTCCACCGTCTTCGACCTTTAAGCAGGACAAAATGAGCACTAAAAACAAGATATGTCTTTATTTCACCAAGTCTGCAACTTGTTTACCATTTTTTATTTACATTACTCACATAAGAGGGTTATATTAAACCTCCCTGTTCCTACTTTTACAATAGGCCTGTCCATATATGTTTATTACTTTGATTTATTCAAATGCTTATTTTGGAATCCACCATATTATGATGATTCAGAATGATACAAAGTTGTATAGGACAGTAAACTATATACAGTAGTTTACAATCATGATTAGTGTTGGGAATTAGCTTCTCATAAATGGTTCTCATTACCTTTGTGCTGCCTTCAGGGTCTAACACATTGACACAGGAAATGTACTCCTGCATTGCCTGCTCCGCCTCCATGTCTCCAAGCTGCTTCCAGGCTTGCCTGTAATGATATCATAAATGTCATAACAATCATAACAATTGTAAAGTGGAAGTTTACTCACATACTCACTCAAACCCAGTGCCATTCAAACTAAGTGAGTCCGAGATGACAAATTCAGTCATGCATGCCTGTAACATTTCAACATATATGCAAAGTATTTACTGAAAACTGGCATTCAATTTTAGGCTACATACCATTTCCTCTGTCCTTCAAAGTCAAAGAAGCCAGGCTTTGTCGTATTGCACTTTCCCACTTTGGCCTGAAAACAAAGGAAGTCTGAATTATTCAGCTGATCCAGTGTTATCCAGAATGAATTACATCAGATGACAACATACCGTGCCCTCCGAAAGTATGGGAACAGCAAGGTCAAGTGTTTTATTTTTGCTATACATTAAAGACATTTGGGAGATCAAAAGATGGATATGAAACAAGAGATCTGAAAGTCAGCTTTTATTTCCTGGTATTTACATGTATATATGTTTTACAATTTTAGAACACAGCACCTTTTGTTTTTGCCACCCCCATTTATCGGTGAGCAAAAGTATGGGAACAGATTGACTTAAAGTAAATTAAAGTAAATAATAATTAATATTTGGTTGCATATCCCTACACGCAATAACTGCGACCCACAGCTTCTTTCATTTGCTGTTTGTTTTGGGGAGGTTCTCCCTTCAGTCTCCTCTTCAGCAAGTGAAAAACGTTCTCAATAGGATATATATCAGGAGACTGACTTGGCCAGTCTAAAACCCTCCACTTTTTCCTCCTGATGAACTCCTTGTTTGCATTGGCAGTATGCTTTGGGTCGTTGTCTTGTTGCAAGTGCCTACCTATGAGTTTTGATGCATTTCTTTAGACACAGACAAAATGTTTTGGTAGACTTCTGAATTCATTCTTCTGCTACCATCATGAGTTACATCATCAATAAAGATGAGTGAGCCAGTTTCAGAAGCAGCCATGCAAGCCCTTGACATTACCCCCACCATGCTTCACGGATGAGCTAGTGTGCTTTGGATCATGTGCAGATCTGTTCCTTCCTTTCCTGTCTTCAGTGTCTAGCAATAACAAAAAAACTTAACCTTGCTGTTCCCATACTTTTGGAGGACACTGTAGATGTATCTGGGCCTACCCCATCTGTCAAGAAACAGTGATGATGCAAAGATGATGGGGATTCAATGTATGTGACTCTTTTCTAAAGCCTAACATGCTAACTTTGGCCTACACAACCACAGAGCCATTTAATCCGACACTCACCTGTTTGTAACGTGCATACAGGTACAGCAGCTGGTCCCTGCTGGCCGTCTGAACCAGATCTCGTACGCGGTCGGCTGCAGACTCGAACTCCCGCTCCAGCTCGTCTCCCTCAAGCCGGTCCCCCATTTCCATGCCGCTGCAGTCAAATTTACCCAAACCCAGGTCCGAGTCCGAGTCTGACCCTGCTCCACCTAGGGGCTCCCCTGTGTCGGGCCGGGCTGGGTCTGTACCTGAGCCCGTCGCAGTGTCCGGAGAGGACGACGGCGACCCAGAAGCCATTGTTATTATTGTTTACAACGTTAGCTTACCGTCTGAGACGACGTGCGCCGCAGATCTGTATATAAAACGTTAAAGGCGAAGGGAGAATATTCTGCCTGATAAATATTTGTTACGTATTTCAGCGGGCGATTTTCTGTTTTAATCCGTTATCGTTAAGAATCCGTGACAGTCCGATTTGTTTCTACCGTTGGTCCGTTTCTGGTACTGTCAACTAAAAACACCGGCTAAACTCACTGCTAGCAAGAAAGGTTCCGGCTGCATCCCAGTCTGGGCTTCGCGGTGCTCCTTTGGTAAGAGGAAAAAAATAACATTTGTTAATATGAAAAGAAAATCTTCTTTGTTGTCTAATGTGTGCATGGTAACCATTCGGTGAACAGAATCAGAATCAGAAATACTTTATTGATCCCCGGAGGGAAATTACACAGTTATAGGTGCTACCATTCAAGAGTAGAAAGTAGCGTAAATTTAGAAATGAGAAGTATGCACAAATAAAGATATAAAAAATAAAGTGTATACATTTACAATATCTAAGTGAAATAAAAATAACAATATATACCATAACAACGTATAGTTAAAGTAGCTTGCAGTATGCCCACTGAAAATGGTTTATTAAAATCTCTTGAAATATAACCTATTCACATTTTATCACAAGTTACTGCTGCCAACATGGTCATTTTCTCGTAGGCTATGTAAAGTGTAGCGTATGTCCTGCATTTTGTTTGCTAGCTTGCTAACGTTAACTACATGGTTGCCTGGTGATGGTCTCGATTTACAACAAAGTAACGCTGGTGAATTTAATTTGGGCTTTAATTGTCGCGGTTTTACGGCCAACTACTCGTTTAATTACTTTTCTGTCCAATCAGAGTCCAATTGTAGTTTCAAGCTTCAGTTCAATTGCTCATCTACTACTGCAATCAACACAACATTTGTGGCATTTGTGAATGTGAAGTATTTGTTGACACCTGTCATGAGGCAACTGTGGCAACTTAGACGCGTTGGTGGCAAAATGCGTTTGCGCAGTTTGTCCAGCAGATGCTGCTGGTGGCATAATGATAAATTGTCAGCTGCTCTGTCTCTGAGCGCACAGACACCGAGCTGTTGTCCCAAACGCTCATGATAAACTCAAAACAATATATTTTTCTTTTCACAAACACACAAACTAGCCTATCCAACTTGTTTAGGAAGTCTGTGGTTTCACTCTCATTACCTTTCATTGCATTTGCCATAAATGTAGAGAACTTGGGAGTATGGACGGCATAATGAGATCCTGATGAAATATCCTATGAGTAATGGTAGCCTATTATCCTGTTCTCTTAAAATTGCCTTTCTAGTGCACGAACAATCCAAGTAGCCTATCTATACGGTACTAATTCGCTGTCCCATTCCCAGACAGACTGTAGAAATAAGCAGAGGCACTCTGCGAAAAAGTCTTCATATCCGTAACTCGAATAAGACTGCTCATCAGAGATGTTCGCAGAAGAGAGACAAGGATATGAGGATCATGATTTTAAAAAGTAGGCTACGTTTGCAATGTGATCTTTGAATGGAGTTTGCACCATTAGCTGCATACAAAACACGGAATGTAAACTTCAAAGTATCAGCTCATGTATTTCTTTATACAACTTTATCCCCCTCTTTCATTGCAGACACACACCGACAAGCTTCTCAGGCGGCGGCACCGGAGACATAAACCTACTGAGACGGGAGTCTGCGGTCTGAATTATCTGTGAAGACGGTGAGGGGTTCCCTGATCGCACTGCAAACTAGTTTTCACAGGAGGTCCCAGCAACGACCGGTGCCTCTGCGCGCTCTGCTGACGCAACCACGTCGCTGTGGCTCAATGCGATGGCGGACCGCAATGTCCCCAGACCTGCCCAGGGAGGGACGCAGCAAAGTCACTGAGCCACTCACACCGGCTCCGTTAAACTGCCGTCCGACCACCTGTTAAAGAGAGGCCGCTGCCATTGCCGTCCCTCCCGTGAAATAGTATGTGGGAAGGGATCTGCTCGGAGCGCACTGACCGGGACGAGCCAGAAGTGGAGTGAAGAGGAGCGGAGTGCGCCGGGCTGACGCGCCGCGTGTTGAGCCAGCAAGTTGACTGAAATAACCAAAGTCGCGTCGACGGGGAAAGGGGACATCCGCTCTCGGATTTAACGGAGGTTTGAGGGGACAGTTGTTCCGGCAAAATGAAATTCGCGGAGCATCTTTCGTCGCACATCACTCCAGAGTGGAGGAAACAGTATCTCCAGTATGAGGTAAAGTGGAATTTATCTTGTATTTGAAATAAACGTCATGTGAATAAGGGCATGGCCGAAACTACTACAAATACATCCTTTTTCAGAAGAAAGTGGAAGATAAGGGTCAATATTAACTATGACACATTTTTTAAAGCTTTTCTTAAATATTTTTTTCAGTTTCAGTATAGCCTTCTCCTGAGAGCAATAAACGACGGGAAAGATAAGGGATGCCCTATTGTTTATGGAGGGGAAATTGACCGCGGGTGTTAAGAGCCATAGAGACCATTCAGTGTTTATTATTGCTGTTTGCTGAGTTAACATCACCTAGAAATTAACAGTTTATTGAACAATTGAATGCCTTTCATACTGAAACAAGTAACTAAATAAATCTGTTTTTTTATTTTAAAAATTCACAGTATAAATATTTCGGAATATTCTATAAATAATTGATTTCTTTAGCTATTTTGTATGTGTATTTTTAGCATTTCTTTTGCAAAACAAATATGGACACCGTGGATTTCAATTACATCATTTTCTTGGTCGATGTCTTGATTTAATTTTTTTAGTTAGTTCATCATACAATTGAGGGGGTGTATATATAAAAAGCAACAAAAATAGTGTTCATTGTCAATGACTTTGATAATTCCATCTAAGAAATTATCCATTCATTTTCATTATTTTCAACAATCTTACTGGACACAAGGGAAATCTACCAGGCATCAATTATGCCTTGTTGTAAAATTGCAAATATTGTTCTCTTATTATTCCTTGTTTTTGACCAGCCATTTGAAAAAAGATGTATTCATAGTATTTTTAGTATATCATGATGTAGTTGTCATTGATATGTTGCACAATTAAACAGGAATGGTTGTCTCTAGGAATCAACCTGCAAGACTTCACCTAACAGGATATTCTGTCTGGTCTCTGATGTCTGTGTATTTAGGAGATCTTTGTGTGCACACATGGTCTTTGTTGGGTGGTGTACAGTACTTGAGGAGTGTTTTATTTTCACACCACACTTCTTTGCTTTGCTGGCTCTACATTAAGAGCTTTAGAGCAGACATGCAGTGACAGGACAGGCTGCTCCGTTCCATTTAGCTCTATGAATTATAGACAAAGACCCTGTTCTCTTCAACCTCAGCAGCCTGCATCCCAGACTCAACAGAAGCTCACTGCACTGGTTTTATTTTGGAAACATAACCTGAATATTTTCATTAAGTTGAACAATTGCTGCAGCAGACATTTGGATCAGTCAAGTCTGACATGAATGATATGCTGTCATCATCATGTAATGAAAACATCTTCACAATTACAGTGGGAAAAAAATTAAAGAGATATCATATAGGTTGTGGACACAAAAAAAAGAGACAACTCTACTGTAGAATTTTATTTGAATTGTTAACATACATGCACAGCGCCAATGTGGGGTCTTTGTATGCACAGACTGACGCACAGTGAGCCCAGGGACAGATGCTTGGCCATACCAGCCATTTTACACCTCCAGTCTTCAGCTCCGCACTCACTGACCTGAGATGGATGATGATAGATTTTCTCTGTCATCTATGTTTAGTGTTATTCATTTATATTGGATATAATAATCTTGAATTGACATTAAAGTTTTAATATTATAGTATTTTAGCCATATATTTACACCAGTATCTATCTATAGAGGCAATTCAAGTAAAAAAAACTGCTCTTGAGAACAGATGACTGCATGTTATGTTACAGGAATTATGCCCAATCTTTTCAGATGTATCAAAGTATACTTTATTACTTTACTACTGGAATAACTGACGTCTGTTAGCATGAAAGATTGATTGACTTTATCAGTCTATATATAATATTTCTTAAATTGAAAGCAAAACAATAAATCTGGGGTGAACAGTAATCGGCCATTGATACGTGATTCATATGAAGCCGAGGCCTTTTTTTTCCTTTTTAAACCATCCCAAAAACACAGCCTAACAAGCATTGTTGTCACATGTGTAGCTATTGTTGAATTATGTAGAACAACAGGGCCGGTGTCCTATCCATACAGTTTGTATCCTTCCTCAAATCTGAATTATGTATAGGGTTTGCAGCAAGGATGGCTTTGTGTGTATTTGTGTTATTGCGGCTGCCTTCAGTCTTTGTCTGACCTCTATAAACACCATTACCTCCTGAGTGGGTGGGACAGGGAGAGATCAGGGAGAGAGATCACACCTAAAGATGATGGACATCTTATTCAAGGCTTTTATGCCCTCTGAAACAAGTCAAGAGACAAAGACAAACATAAAGTTCTCTGCAACGAGCAAAGTCAGTTGACTTTAGTGAAGTGGGTCACTGGCATAAAACGCAAAATGCAAAGCCTTGATATGCTGCTGTGGCGCAACAGAAGCAGCGTCAGTCCATGGACTGAAGGGAACATTACAGATACCTTGAGAAATGCTTTGAAACATTCAGTCATTGCACACAGTGGTAGCCATCACAAACAGCCCCTCATGTATTCTGCATTATTTGTTGCAGTGGCCACTGCAGCAAACCCAACTGCTGTATTGTAACACAGCTGTCTGTCTATTAAATGACACACTGACACATTACTCCAGCAACATGGGTTGTTTTTACTCGTCGTACATATGGCACTTTCACACTGGCTGTAGATGTGGCGTATGCAATATTACTGCTGCCCTCATCCAAATTGCCTGTGGTTTGAAGTGATATTCTTGCCTTTGTGTGCTAGTTGGATTAATTAACCTGCTGCCCAGTTTTCGCTCTCCTCCTTTTTTTAGAGCACGCTATTGTGTGGAAAACCACGCGCTGTCTATTTAGATTGGTCAGCCAGTTTCTATGCAGATGAGAAGGATGCGGCAAAGTGGCTGTTCCAACAAATACCGGCTTTAGTAGAGCACTTCATTTGAACATGGAGGAATCGACAAGGCCATTGAGTGATAGAGTAATTAGGTGTGTGCTTTATCCTGTGGGATTGTAGTTATAAACCTATATGCTAAACAGCTGTTTGGTATGGAGGTGTGCATGTCCGGCCGACTCCAGAGGCTTCTGCCAAAGGGCAGGGGATGTAGGTTGATAGAAAGGGAGAGGATTTGCCTTTAAATGTAATAGTTATTAAGTGCAATATTATTAAAGAAGCTGTTTTTGTGGACTGATGACAAATTATTTCTCTACATGCCCTAGGGTTTTTCATGCAAAAGCAAACTTTCTTGTATTACAGCGTGTAAGATGTGTACAGACAATAATGAGGCGTGGCAACTGTTGAATTCAGATGTATATTGAATAACTAATGTGTATTGAACATTAGACGTATATAGAAAGAGTGAGAGATAGAGATGCAGGTGTGTGTGTGTGTGTGTGTGTGTGTGTGTGTGTGTGTGTGTGTGTGTGTGTGTGTGTGTGTGTGTGGGCGAGTGAACAAGGCCACTTATGCATTTACCTCTGCAGTCTAATCACTTGTGTAAGCTTAGATGATGAGGAGGAGGAAGAGAGTGCATGTGTAGACTCGCATTTACAATTCAAACTAGCAAAGTGATTTTATGTTGACGAAAAGCAGGTGCCTATGTGATTTCAGTTAGTGATTGTTTGTTCAAAGCTGAAGCCTTGTCTTTCTCTAAGTAATCTGAGTGATGTAGTTTAAATGTCTAAACATATAAGCACAGTGAGCTTTGTATTGTGACAGACCTAATGGAAATGGTATATAAAATATACAACATTGCCCACATCATCTATATTTTGTGCACTGAAGGTGTGATTTATCAGCATGTTCAACAATATGAACACTATGTATACAACAGGCATGGCATGGCAACTGCTGAGAACCCCCCTTTTTATACCTCCCTCCTTCCTTCCATCCTCACCTCATCGTTCCTCCCCCACTGGGAGGACATCTGGTCCCAGACCAGACCTGCCCTCTGCTCCCCTCCTCCCCTCCCTCCATCCTTTCTACTCCTCTTTCTACATGCAGGGATCCACTCATAGGCAGTGCTAGGGATTCAAGTGATCCAATATTGGTTTTCTGCTTGAGCCAGAGATCTCTTCAGACCAATAATGCACACTGCATGAGCTTCTCAAGCACAGGGATAACAATCTCAAGCATCTTAGAGGAAGGACTTCACCATCTAGCACACAAATGTTTTGCTTAGTGTCCACTCAACATGTCACAGCTGTTAAAAGATTGAACTGCATTGACAGCATTCAATTGACTGGACACTCTGTAGTGTAAGACTCAGTCGGACATAGTGACTTCACTCTGGTGCTTGTGTTACACACATGTTTGGTTGAGTAAGTATGCATCATCATCACGTTAATGCATGGTCATTCGAACTGATGGCCCCATTAGGCCTGGCTTAGTTATTGTCTACAGGTTTCACTACTGATTACTGCCAAGCCTGCAGGTTTATCCCAGATCCCTAAAGAGTCACCCTGCCCCCCTTTCCCATCACTGCCATCACCATGGCAATGCCTCCCTGTCTGAATCTGAATGTCTATTTCCCACCTATTAGTCAGAGGGGCGCTTTTTGCTCACCAGAGATTAGCCAGTACTGGGCCCTGCTCCAATGGTGTGTGTGCGCACAGTTGGTCTCCTGTGATCTTTATCAGACAAGGTAGAAGCAATGCAACATACAAATGAAATGTTTACCTCTTGGATTAGACTCCAGTGTCAGAGTCTCATTGTGCATGTAACTCACAGAGGAACTTAAGTATCAACAATCCAGGCTGCTGCTGCTGCTAATGCACAGCAGTTTCTGAGTGGTTTCCACCCACACAGGATTACTCACACTCATGTTACAAGAACAGCAGGTTATAGGAACCTGGACAGAGAGAGCAGTTTGATATGATCAGTGGATAAGATAGGAAAACATACAGATTGTCAGATTTGGATGACAGATTTTATTTACTGACCGTATGAGAACTGAATGCTGAATGAAAATGAATGAAGTTTGGCACATGGTGCAGATTTTAGTGTTGTGCACTCTGAGCCATGTAAATGTAAGCATTGACTTAATGATGCAGTACTTTATAAAACTTAAAACTTTCATAGACAGACATTTTTGTTCTGTCTTTCTGGGGTAGTTTAGTTATGAAGACATCTTTATTGAGAAACAGGATTCAGTTCCAGTCTTTTCTCTGATTACCACTGATATGTTCAGATGAGCCAGTGTGCAATTATCTGTCAGTTTCCATTATCTTAAAGATCCATCTTATTGCAGAGAAACAACCTCATTTAACCACTGCAGCTATCTCTCCCTCTCTGCTTTGTATCTGTCAGTTGGTCTGTCTGTCTCTCTCTCCCCAATCTGCTCTTTTAATTAGACGGATGTACTTTTTGATAAAATATTATTGTCTATAAAACTCTACACCCGTCAAAGAGCAATTTAATTTAATCTGTAATTTAGAGATATCATTGTTCAGTTTAAAATTCTGGACAAAAATCATTGCTCTCCATTTGTCATCTTAATTATTTTAGAAGTTGTTTGTGACCAGTTTGTGTCATCCATCGTTGTGTATAATCTTCTGCTTGGGTGAATGAGAGTGCTGCTGTGTTGTTGTTTTGATTTATTTAAACTAAAATAGTGACATAAGTAAGGAAAGGAGGTATGCTTGAATCCACGAGAATCCATAGACAATAAAGAACGCAACAAATATTACAACTTGGTAAAACACAGGAGCACTAAAGAGTGAAGAATATGCAGCACAAACTATATTCCATATTCTATGTGGAGTAAGGATCTATAATTTATTCCATATGAAATGTAAAGTAAAGTCTTTACTTGTTACTCTAAAATACTCCAGGTTCTTGTGAAGTTGCAGTACTTTACTGGGACTATTGTAATGTCTTGTGGGGTCAGGCCACCTCCTTTCCTTACTTCTTTCACTCTCATTCACCCTAGCAATTCAATTCAATTTTACTTCTATAACCCCAAATCACAATAAAAGTTATCTCATGGCAAGTGGACATTCTTTGTTGTTTATGGCAATCACTCAACCAAAATATGGGGCTGTTGGGTCTATACATTTTCGGTTCTTTGAGCTGTTGCAAGCTCTGTGTAATTAGTATAGCTTGGAATAAAGATCATTAAAAAGCCACTTTGTGTGTTGTTCATTATGCTAACAGCTATGCTGTAATCTTCCCATATGAAGAGTTTAGTTAATGGCTCTCAAATGGCTTTAGATTGTTTAAATGCTACTGTAAGAGCAGATGGTGCGAACAACAGTGTAATGCCTCATGGTCTACTGTAATCTCTTCTTACTTACACTTGTGTTTATCCTTTAAATACACTTTCTTCATTTGATCTGATGTGGAACTGACTCAGGTGATTTATCTTTTAAATTACCCCACAGTTACTCCATACATACACAAGGACATACACTGTCCTTTATATTCATGGATTCTATGGACTCTACCAACATATGCCTTAACATCCTGGAAAACATCATCTTTCGTGTTGCTTGGGTCAGTGTTTACAGACAGTGATTTCTTTTTTCTCATTTCCTCACCAGGCGTTCAAGGACATGCTGTATGCTGCCCAGGACCAAGCCCCGTCCATAGAAGGTAAGGAGACTCCCTGTTTGGATAAACAAACCCAGACATACATACAGACAGATAGACGCACACACACATCCCCATAGACACATACTTCTGTACCCAGTGCCCCCTGCTCTGGGCCTGTTTGGGCATCCCCAGAATAACAGCCCTTCATCTGCTAAATATAGGTAGAAATCATTGCTACCATGCTGCCACTCACTCCGTAGGCTTGGTCTGAGTCAACCAGACCAAGGCCAATTACCAAATCATCACCTTCTACCTTACTGTCATTGCTTTTTAACCTGCATGAAATAATGGGCGGCTCATATGAGGAAAAACATGCCATGAAGTAAAGTTGGTTTTTAATGTTGTACGCTTGCTGCGGTTGAAAAGATGTTTCTGAACTGTCTTGATGAAGTAAACTCTTAAAACAACAGTGTACCAGTAGTTAACATGGCAGAGTGTCGCTACTCCACACAGCAAAGATAAGGAAGGCCACTGGCTATAATTAATCTTTGGCATTAGACTGCAAGTGATGTGTGATGAGGCAAAGAATGTGACCCATTTGTTTTTATTTTAGATATCCGTTTGTGGAGGTAAACAACTTTCTTTAGCTGCAGGCTTAAAGACTTACTTTATGATGTGGTGACGTGCAGCTCTGCCTATGTGACCGTGGAAGTGTGTCTGGAGAGGCTGCGATGGAGTAAGAAAAAAAATGGGCTTGTCCTGAAAGATGGCTGCACAAAACAGACTCTACCATGTTTGCAAGTCTGTGTTATGATGGGGTAAGCATGTGTGCTCATGCCCAAATGTGTGTGTGTGTGTGTGTCTGTATACTGACAGATGTTTCGGTGCTGTGCAACGTGCCCCTCACAGAGCTGCGACTCCCAGAGCTCAGTTCTAGTTGAGCGGACTTGATGTTGATGGGAGTATGATGCAATTCTATCTATGAGCAACCAGGACGTGACACACAGTCACTGAGTGTGTGGATGACAGAGCTCTGTCTCTGTGTGTGTGAGTCAGCTTCAGGTACAAAGATCAGTTTCAGGCATTTGTTGACTTTATTTTTGACTGCAGTAGGCATGAAAGGAGACCCTCAGGATTTATTATGTAAAATATTCCATGAAATGTGATTTAAGTGTTTATATGATTGCTCATGGGCTTTGTGTGTCTATTGCTCGTTCCTAAATAGTACATTTAATATACTATAGAAGACATGTCTTGTTCGGTGATAACATATGAGCTGTGTCACTCCTTTGAGCGCTGTCTCCACAGGCTGCTCAACGTGGATGATAAATCATTTCCTGTCTCAGGTCTGAGCTGTACCCATGGGTCACTGCTCTGCCTCTGTCAGTCTGTCGCAAGATAGGTGAGGGTGCCTTATGAATAGAGACAGGATCAATCAATCAGTAGAAAATCACACTGTGTCATTCATCTGATGTTGTTGTGACGTTTCAACATTACGCACTCAGTCAAATTGATTTGTGTGCGTTTCACTGTTTTGTTTTGTTTTTTAACACAGAACAGAATGCTACCAAAACACTGAAGCAGGAAAGTGCAAAGAAAAGAGTATCAGCAATGGCTTTTATTGTGTAGGAGAGAAAGAATCTTCACCAAACCCAACAGGGACAGACAGTTGTCAGTGTCTTTATGGGAAAGAGAGAGAGGCTGTAATGAAAACAGCAGTAGAAGCAGACAAATGCCGTTACTGAGCCCTGTGTAGTTCTGTCTCTCCTGTGACTGAGATTTTGTTGACTTTTCATAAGAGAAACAAGATTAGCAGGTGTTATAAAATCCAAGTTTACTGCAGCACTTTCTCTTCACATCCACCAGACCCAATCTGTCAAATCTGATTGAATTTAAACCAGGGCAGAATGATATTGGAAAAACAATTCACCCATTCACACACACAAACAACCCATTTTGTTTCATGTTACATTGTGATATCGATGGTGAACTAATATATTTTAAACCCAATTTTAAACCTTGATCATTTTATTAAGTCTGTTACTTGAGTGGAATAATAATTATTAACATTTGATTCAAGAATGCACCCACCTTTCTCTCTCTCTCTCTCTCTCTCTCTCTCTCTCTCTCTCTCTCCCTCTCTGTCTTGCTCTCTCTCCCTCAGTCTCCTGCCTCATTCATTACAAAAAGCAGCATTTTTGGTATTCAGAGGATGTTTCCCTTGCCTGAGGGAGACCGTTTACTGGGTTATAACTACTTGCTCACCCACTCTGCTCTCTCACTGGACACACTGCTGCACCTGATAGAGCTGTGTAGTAGATAGACACAGCACTGAACAGGCAGCACTTCAAAGCCTCTGTCAGGGCCTCTGCACATGTATCATTGTCAGATTGTGAGACTGTCACCATACATGGCCAACAACATTAAAAAAATGTGTAATGTCCATGGTTTGATCTTTCCATAAGTGCATAATGTCTCTCATGCTGTGTTTAATGTGTTGCAGTGCCAGCGTGGCTTTTGTTTAAACTGACATTACCCATCATCAGCACCTCAGAGAGCCTCTGTGGGAACATACCACAGTAAATGCACTACTTTCACTACCATTTTCAAATTAATCATTCATTTTCAACAAGATGGATGTACAGTAATTAAGAGAGCTTGTTGCAAACCGACAAAACACATGCACATTATGGTGGCTCTGCTGCTGCACATGACCCTTCACCCCTCGTTAAGATCCTTTGTTCTCATTCCCTCCATCTCTTCATTGGTCCTTTGCGTAATTGTAATTAAAACACGCCTGTCCCTGCACTGCGGAGAGCCAGTGGAAGACAGCTGGTTGTTCCAACCATTAGAATGAGATATGCCACAATCTAATTCAATTAGTCTGCTGATTATTACAGAGATCTGAGAACAATAGCCCCGGATAATAAACACACAGCTTTAACAGGAATCTATGTGTGTGCATCATACTATTTCAATGTTGACATGCTGTACATGCCACACATGCCTATATTTAATGAAGCATTTTTCTAATCCTGCAGGGATAGGAGGTTTAACACAGCAAGTCATTCATTTGCTGCCTCATCCATTCATCCCTCCATCCATTCATTCATTCATTCATTGTGTACTTCACTGTGTTTCTCTGTACATGGCCAGTCTATTACTGTGATGGTATCTGTGCTGGGCTGGAGTAAGGGGGAGACTGCAGTGATGGCACTGTTGGATTCACACTGGGAGTAAGGGTGGGGCTATACCATGAACACACACACACACACACACACACACACACACACATTGTCTGAGGAGGGGAATGAGGTGTTATTGACTTACAGCTCAGGAGACCAGAGAATGGATTTTCCTCTGAATCACAAGGTCTGGATGTCAGAGATGAATGAATCAGACCCCCCCCAAAAAACTATAATGAATGGATGATTTCTCATGTTACCTTACGTTTCAATTTTATATAGTCAAGCTCCTTCTTCAGTAAATGTCCACCTTATTTTCACTACTGCCTTGTGGCTTGGCTGTCAGTTTCCTTATCCCTTTAGGGCTTTTCATGTTTTATGCAGTCAGATCAATAATGGTATTTGCAGTGGCGTGAAAATACGATGCTTGCAGTACTTCTTTGTGTGGCGATGAATTGCTCCACCATTTACATCAAAAAGAAATGTGATATAATTTCCCAAAACGTTTATGTAGCTTCCCATATTTTTATCAAACCTCATCTGAAATGTGTTTTATTGTTTTGAACTAAGGCATCCACTTTTATTTAAGGAGTCTCAACCTATCCCTTTTAAAGAGAGAGAGATGAGGATGTGAGTGAACACCCCAACTTTTAACTTTGTGAGATGTCTAAACATATGTTAGTTGATACAGGGATCTCAGAAGTCACTAGCCATCATCACAACCATGTCTCATTCAACCCACAACTCAGACAATCCCATTATACAGCACACTGAAATGAAATTATGTTGCAGGTTAGCTGTATTTTGTTGGGCATGAATCTGCTTTGATAGTGTTGTTTAGGTATCAGTGCACTGTGTTTGAATTCACATAGATTTTCATATCTGTATGCATGCAGGTTTGTATCTGTGCTATGGAGCTAGTGGACATTCAGACGTCATATTTATACAGATAGTTGATGTGCTTAAACACATTCTGGTGTGTCTGGCTTAGGGCCTAGCCAGTCCCAGGCCAGGCTGTGTTTGTGTTTAAGTGGTCTAGGGTTGCTGGGCTGCTATCAGAGTGGAAAGAGAGAACAGTGCCTGCCATTGCTTCAAAGAGCAATATAAAACCACCACGCAAACTTTACCTCCCCATAGAGCCAGATGAATGTATGGACAGATGACATTAATGAGAGACATTAACATTAATTGAAACATTAATTGAAACATAGTCAGAACAAGGCAACTACAAAGCCAGATGTTCATTTTTCCATCTCAGGCACGTGCACTGTCACAGCTGCCTGGTCTCTGCTATGCGGCCTGTGAAGCTTTTGTTCCCGCGCTTCGTCCGGACAATATTGTCTCCCTCTCATTTAGCTCTTCATGGCTTTGATTATGAGAGAATAAACAGAACAATAAACCTGTCCACTGTTGCACCTTTTTTCAGCTCTGCCAGCACCCCTCTTACCACTTCCTAATGAATATTTTTGTGTCTGTGTGTGAGCCATCGTTCCTAATCTGTTTAATGAAAGCGGCAACATGAATCACAAACACAAATCACCTCAACTACACCTTTCAACCAGCACTTATTCTGCTATTTTAGATTGTTGTCCTTGCCGCTTGCTTGCCCGCCATTTTGTCTGCTGTTGTTGACGAACATGATGAGAGGTTAGTTGAAGGCTGCTAGCCTGTGCAATACAGTGCTGATTATTATTCTGTTGGTGTATATGATGGAACAGCAGCTGTTATTACTGTTGTTGGTTCCCCTCAGTGTCTGTTCTCGCCTCCCTGTGTGGAATAGCATTCTGATTTCTGTAATTTTCAGGCTGTCTTCCAAAAATAATGCAAATATTGATGCATGTTTTTTCCCCTTTTTTTAAATTCTAAATTATGCTGTTTACATTGCCTTTGGTCCAAGCAACTGGATCCGTTTGTTGCCATCAAGTGAATCCTTTCTTTGTGATTTATTTGTATTATTGCTCATCAAGTATGCAATTGATAAACAAAAATGCATATATTGTGTCCGCACAAGAATACTGTATTAATTATGAAAAACCTGGGATGCATCTGTACAGTAGATGAATAAATGAATACATGTATTCAGTGAGTCTCCCCAGCCATAGCAGCTCAAGGATACATGCGTAACAGGCAGCCAGGCTGAGAAACGTGTGTGGTTAGAAAGACAGTCAGATGCTGGCAGGGGGTCAGGCAGGCACTCAGAAGGTGAGAGAAGCAATGGATGGAAGGGAGACAGATGGACAGGCAGACAGACAGGTAGACAGGCAGGAGGGTTCAGCAGGACAGTAGTGTGGCAGCCAGGGTCTCCCACCAGCCTGCATTATTGATGGGCTCTTTGACAAGCTGCTGCTCTTGCTCGCTTCCAAGTGCTAATTGTTGGATTTTTGTGGGGGTTGGTTTTTTTTTATTTTGTCCTTAATCTTGGTGCCACCTATAAGGTAGATATAGAGAAAATCCAAGTCAAAACTAAATCAAATGGAGGAACACTGAAACACGACAACTATAAGTGAGTATAGGAAGAATCTAAAGGCCCAAACTGAGTGAGATATTTTAGAGCTCCAAGGCAGACAAATTCCGTTGTTGCTGCTTTTAGACAAAACCTTATTTATTGTTTATAAAAGTTATATGAGGCTGTTTTGCTGTGCCTGTTTCTTTCTTTTTTTTTTGGAGAAGTGAAGGTGCCTGAAGCTCTTTGTCCAATGGAGATTATTAGTCCACAATAGACTGCCATGGCATCCACATCTTTTCCAAATTATACACCTAATTGCCATTCAAACAATTTGTTGAGTATGGGCAG
The DNA here is from genome assembly GCF_043641665.1 of Enoplosus armatus. NCBI lineage: Eukaryota > Metazoa > Chordata > Actinopteri > Centrarchiformes > Enoplosidae > Enoplosus > Enoplosus armatus. Next base: position 14,264,662 of record NC_092186.1, read on the forward strand.
TTACATCCATAATCAAGCTTACAGAATGGGTTTCTCTTCGCCCAAGCAGGTTTAGCTTCCAGAGTGAATTTAAACCAGCCTCGATCCTACAAGGCAGTAAATGAGGGAGGTGGCAGTGGATTGTGAGATTGGTCCTTTGATGAGGCTTCTAAGGGTATTAGAGGGGAGGGAAGCAGGGGGGTCAGGGTCAATACAAACCTCGGATCACTATCCCAAGGTCAGGGACTAATCAAACTGAGGTAATGACCGATGAAAAAGGTGATGAAGAAAGATGGCCAGCACTCTTCGCTTTTATGTTTGATGTGATGATTATGAAAGAATAAAGAAGAGGAAAGAGGTTGGAAAGCAATGATAAATAGAATGAATGGGATTATCAATGACCAGTCTGGAACAGACAGAGATAGAAACAGAGAGAGAGAGATCCTTCAGGCAGCAGACAGACAAACAGACTGAGTGGGAGGTCCCTGGGCTCATCTCCAATGCATGTTGCCCTGCATTAGCACTACAGCCAACCCGCAAGAGAAAGACGGAGGGAGAAAGAGAACCTTGATAGATAAAAGTCTTCTATCCATCCATCCATCCATCCATTATTCATCTGTGAATTAGATCTCGCCTGAATGAAGAAGAGGAAAGAGGAGGAGAGGGGGAGAGGGGGAGAGGGGGAAATGGCGAGAGAGGGAAAGGTATGGGGTGGTTTAGAGGAGGGGGGATCTGGATAGCAACTGTTGTGGTGTTAGGAAAGGGTGAGGAGTTCAGATGAGGATGTGGCTCCAGCAGGGATGGTATTTTTAGATTTTGGGTATTTTACAGGAGTCTGGAAGGATAAGATTTCCACTGGTGCAAATAGTAGTGTCGGCAAAACAGGGTAAAGGGATTTGAGGTGTAGAGAAAAGAGGGCAAAGAAAGACCAGCGGTGGTTGGGGCTGGGGTGCAAGTATAGGGGAAATGATGGTGATGTGTTTGTGTGTGGTGGATCAAGTAGAAGGTTCAAGGAGAGGATAGTGGTGCTCAGAGGAGTCAAGGTCATCCTGGAGCCCTCTCAGCTCTTAAATGTAGTTATGAGGGCTTCTAAGGGTTATGAATCCTGTAGTCAACAACATATTACTGTGCCTATTTACATATGTGTGCACATCTGTTCCGGCCTTGGCAATGATCTTCTGATCTCCATGCCTTATGAACATGCTGCCACTCGAATGAGGATGACAGGAACAGGCTGTGATCTCTTCAAATATGGTCTGAAGCTTAACACTTAAGATAAACACAGAATAGTTTTCTCAGATGTTTTCTCCAAGCCTTTACTCCAATGAGAATACAATCTTGTAAAGGTTAAATAGAAAGCATAGATCATATGATCTGGCTGTTTGCCAGGTGCACAACTGGAGATCATATACATAGAGCACCCGCAGTGAGCTCAACAATCTCAAGCATGGGAGGCATGTGAATGTAATGAGATCTGTCTCTGTTGATTAGAAATCAGCTGTCGAGGTCTCAGGGGTTTGGTGTATTTGTATAGCATTAGCAGGGCTTCCATACCATAATCTAACCTCTGTTAGGAGGCAAGTTATTGTTTTTAATCGCAGATGAGAAGCCTAATCAACAGCTTTGGCTGTCTGCCAGCAGATCAGCCAGGCTCTATTTAGTGTAACCAATCAGTCATAGCTGACCGCGTGGCATTTATCTAGCAAGGATTCACTCGAGGCTGTTTTGATGGATTGATCTGAATAGTTCTTCATCGACTATATAGCTCGGCTGAAATTGAAAATGGACTTAGCAGTGAATTGCAATTAGCAGATTTGAATGTTATGTGCACTCATATGTCATCTGTCCTGTATTCAAAGATTGAAGATCAGCAGTCTAAGTAACAGAAAATAACAATGCAAAGCAGGGAGGTGATGATGGATGGACAGAGAGAAGAATAGAGACATGTGACCTTGTCTCTGCTGTGTGTGTTTTGATGTTTTTATCTTCTCACACTGCAGCTCTCTGCTGCACTTGCATACAACTGACTGTAGACACCCACCCACGCACACACACACACACACACACACACACACACACACACACACACACACACACACGGATGCATGCAGAGACTCTCACAAACAGGCACACACAGGCACATAAGGAGCTGTGTACGAGGGGGGGTGTGGGTGTGATTGTGAGCTATAGGTGATGACAGCAGGGCCATATGCTTATTTATTTCTGGGAGTTTTGTTGGCACTGCAATTAGAGTACAACCAATGAAATCATTACAGTGTCCATACTCTGCTGTGAACCCTCAATACTTCGGTTGAGGAAATATGAAAACCTTCATTGGTCTACAAAAGCTCGACGGGATTACACACACATTGTGGTCACTGTGTCACTTTCTGTTCTTAGCTTTTTAGCTCTGTTATCTAAATTAATTCTCTGCACAAGGATTGGGAAGTGTTTGTGTTTGTTATGGATGTATGTGCAGTTTTTGATGGACATTTGTATTGTCGAGTGGTACATGGTGGTTGTATGTGGGTGGGTTTGTACTGTATGTGTAAGTGGGTGAGTTGGGGCGTCGTAGAAGACACAGTGTCCTTCACTGTAGCAGTGTGCTGCATCGTCTCTCTGGAGAAACGGCCAGAACCTGGCTCAGATTGGCTCAGAGGCACGAAAACGCTGTGAAAATGTACCAATCACATGAAGCTCATATGAGACTATCTCTTCATCTCTGTATCGCTGTATTGACTCTTAGCTGATTGTCAACACAATCACAGGCCTCAGCACTACACCTGGCAGCAGAGGGATCTATTTCAGAGCTGATATTTGATAGAAACACTTCTCTAGCAGCGAAGAGTTTGACTTTAAATTGAGTCTGGTCCCATGTGGATCAGTGCCAATGTGCATGATGTGCTAGCATGTGTGTGAATAGAGGATGGGTTACAGAGGTGGCATATATTTGTGTTTGCTGTGGTCTCCCTATATTTTATCCTCTACCGTTCTGGGCAAAATGAGAGAGACACACTGAGAGAAAAACAAAGATGTGGACGGGCAGACAGAGTGGCATTGAGGGCTGAGAATGAGAGAGAAAAAAGAGAGGTGACATTGGTGGTAATTGGAGGAAAGGAAGCTAAAGCCTCAGGGAGCCACCTTTTCCAAACGTTACTATCACTCACATAAAATGTGTGTGAAAAGAAAAAGAACTGGAGGCAGAAAAGACATGAGAGCCTGGCTGAAGGTCTTTCATTTGCTTATTCAATAAATTTGGATTCAAAGCACATTTTAACTGTAGCAATAACTAGTCGTAATTTAAGTTTAATACATTTGAGGTCAGGGGGTTGTTCTTTAGGGGGCAGAAGAAAATTGGTCCAGATATAATTTCTCCTCTTATTTACACTATATCACCTTCTTCTAATCCAGAGACAAGAGGAGAGAGAGATATCAATAATTCACAGCTATTGTTCCCTCTCGGACAGCCTGTCTGTTTTTATATTAAATGTTGAATTATTAACAGTGTGTGAGATTGGAAATATGGCGGATCTCCCTGACGTTGCTCATGAGTCTCAAAAAACTGTCCTGTCGCTCACTTGCAGCCACAAGAGCGCCAAACACATGTAGATTGTTAAGTAGAAGTTGAATTAAAGTAGCATGAGAGCATTTTATGGTTGTATGGTATATTAGAAACAAACTGAAAGACAACTCCACTAGACTCTCTCACACACTCACACTCATTCAACGTGTCAAGCTTTCTATCACAGAGTTTAAAGTCACCGTGTCAGGACCCTTAGTGTTTATCATTCTTAGCAATTCCTCTTAACCATCCCTGCTACCATATGCTGGCCTCAGGAAATATGCATATTTCATATCCTCCTCAACATGTGACTAATGTATTCATGATGTACGTTAATAATAAACACTGACTTCAGTACTGGCAGAGTTGACTCACTGTTGTGTCCTGTGTGTACATTACATTTATACTGCATATTTGTGCCTGATGGTATGTTTTCTGACTTCCCGTCATGACTGTCATCTGAAGAATTGTCCTCTTGACTTCTAACCAGCTCTATTATAAAAGAGAGCTACTCCTTAGTGGCTTTTCAGTAGAAACAACAGTTTGTCTCTCTTTTGCATTTCGTCCTCGGGGCAAACTGCACGGCTCCTCCTTGACAAGTGCCATCTGATAATTAGGCCTCGTAATCACCTTATTAGTATGCAGCTCAATTGAGCAGAGAAAAGCTTATTGTTCCCCCAGCATGGGCAGCAGCCATTTGTAAGAGGATTATTTTGAATTTCTTGTTAGGGTTTTTATGACAATGAATCATATGTGTAATGAGTTAAATTGCTGCATTGTTAATCTCAGAAGCAGTTATTTTTAATGTAGCCAGGAAACTGGGTTGCAAAATTATAGTAGTTGTGATAAACCCTCTATTAGGATGTTTTGTAATATTTGTGAAAGCATAAAATCACTGGGGTAAGGGGAGTGGCACCATATTTCAAAGTTGGTTTCACTGTAGGATTGCAACCTTATTTCCTGTACCTCTCTGTGGACACACAAAGCCGAGCTGAACTTTCTCCATCACAGTTACCATGGCACCAAAGAAAGAGACCAGAATCACTTGAGCCATGTTTTTGTTCCTGTGACATTCAGGACCCAAACACAATAACCGCAGAACATGTCGAACTAAGCGCTGGGGTGTTAGGTTGAATTTTAATACTGTCTCGTGAAAGCATGCTGATACCTCTTGAGAACTCAAATGAATAGAGTAAAGTAACTAACATTATTTGTGATACTTTATAACCACAATGGGAATGTGTTTTCCAGTGCTCCTACCTGAGGACCGGTGTATAGTAGGATAACGCCATATAGTATATACAGTGTATATGGTATGTATGTACGTATGTTCATTTTCATTGTGAAAAATTGTATATTATTTATACCTGCATATTGCCTCAACTACCAACCAGCTGAGTCACATTTCTGGTAATGGTCATTGTTTGTTGTTGCTGCTCTAAATACCATAATATTTTCACTTGGTACATGTTATCAGTTCACTAATATGGAAAATCTTTTGTTTTGTTCCATACTTTTTAATCTCAGTGTTCTTTATAGTGATGTGAAACTGAAAGCTGCTTGCTTTTTTTGTCATTTCAGGGATATGTTTTCCTCTTCATTCGCTCACATATTCAGATGTGTCATAAATAACTGTCTAGTAATATACAGTATCACATATCACATGCTTGTGTTATCACACCATTTTCATCTTGGACAACATCCTTCTCTCCATTTAGCACACGTTGTTGCATTAAACCACATGACTTAACTTTTAGTGTTGTTTTCATTTTTGGGGCCTCACGTCCTCTATGGGTTTAAAAAAATCCTCAGACTTTTGTGTTTGACATGTTTTTAAAGCAGCATTGTAGTGTTGTACATTTTCACCAGGTCAAAAAGAAGGCTGTAGTTTTGTGCTGAGAAGTTGATGAATTCAAACTTTGACAATACTGAAAATGCTACAAAATGTTCTGTGAGAATAGAGTGGCACATCAGACTTAAAATGTCTGTGCTTTTCTGCTGAGCTTTTCATTCTTAGTATGAAGTTGTTTTGCTTGGCTATACTTCCTTAGTGACTCGAGGTGTGTATATATATTGTGTGTGTGTGTTTATGTTTGTGTGTACAACCCAGGTTAACAAGGAGCAGGTCAGATCTTCAGGGGTCGATTTGTCTGCTCTGAAAAATACCAGCCAGATACTGTTTGCTGCAGGGCTCAGTCAGTATGGTTCATCCGCTGACACAAACACACACAAGCACACACACACATTCACTACTCTGAAGCCACAGAAATCTCCGGCTCTGATTTGGTGGTCTATTTGTACTGAGGCCAGATGAAGGGGAGGAATGGGAATTCAGAGCCCCAGTGCTCGCTGGTGGTTGACAGACAGTGGCTGCCTCTCCTCTACATGCTGCTCTTTAAACTCAGCTAGTATCCACCCCATGCTGCTGAGAGACACACAGACACAGACCCCCCCCCCCCCCCCCCCCCCCACACACACACACACACAACACAACACAACACAAATGCCACAATGGACGCTCTTCAGTTTGTATGTCACACACACATATTCTACGCAGCATGCTCGAAAACAAGCCACGTGCCCCATATGCTTCCCAAACCCCCCCCCCCCCCCCCAAACAAGCATACGCATGAATGCCTATACTTGTGAGGACCCCCATTGACATAATGTATTTTGCTAGATTCTAACTGTAACACACGTGTCAGCCTAAACTCTTTTTAATTGTTTGATAATTGCATCCAGTTGTTTATGGAAGGATAGGTCAAGGTCAATATTCAGATGATACTTCTAAATCTTAATAGTTTGAAAGTAAGCCAAAATCAAAAACTGCAACTCCCATCAGTAATGATTAAGATTTATATTAAAGCCACCAAAATTTAGCCCCCTGCTTTGCAAGGTTCACGATTGGTACTGAAAGATACTAAATTGCTCATGAATGCTTTGTAATATTCATGTTTGTTTTTGTAGCGCTTTCATGAAGTGCTTTGTAAAAAAAAAAGGGGCTCTTCCTGCTCATGTAAATCATGTTAATGATATGAGTCTCAAGCACCACAAGGTCAGTATGTTTCTAATCTGATTGAGTCAGGAAATTGCTGCTAATCTAATAATATCAAGTATTGGATTCCTTCCTCCCTGCCTGGTTGACAAAGGTAGAAAGAGCAGTATGATGGCTCATTCACAAGTTAGAGTTACAGTATTACAATGAGGAAATGAAAACATTCCAATGGGGAAGTTGAACTGTAAAACTGCATTAAACGTTAACCCGATACTAAATGTGATACTAAATTTTGTGCTCATTGAGAATATTGCCAATGACAAAAGTCGGCTTAGTTTCAGATTATTGACACAATAATGAGAAAACGACTATTCTATTTACAATTTACCAGTACTTTCACTTTTTTAGTTAAACAGCTATAACATGTCAAGCACATTTGTGACACATGTTTTTGTTCATAAGAATGTATGTGGAGTCTGGGATTACATTACTTTGACAAGACACATTTAGAGGTCCAAGAATACTTTTTAGTTACTCTGCAATCTTTCTTTTAATCTTCACGTTCTTTCTTTATCCTATTTTGATTCCACGTTTCATCCTCTCTCTTTTATTATACCTCTGATATCTCCACACTCTTTGAAGCCTCAAATGCCTTCACTTCTTTACTCTTTTATTTGCTTTCTTTTTCCATCTTGTGCTACCTTCTCACGTTTTATTCCCTGTGCCACCCAGATGATCCTCTCTGCTTCTAGGGGTCTCGGGTCTAAGGACAGGGAGTGTTGTATGCTGCCCCCTGAGGCAAATTGTGATTTGTGATATTGGGCTACATAAATAAAAATGACTTGACTTCTATTCCTCCTTCACTTTTTCTTCGTTTATTCTTGTCTTTTTCATCTTTCTTCTACTCCCTCCTTTGCATCCATCCACATAGAATAAACATGTTATAGAAAGTTATTACATTCACAGAGATATACTGAGTGGACCTAATATTGGGCTGTGCTGTTTATAGGATGCATTCAAGATGTTCCTGGCTATAATGTCAGCTCTGCCTGACTGCAGAGTTTCCAGACGCTGTGCAAAATTTGTTGTCCCTTTCTGAGGAAAATGCTTTGTTTCATGTCTGCTAATCTGCTGGCTTCTGAATATCTGCCATGTTACTGAAATATGTGTGTGTTAGGGTTTGTGTGTGTGTGTGTCTGTGTCAGTGTGTTTTTCCCCTCACATTTCAGTTCATTTTGTCCTCAAAGTGAAGCTGTTTAGTGTGACTCTTATCGAGAGGCTGCAGCTGCTGTTGTGAGAATACCACGGCAGCCTGGAGGGACACCTTCACACAGACGCACACACACACACACACACACACACACACACACACACACACACACCTTGGTTTGCCCACACCAAGCTGACTAAGGCATACACCCCTAAACAAGCATGAATAATAGCTAATAATGTGAAATTAAGTTGCACACTGCTAAAAGCATGTTTTCTGAGCATGTGCTCAATACAGTTCTACTAATTATGCCAATTTTTCATAATCATATCCACTATCAATCATCAACAGTGTTGTAATAGTGTTCAATGTTGTTGTTCATACAGGATTTTGACTGTGTGCCACTAATTTCAGAGACATTTAAAATGTCAGGTGTTGCCTCTGAATTTGAGAGCTGTAGTGTACTGTATATAAATAGCATGCAAAATAGCAATATTGCACAAGTCGTTCCATGAGATATGATGATGATGATGATGATGTATCTCAGGTGACATACTCAATCTCATGGGTGATGATGTATTTCAAGATATGGCAACGTCCGTGCTGTCGGTGGGCTACGTTACCTCTCTGACCCCCTCTGTTAATAGCATGGCCACCCTGTAGGTTAATGCATGCTGAATTTCCTCCACCTCTACAGTGTGGCTCGCTGCGTCTGCTATGGTTACAGTAGTGGAGCCTGGGCTCTTATTCTGCTAAGATTAATGGCCCCAGCTTGGACTATTGACACAACACTTATCTTGTTTTTATGACTCCAGCGGCTTCTATCTATAAACCTCAGAGGCCCACGTGTGCACAGCCACACACATAAGGGCTCACACGCAGACACTGGCCTCGCTATGGCTCCTACACGTACAGTTCAGTTACATTTATATATGCCGTTTACGCTTTGTAACGTAATTGATGTTTCCAGCTCAATCGTAATGGCTCTGAGCTCAAGATAACATGAAGAGCTGAGCTGGCCTCTTACTCAGTGCACCCACCACACTATCTGAGGAGCAGACTGCAGAAAGACAGACAATGGTATTTGATGTCTGTATGTGTTGGTCGGATGCTACACTGTATTTCACTACAATTATTTCTTGTGTCCTTTTTGAATACGTCTCTAAATAACTCTCTTTTTTTGAAAATGTTTAGGTTTTTTTTTAGTTGCCCCTTTTTACCTTTAACCATCACATGCTGTAAACTGTCATTACCCTGTAGTTTACAACTGTTATCTTTATGCTTTTTCTCTTCAAACCTGTTTAGTGACTGATTCCTCATCCATCCTCATCCAGCTCCTCCATGAGCTGTGACGTTTCTGTGTGGAGGGCCCGAATAACCTCTTCCTCAACGTTTGTTAAGGTCTCTTTGTGTCCTCAGAGCCATCTTGTCGCAGGAGTTTGATCTCCTGCTCCATTTTTTGTGTGAGCGCATCCTGTTCAGCCCTCAGCCTCTGCATCTGCTCCTGGTACTCTGACACCTTTTCAGCATGAGACTTATTTTCTCTCTCAAGTTGCTGCTGAAGGGTGTCACTATTTCGTTTATTCACCAACAGCTTCTCTTGGCTCTTCTGATGAGCCAAATGTTTCTGTGTTTCTGCCACTTGTTGGCCAAGTTGGATCCTCAGTGTTTGCTCCTCGAAACACTTAGCTCTCTCTTTGCAGAACAGATTGCTCTGTTGCTGTGTCCAGGTCTTCATATATTCCACCTATCTCCAGAGGGACTCATTTTCATTCACCTCTGACTCCAGGTTGGTGGAGAAGTGTGACCTTATGCTCCTGAAAGAAACTGTGTTCCTCCGCCTTTTGGACCTGAACCTTCAGCTCCTTTACCTGAGTAGAGCCTCCTTTTCTGTCCCACTGAAAATGCTGAAAATCAACTGCCTGGCCCAGTTAAATATGCCCAGGGCTGATTCAGACTCTCAAAGTCATATGTCTTCATGTCTGACGATGCAATCACAGTAGAATGTCACCTGTTGAAAGGTCTAATAAAATGACCTGGCTCTGAACAGTTTACTGGAGTATATACAGTCCTCTGGATGTCGAATGAATTTTGCGTTGTATTATTATTTTTTTTACATTGACTGAGGTATGCTAGCTGTTTCCCTCTGCTTAAGTTAAGCTAAACACATCCTTGACCACAGTCTCTGTACTGGGAGATACAGTAGATCCACACGCAGATGGGTCCATATTAGAGAAATGTACTGTTAAATTGTAAGATGAAACTGATCAATTTCCATGATGAATCCTTATGACTTTTCTTCTAGCACCACCATGAGTTTCACATTGGAGGATTTAAGTTAAATGTCTCAACTATTGGACGGATTATCGTGTTCTCCTCAGGATGAATTGTAACAACTTTGGTGATCCCTTAATGTTTTATCTAGCACCATCATGAAGTCAAATTTTGAATTTATGTTTAGAGTTGAAAGCCTGGATCAGAAGTCCTTTCAAACACCAGAAAGAAAGAAAATGTAGAGAAAGACACCAGCTTGTTAAATACACTTACAGAAAAGGTACACCAAGCTCTGTGTGTTGGTAATGTTTGTATTGTTATGCAGCGTTGCAGCAGATCAGAGGGAGAGAGAATGAGAATGAGCGGATGAGTTGTCCCTGTAGGCTTCGCTTCCTCTGTACCTGGTGGATCAAACACAAAGAGTGAACCAAACATCACAGGAACTGTCAGCCACAGTTGGGATAACAGATTGCCTTACCCAAACTTATGTCTGTCAAAGTGAGGGGGGATAATGTGTGTTTATATGTGTGTGTGTGTGTGTGTGTGTGTGTGTGAGAGCCTACCTCAGTCTGGGTCCGACCAGCAAGTATACTGGGTAATAATATGCCTTTTAATAGAACTGTGTTTTCATCTGTCAGATCCAGATAGCTTACGTTGCAAGCTACTGAGTCCCACCAGACCAAAGTGGAAATAGTCCAATATGTTTTTTTATGTTTTTAAAAATTGAATATGTTTCGTAGTCATGCTCTTTTACACTTCACAGCTCAGAGATCATGTTTTTCCGCAGCGATAGGTTAGTTTAAATTATATTTGCCACGGTTTGAAGGATGAAATGGTGAAATGTACACTGAGGCAGATAAAAAGAGCACAAATAGTCCACTGGATACTCCAACTTAAGAAAATAAAGTTTGAGGGTTCATTAATAACCTCTCTATATACTGCAACAGAAATAATTGGATTAAGGAAAAGCAGTGACTGCTTTATGGAGATTTGAAAACAAAGTTTGCTAATAGAATTTCTGTCACATGTAGATTAGTTGTTTGCAGTATCTGGCTCAGAGCTGGTTTTTATAACAGCAGTATTAAGAAACAAGTGTACACATACTTGCTGTACTTTCCCCCCTTTGCTCTGGTAGATATGATGTGCTGAAGAGGTTTTAACCTGTTAGATCCACAGATGGTACCCAGACAATCGGACATTCACTGAGCAGATTAGCCGTGATAAAAACTCCCCGCTGAACAGCAGCTGCTTGACATCAGTCACTATTGGCTAAGGTGGGAGTTGATGCTTGTGATTGGTTGATGGTGGTTAGATACAGGCTGCTGATGCTAGCCGCCCGGTTGCCTGGATACAGCCATCCCTCACTGTGTTAGTGGCCTTGGCAAAGTGACGGACAGCATAAGTGCTCTGCAGAGGAATTTGTCAGTCTGTTGATTCTGCTGAGAATCTCTTATATGTCTTTGTAATGGATCTGTATCGTTCTCTTTATCTCTTCATCTCCCTTGCTCTCATTCCTTTTTCTCTTTCTCACTACATGTACTGTATATGCATTTGTCATTGTATTGACCCATAATTCTAAAGAAAATGTACAGTACAAAATGGCAAATACACAACCAAGTAAACAAAAAATAGTTGTGATATTAATTCAAACACCAGATGTTTATGTTTATGTGTTTTTATGACCGCCACTATGTCAGTCAATCACTTTAATCCAGAGCAAGATATCTTGCCAAATTGCCATTAAATCTGGTATGGACATTCATGGTTCTCAGAGCATGATTCCTAATGTTTTTGTCAGGCCACGACCTTTAGTGTAGTGCAAGCATTGGGTCACAATTTCCACCTAATGGACACTTTGGACCACAACAGATGACCTAAAATAATAACTTGATTTCCATTAAATTTGATGTGTTTCAAAACCTTATGGGGCTTATTTTGCAGCAGTATACTCACTGTATATAATCTTGAATGTGTAATACATGATCATTTTGTCACTTCTGTTTGTTAAGACCAAAAGCAGTAAGGTAGACACAGCACTCTTGTTGGGCCTTGTATGGTCCCTTCTTCAGTACTGCATGCTCTGGCCACACTCCAGTCTCTGAGCCCAGCAGACTGCCCCCTAATTTGTTTCTCTTGGTGGACTGACAGAGGACCCCAGGACTGCACATTCTCCTGGATGCTCGTGGCCGGTTTGTGTGTGTGTGTGTGTGTGATAGAGGCGTAGACGGTTAGTCAGAGGTGGCTCGTTTTCGTCTCTCTGGGAGCTTGGCCACAGATTGCAGTCAGCCCGTGAGTTTCTGTCTTCTGCTGTTGATTCGTATTTCAGGCACGGTGTTAATCATGCACACACACACACACACACACACACACACACACACACACACACACACACACACACACACACCGTATTTTACTTTGAGAAACATAAGATAGCCTTCTAACCTTAGGAGCCATGTCTATTACCAAGTGGAGATGCAGAAGGAGAATGTGAAAATGCGATAAATGCATAAAAAGACAGAATAAGAGCAGGAAACAGACACAGAGTGAGAGAGATTTATGCCCAAGCTCTGCAGTCATTTATCTGTGGACACACAAAGTAGATTAACTCATTAAACTTAATGTGCTCAGTGGTCAGTTGGGTGGCCAGCGGAGCATAAACAGACCTACAGATGGTTCTCCACAACTGGACCGTAGTTAAATAGGTCCCTTAACCTGCTTTATCACCTGCTGTGAGTTGGACGTGCAGTTCACAGCAGCAGAAGCATCGAGGATCTATGTGTATTTCCATCAGTGACATTATTTGAACTGACCTCTCCTACCTTCACTGCAATGTACTCTTTACAGACGTGACTAAATGACTTCCCGTCAGCTCCCGGTGTTAACGTCACCTCAGCTACCTCCGCTCCTCCCTCTCTGATTATCTCTCAAGGCCAGTGACATGCTCCCGTTGAACCCTTGCCTCAGTTGCCTTGACGACTGTTCTCTCACTGGGCGGGGTACCTCTCACTTTCTCAGTGATGGTGCGATAAGTGCTACAATTATGTAAATTCTGTCCAACCAAAGTGTTTTTGCAGATTAAACATAGCTAGCTGAAAGGCTTGATGCTTTCAGCTCTTAAGTTCTGTTGCTAACAAATCCATCCTGCATTGTTGCGTTACTGCACGCCTCTGATTCTATCCTTTGTTCATCCTCTCTCTCTTTCACACATGATTTTGGAGAAACTGATGGATTGAAACAGCAAACTTAGTACATCTTAGTACATAAATGGACAGATACGCACTTTCATATGCTTGACATATGGAGAGACATATCCAGATACAGAGGAATGTATAAAGAGATGTAGACCACAGCTGTGTCCAAAATCACTTCCTTTTTTTTTTACTATTTAACTATTAGATCCCAATAGATACTCAATAGTTCTAATAGACACTAATGAATGATCATTTTCTGTCATCACTGACAGGTGTAAACTTGTACAGGGATTGTTGACTAAAAGTAGTGTCCATGCCATGACCACAGACTGATTTGATTAGGATGTACCAGCCCATAAAACTAATCTGGCTGCTACTGCATGCTAAGCAATTTGTATTTGTATTTTTGTTTTGCAGATTTATCATTTATCATGTGTGACATGTACTTTGTACTTTGCATCATATTTCCTAAGCCTTGTTAGAGCGACAAATGTCTTCAATTTATTTATGCATGTTTTTTATTGTCAGTTACCCTCTGCTCTTTCTTATCATCTGTTTACAACCAAACGATGTTCTTTCCACAATCTGGTTAGCGGTGCGTTAGTATGGCTGTGCATGTGTGCATTTTGAGAGAACTCTTGTTCTCGCTTTCAATAACAACCCTGTCTCTAAGAGACTAAGACTCTCAGGGGCTGCCACAGTTACACCAGCAGTGTTGCAGCAGAGTTTGGCTTTGGCACAAGCTCTACTGCTGTTACGAGGCTTAAAGTGTATCCCTGGAGAGCTAAGGCTTGGATCCTGGCCTGTCAATGTGTTGCCATTCTTCTGTTGTCTCTGTAGCTTCACCACTTTCTGAATCAAAACCAAATGTAACTGTATGTAATGGATACCTTGCTGTATAGTCCTGGACTAAAACCTAAATGAGATGTATTATGTAACTGTGTTATCATTGAAAAGAGGAGAGGGAATGTATATCCATATGGTGAATTATGAGATAGTTATCAAATCGATGAGAGAGGGAGCGTTTCTGTGGATGAATGTGTGTGAGTGTGTGTGTACCCACAGAAGCAGATGTTGCTTGTATAGATGAAATGGAGTGGGAATGTACATTAGAGATGATTGTTCTCCACGGGGAGTGATGCTGCAGCTAAGACCACAAAGCCGATGCCACCTGCGGAGCTATGCTACTTTGGCAGTGGTGTTTTTAAAGAGATTTGATGGTTTCATTTAGGAGTGTAGAAATGCCTTTTTTTTGACTCAGAAGCTTTCCAGCAAACTGGCCTGACGGTTTTTTTCATTCTCCAGTTTAGTTTGTAGTTTTTCTGATCATTAGCTCTCCTGTTTTTAACTTAAGTACCATGTAGGTTGTGTATGCAATTAATGGATGACAAAAGTTACTTTAAATATTGCATCGGCCCACATCTAAATTATAGAGTTGGAGAATACTTAACTCCTCCTCTAAGACAAAGAGCAGGGAGGGAGGAAGACATAGTGAGGATGTTTGCTTTTTTCTGTTTATGTTTAAGAGTGCGTGTACACTTGTGTCTCTGTGCATTAATGTGTGTATTTTCGTGTTGTGTGTGTGTTTGTCTTGTTGAGAAAACGTCTCCTCAAGAGCCCTTTGACAGGAAAAGCATCATTGAGCATGTGGCCATTGAGTCTGACTCTGGAGTGTCCCCTGATTACCCAATCCAGAGGGATAAATGATCACAACCATTTATAAATATTACACATGCACTCAGTTAAATGTTACAGTAGAGCTCTGTGTAATGCACAACTAAACCCACAAACAAGCTCTACCTGTGGATAACAGATGATTCAGTGGGACCACGTTTTTTGGCGTATGCATGTGTATTTGTATGCACATTGGTAGATGTTTGGTTGAAAGACCTCTTTTGAACTTTGGGGCAGTGCTTGTCTTTTGTTGTCTGTCGCTCTCTACACCCCCTCTCACTCACCCAGCATCCACCCATCCTCTCATCCTCTCACTCCTCATCTCCCATCCTCCAACCACAGCTACAGGCTCTTTCATCTACCCTCTGGGTATGGAATGGAGGATGTGTGTGTGTGTGTGTGTGTGTTGGTCCCCACAGTAGGCGTACAACGGCACAAATACGAACATTTCCTCAGTAGCAATTTGATCTTTCACCTTGTGTGTTGTTGCCATTCATTGTGTGGCTGGCCCAACATGTTCACATTAGCAGGCTGAACACTAGAGATGGCTGCTGCTGCTGCTGCTCTGCTGTTGCTTGTAAATGGGAGACACACACACACACACACACACACACACACACACACACACACACACACACACACACAGTGACATACTCTGTAGCAGAGTAAGATCAATGTTGGCCCTGGTGTCCTTCTAACTGGCATTAGCATGACATTAGAATACTAATAACCCCCATATCGGCTGCAGAGGTCCCAGTTGATAAAGGTCAGTATAGACAGGACACTGCGGGAGCTCGAGCTGTGTCACACAAAACACAATCTATCTGAGGGCTTCCTGCAGCTTAATGATAATTACAAAGTGAAGAAAGCATTGTTTGTGTCAAGAAATAATTTTTAGCGCTGAAACAATTAGTCGATTAATCGATTAGTTGATCAGAAAAATTATTGGCAACTATTTTGACAATTAATAGTTATTAATAGTTAATAAAAAGTCATTTATCAAGCAAAAAATGCCAAACACTGGTCGGTTCTTGCTTCTCAAATGTGAGGTTTGCTGCTTTACTCCGTTTGATATTATAAATTGAATATCTCAGGGTTTTGAACTGTTGGTCAGTCAAAACTAGTTGTTGGGCTCTAGGTATTATGCTCTGGTTGTGATGGGTATTCACCATTTTCTGATATTTAATAAACTCTATTAATAAAAAAATAATCACCAGATGAATCGATAATGAAAATAATTGTTCATAGCAGTCTTGGAATGGCTGCTTACTAGTCAGGTCCAAGGTTGAACATTCATAAATTACTAAAATGAAAGAAAGGACTGTGCTCTGTTTCATGTTGTGGTCATGTGTGTAATGAGACGTGAAATCGGCCAAAGGATTTCCTTGTTAAAGATTTTCCAGAGGGACAAACGGGACATAATAGAATTCTCTACATTGACATCTAGCTGTATCCATGGTAATACAATGAGGCGCCCATTACCAGGCCAGTGCATTCAGTAATGTACACACACATACGTACCGCACACAAAAACATACATGCAACACACACAGAGCATCATTAGGAAAAGCTAAACCCTCCTCCTTCATAAGCTGCACAGAGGGAAGATGAGATGAGAGGTGGATGGAGACAGAAGGAGAGCGTGTCACTTCAAAAACAAAGCACTGTGCTCATTTGCTGTGATTGCACATGAAAGGGTTGCTTTTAGTGGTGAATACATGTGAAAGAATGATGCGTATATTTCATAGCTAATAATTTATTCTCTGATTGTAGAATGTCAGAGGTCATTTAAGGGAAAAATAACCTTCGTCTACCCTTTTAGTTGGTAGATCGACTTGAATCTCCAGCTGTGTTTTCTCTTTCTCAGCGTTGTTATCGTCCTTCTCCCAGCAGACGCCTTGTTTGTCACTTGCTCTGTTTTCTGGCCTCTATCCATCTCCTGCTGGCCCTGAGGCCAAAGTCCACTCAGCTGTAATCACTCCTCTTTAGCCTGCCAGCCCACACAGGACCTTTGCACTGTCACTGCTACTGTTGATACTGAGGAAGGACTGCAGGAGTTTGGGCTCATTGCACGACGGTTTATAGGCAGACTAGACAGACAGTTGGGGGAAGTGTTATGTAGGAAATGTCTGGTGAGGAGACTAATATAATTCAGACTGTACTGCCTAAGATAAAGTTACAAGTGCTTATTGCCTGAAGTCTGTGTTTGCCTGAAGCACCATACAGGCAAAGACTGCTGAATTAGATTACTGTTTCTTTAAAGGTTTCCTGGCTTTGACACAAGAGCTGAATGTGTTTACACATGCCTACATATATGAGGACTGTGTGTGTCATGTTGACAAAACTCAGTGCTCACAGCTGCAGGTACACATAGACTTAGGCTTCAGACAGGCTCAGATATGCACAACATGTTGCACAATCACACACACCTGATGAATGGCTAAAAGCTAATGAAGCCCCAGCAGTGACCCTGTGAGACCACTGCAGCTTTTCTCTGTAAAATATTAACATAGAGGCATGAGACACTTGTCCTAAAGCAGACTGTTAACCTCCCTATTAGTGTAAAAAGAGGAAGAAGAAGAACTTCAAACCCAAGAACGTGCTGTCTGCCCCAGTGCACCACTCACATTGAACTTGTAGAATTCAGCAGAAAGATTCTGTTGTCAGGTTATATTTAAGTAACTGTAAATGTGGTGTTTGTAATTTTCAAAACATTGTCAATTATTTCTGAAATGCACTTTTCTGTTCGTCAAAACGTTTTCTCAGCTAAACTAAAACATAGAATGAAATAGATGAACTACAACTCTACAGTATAAGATCCATTTCACATGTAAATATATCATCAGGCATGATGGAAATATATAGATAAAAGCAAGGCGATACAGGGCAGGCAGTATTTTGTGTACTCACTTTTTGCTTCAGTGGCGGTGTTTTGGGTTTTATTTTTCGGTGATTTGGTAAAATGCCACTTGAAAACACTGCTATAACTACAGTAAGGTGGGTAGAGCAATGGCACTAAAACTGACTTAGTACAAGTACACTAAGAAGCTATGCGCTAACTGTGTAATTAATTAAGGGTTTGCCCTCTTGTGTAAGATAACCAGCTAAAAAAATACATTTACAATGGTCAAATTCTGCACAGTCAGCAGCAGTGCTGATACCTGTAGACCCAGCAGGGCCGCTGCTGCCACATCCATCACAATAAAGGTGTTCGTGTTGAGCCCAGCTCTGCTCTGTGGCATTTTAGGGTCCTTTAGGACAGATGAAGACCGCTGTAATGAATAAGCCATCAGCTAAGCTGGGGCCCCCAGCCACCACAAGGACCCTCCCTGTCACATCCATCATCTGCTGGGGGGCCGCTCCACTCAAAGGGAGGGCCGTTTAGCCAAAGGAGTGGGGTACAGGTGTGTGTCCACAAAGGGGGATGGTTTGTTTGAAGGTCTTAGGTCCTGCTATCAGGGTCAGTGGCACTACTGAGCAGTGGCGATTGGAGCAAGGTTTGACCTCTTTTTCAGTTCTCAAATGTGAATTTAGGAACAACAACTGAAGAAGAAAGAAAGGGGAGACATACAGGAATAGGAATGTCAGTAGGGGGCAGGAAGATGGGGATGTGGGGGTGAGAGGGAGAGGTTGTCCTGGGCCAGAGGGGTTTGAGAGACACAAAGAGCTGCGACTCCCAGAGGACTCTCCTCCATCAGCCCACCCTGCTTTTATTACTGCCTTGATTAAACTCACCCGCCAGCCAGCCAGTAATGTAGCTATAATATATGATCTCTCTCTTCCCCCCACTCACTCACACACACACACACACACACACACACACAAGCTTCTCACAGGTATTCTTAGATGCATATGGACACACCCCTGTGGTTTGTCACATGACTAGCTCCCATGGTAACAGAGACAAAGACTTATTAGCATACTTGATAAGTACTGTATATTTGCCCCTATATACATATCTGCCCTGAGGAAATGTTAAAAAATAAAATCCCTTGAGTCTGAGGTGTTAAGTCTTCAGAAGACATTTTGCGAGTGTTTGTTCCACCTTTGACAGCTTAATTAGGTTTGCTGTAAAGTAGCTCTACAAAGCTATGGTAATGTTTCGTCAGCTGATATAAACATAATCAAAAGTTTTTTTTATTGTCTCTGTGATCTGTGATATTTCTTAAAACACAGCCAGAGATTCCAGGCCAAACGGGAAGGAGAGGAGTTTTTTTTATACACACACACTCCCAGCGGGGCCTTCAGTATAAAAGGGTTTTCATGTTACTGTGCCAGTGAGTGCCTGGAGTGTTGACTCCACTATGTAAAGGGTCGGTGTCAGCCTAAAGGTTAGAATATTGCCAGATCCGTGGTCTGTCTGTGGGAGTCTAGACCAGGGAAGTGAGTCCTTTCTCAGCTCTTTCTGAGGTGGTTTTGAGCAACGTATTTCACTCCCCCAACTGTGTAAAGGCTGTGCTAGAGAGGACAGAGCTATGAATGTATGTAACTCCATTATAGAGACACATCCTACATGCTCATCACTGCTTATCTTGGAAAATAACAATTGTACTGCACAAAGCAGCTCTGTATTTGCTGACTTTTCTCGTTAGATGTTACATCTGATGCCTTTTAGAAACATGCATTCAGCTTAATTTGTGTTCTGGGAAACTAGGCCTGCAATATTGTTTTATTTGGCCATCTATCATGGGCTGGTGCTTTTTCAGTCTCATTTCACAGTCAGTTGGTGTGTACTGCTCTTTTCCTCTGCTCAGTGAGATGTGCAGCCCGGCCTGATCAGAGTATTGATTTCCAGGCACACAGAAAAAGGGCTGTTGCTTGCCATGCAATACAAAGGTACTGAGTAGGCCTAATCAACACCTATTGATTATTTTACGCTGACCGCTTCCTTCTGTTGTGCAGTTTTCTGTTCAGCATGCCTGGTATGAAATGTGTGTGTGTGTGTGTGTGTGTGTGTGTGTGTGTGTGTGTCGCTGTGGAGATAAAACGCTGTCGTGGAACATTTGTCTTAACACAGATATAAATTGGGAATAAATGAGTAACAGTGAGGCTGCATTTTATCAAATAATCAACACAGACACACTCAATGATGTTGCTATCATAGAGCCGAGCCGTATCCAGACATGAGTGCATGCATACGCATACGCATACGCACACACACACACACACACACGAAAAAAAGAACACCTGCTCATTCGCATGCATGCACACAGTCACACAGTGATTTGAAAGCAATTGGCTGCAGCAGAGGAGAGGCCAACTCCCAGAGTTGGTTGCTAATGGCTACAGGATCCAGGGGAGCAGAGAGAGATGTCGATAATGACAATGTCACTCCCAGCCAACCAGCTCTCAAAAATGGGACAGGACACACACACTTACTCAAACACATGCAAGTCTATTGGTGCATTTATAGCACACACACTCACACACACACATTTAGACACTGAAATGGTGGAGCAATTTTCTTCCAACCAGGTGGCTTTGTGTTATTATAGCCGTCAAAAAGCGACTGCTCCAGAAGGCCATTTTGGCTCCAGGTCCAATGTTTGAATAAAGGATTTTCTTTCCTACTTTACGCTGCAGGTACTATAATCAACATATGGTTCCCCTAAATGTTCATTTAAATTTCAAGGTCAATTTGTAATTACTTTTCTTGGTTTCTGTTAACTGACCTTTTTTTTGTCAGTCACTGCTTTTGTCTTTCGCTTTTATTCATATTGACGTCTTGTTGGTTTTATGGTATTAGTGGGCAGAGTCTGCCCTGATCCTCCAGTGTATTATGGGTGCTTTAGTTGTGAGACAGTTCATTTCCTTATTCCATCCATCAGCAGTGTTTGCAAAGTGCACAACACATGAGGCGGCAGCAAGCATCAGTCCGTTTTCCACAAGTGTACCTTTGTTGCTTTTTCAACAATCTAATCACAATTTTAGTATTATTACTAGTCTCATTTTATAACATTTTATCACTCAGATTGACCAGAGAACTCCCCTGTCTTACGACACGCTGTGTGTTTCCAATGTAACAGCAGGCCAATGGAGCAGGCCAAGATTACAATGCAGCTGATATAGATGATGTAAGGTCATGCAAAACCTACAGGACAGCGACTCTGCTCTGCTGTACAAACTGCTGTTCACACAGGCTTTAATATTGAATGCCAATTGTCACCAAGTGAACTGCACATAAAAAGAGAAGTGAAGTGAGGCGAGACATATTTATTATGGACTTGTAATACATATTGAAAGCCTGTACGTTTGTGTATTTACTGTAAACTGGCTGTAGCATTGCTCCATTGTCTTTGTCAGTTGTTGAAAAGTAAAGCACCAAAAAACCCACAATATTCTTAATCCTTTTGAAAATAGTACACAATTAGATTTTTACAGCCCCTCCTTCTGACAGTACATTACTGCAACATGTAGAGCAATGCTGCTGCAAACAGGACCCCGATGACTTCCTCTGTGGCCTCCCAGTACAGACGTGACCCTGATATTTTCCGTATGAATGCAGCGAGTCTTGGATGCCGCCCTTATTCCTTCCACTTGGTTGCATATGGATCAACTGAACAAGCTCAGTGAAGAGGAAAGATGGTGAGGGAGAGAGGTGAGACAGGAAGTAAAGATGCATTCTGCTTCAAAAAGAGCCGTGGAAGAAGTGATGAAGAGACAACTAAGGTGGCAAAAAGGAAAAGAGTCACTAAAGCAAGAGATTAGTGGGTCCTGTCCTCCCTCCCTCTCTTACATGTCTCAGTGAAATGAGACATCAGCAGCACAGTCAAGCATTTCTGATGCTCTCTTTTCTCTACAGACTAGATGATGATTAATATCAATCATGTTTGTGTAGCGCTGAGAGCAGAACATAAACCTTATTGTTATCTTAATGAGCCATGACCATGTAGACCAGCCCTGACTAATGAGGTTAAGCTGTTAGGTGGTGATCCTGAGAAGAGATTGGAGAGTATACACTGAATCTATTCACAGGATTCACACTATGCAATCTGTTTGGTTTTCTCTGCTTTGATCCTCCATAGAAGATACTGTGGAAAGAAAATGCTTTATAGCAAGACTAAATTAAGGAATTGAAAGCTGTAGTTTTTTCAGTCACCCCAGCAAACCTCTTATCACTTCCTTTTGTGCCTCAACCTATATTTGCTATGTACCATAAACTACCTTCATCCGTATTTAATATTCATTAAATTGCAGATAAGGACTTTCCCCCTCTCCTTACTCAAGATTAAGTTAAACAGCCTTTGGAATAAAGTAGCTTACAATACAAAACCATACTGCACAGTAGAAAATACATGCATACAGAAACAGTCTCACACATGAACACACACACACACAGTCACACAAATAGACAAATCCCCCTCAGGCACTGGCCATGTGCTGTGAATTCACACTAGAGAAGGTGAGACCAGGTGACCTCCACCCCTCACTCAACCACCAGCCCCCCTCCTGTCTCCAAAAATTTCCAACCAGCCACTATCAGCCCAACAACCACTGATTGCCGTGCGAGGAGTCCTCACTTATTCTGTTCGAATAAATTTGCCTTCACCGTATCCTCTGACATCCGTGGTCTTTAATGTGAAAATCTAATTTACTGAGACATTGCAGCCTGTATGCTACTCTTCTTCAATTAAACAAAATAAATCGCCTTGAGATCTTTGCTGAGCAATAAGCTGTAAAGACAGGCTGAACAGCTGTCCGACACTATTTGAAAAAGAGTCAGATGCCGTCAGATGAAGGATGGCTCCGCTTGCAGCCTCCAAATGAACAAGCAGGTGGGGATAACATAACTATGCTACTACATGATCATGGTCCACAACTGCACCTATAGTTTTTGGTCTAGTTCTCAAATATGATTAATGAATTGAAGTTGCTTTTCAGTCGATTAAACAGCAATCACTATAGACGGCTTCATTGTCATTTAGTCACTACCCTGTTTTGTGAAAGACTTGTCGGAAATTAGTGTAACATGAAGAACATGCTTAATATGGCCCAACTCCAACTACCAGTTCCTATTCACGCACGCTTTGAATTGCACTTTACAAGTTAATTATTTAGTTGTATTCTTGAGGAGGCAGACCAATAAATTAGCAAAATAATTTGATAGCCGATATATTTGTCCACTCGCCCAACCCTACAATTTTAGTTAAAATGTATAACTCTCTCTGCTGAGTCATTTTACAATCCCCTCACAGGCTCCACAGTGGCTGTTCTCTTTGAAAGAACCTCCATGAAATCAGACCTGATCTCTTAAGATTAGATTTGCTTCAATTAATGTTTCATGAGGGATCTGTGCACTGCGTGAGTTTGCATACTGAGACATTGATACTTGTCCACATCCTTTATTGGACTGCTGCCTCAGGAATACATTATCTACATTATCCGAGCCACGGCAGACTGTGTATAGAAAAGTGATATTGGCAATAAATATCACATTAAAAAGCTAGCATTGAAATGGCTTGGAATTAGAAATGTAACACATGCTAATCAAAACAAAGTTTGTTCAGAGTAGACAGTGCATTTTAGTTTATAATATCCCCATAGCGGACTTCACTGATGGACAAACATATCTTTTAAATATTCTGGATCTCAAAGGGCTTAAGATGTCTGACAAAGTTTGAGGGACGTGATTGAAGCTGAAAGGTCCAGGTAAACATTTCACCCGATGAGATGAATCAGACAGCTTTTAATTCACACTGTTATCAGTTTGCCTTTTCCTTCGCTCTCTATCTACCTATAGAGAGATGCAGGGAGTCAGTGAGGCTCTCAGAGAAACTATCCCAATCTTCAAGGACCTGCGTGGTGCTGAGCGGAGAGAGAGATATCTGGGCCAAACTTTCCCTCGCTCTGACTGTCAGAGATAACACTTCACAGCAGCAGCTTAGTAAAATACGAAGAGGGGGGAAGAAGGGAGGAAGAAATACTGCCCTCTGAAGAATGAGGGAGTAATTAACTTTCCCGTCAACCACCTGGTCAATAATACTGCTTTCTGTGGACTTCCTGTTTGTCCGATTGGAAGAATCTGTGGCCTATTTCTCCTCTCTGTCCAATTCCACCTCATCTAACTTCTTCCCTCGTCTCCCTTATTCCCATTTAACCTCCCCTCTGCTTTTGACCATGCCCATTTGGCCCTCCACTGAACTCCAGACCGATTCACCTCAGTGCTTTTTGTTTCTGTGGTGTGCTGCCCCAAATGTGTGTGTGTCTCTGTTCAGCAGTCAACTGGGATGTGGACATGTGGGCTTATAAGGGATACAGCAGCTATCAGGGCTCAATACAAACATGCTGAGAAAGGGCAACGGAAACTGACAGGGCAGATTTTACACATAGAAAACATTCATAAGCTGTTTAGTAGACATGCACACGTCCACAAACATACACTCTCGGTTTCTTGTTTTTTCAGTTTTACAGTAAATAAGATTGACAAAGCAATATGCCAGTGAATAACAGACATGACCCACTTCATGTGGTTCTCAGAAACTTTGCCTATTAGCGTACTTCCATCAGTCCACTGTCTCAGCATCTATGTCTTGTTTAAGGACTCACTTGAGTAATGTCTAAAGTTTTCTGTGTCTTTTATACCTACTTAGTCATATAGTTACTTTCATTCAGGTAGAAACAATTTTCTGGGTAGAAAAGCTGAAACCAGTTTTCTGTTGTATATATGAATTGTGAACAACAGAAAATTGTGTGTATATATATATATATATATATATATATTGGCAGTATACCAGTACCAATACCAATACCAGGACCCTGAAACTGAAATGGCTAAATGGAACTAAGCCATTGTTAATATTTACACCTGTTCCTTCTGGAACATGTCAAACGTCTTCTGTGAAAAAGGCCTATTGCAGCTATTTTGTTGTGTGATTTCAGTACCTTGGACAGATCCCCAGTATTTAAAGCACTTCACATTACTGCATTTTAAAGCATGCTGCAGTGTTTTACCATCTATTTTTAACTATTAAACCTACAAAGAGATCATTTGTTTTCTTCTTTTAAACACTGCTTTTGGAGTTGTCATGCCACATCTATTTTTCTTCCATTCCTGCTTTCTGTCTTTATATCTCCCTATATTCCTTATCTCCCCTATTTCTCCCTCTCCCTGTCTTTTTCTCATTTCCCCATTAGTATGACTCTCCCGTATCATTCTTTGGTGTTCTGGGGTGTTGTGTGTGTTTTCCGTCTGGTCCCCAGGATCATTTCACACCCCATCTGGCCTTTTGCTTTTACTTTCTCCCTCTCATGAAGCATTGACTTGGCTGCTGGTAATATACCCATCACATTTGCCTCACACTCTCTCTCAGTCTATCTCTCTTTATTCCACACACACACACACACACACACACACACACACACACACACACAAAAGACAGAGATATTAACAGCTTTCTGAATGTGTTGAATATGTGATTATCTCCATCATATCATTTTCACTACACTACACCAGTGTAGTATATTCTTTGGAGCTGCTTAGCTTGCAGTCTGGCAGTATAAATAGTACACAATGGATTGGGAGCTACAGTAGTTCCTCATCCTGCCTCCGGTCCTCCCTGGCTGGCAGTCTAGCCCAGTGAGTGTGCATTCTTAATGCTCCCCTGGCCTCGATGAGAGAGATGATTGGTAGAATTAATTGTGGCTGGAGGGCCGAATGGGAATAAGTGGGGGGAAAAAAAGGCGAGATGGAGGAATGGAGGGGGGGTTATCTGGCTGGTTTTAGTGTTGTGTTTCCTTCCTTAAAGCCTGGCACTAGAGGATGTTCAAGTTGTTTTTATGCACTTACTCTTTTTGTCTCTCTAGGTTGATATTAGCCCAGAGTTACCTTAATCCTATTCTCTTTTATAGCTTTGTCTTCCTCTTCATTTGTGATTTACACCTGTGTGCTTGGAGGGAAGTGATAAGCGAGGCTAATACAACGACAATCATAATGTAATGGCCTCCTCAGCTCCCCCGACAGTAATGCTATCAGAGCATAGTCTATATTCTGCAGTGAGGTGTCATTAAATGAGATAAATGGAGCTTAAGAATAGGGACATACAATTTATGTGTGTTTCTGAGTGTGTTGTTTTTTGGATTGTGAAGAGATAGATGCTGTGTCCTCTCCCCTCTCTCCAGGCTTCATTATAATGACAGATGATATCTGAGCTGTTAACACAGAGGAAACCATTGCTCTTCTTCTTTACAGTGCCTTTTAACCTTTCTTGTCTCTTCCAACTTAATGGCAATAGATTTTCAGCACAAAACATGTGATGGAGCAGAAGAATAATAGAATAAAAGTGGACAATAACCACAAATAGAAACCCTCCAAATTGAAAGCTTAACCAGCATAATCTGTTAAGACTTTTACTTTACTTCCAAAAAACCTAAAGCAGTTCTGAGTTGTGAAGACATCGATGTGACACGTATGTATTTGTGTTCTCTCTCACTGTAAAGTAAAGGGTCTCCATGAAGGATTTATGTGCTGGTTTTATGGGGTCGCGTCATAGAACCCCTGTATGGGAATATAAGAAGTTGGGGGTGGGGTATGTGTGTGTGAAGGGTTTCAGGGGTTAGAGTAGTTGGGTTCTGGGGAAGCTGTCTCATCATTTATTTATACAATCTACAGAAGAAGGGGTTAGCGGAGAGAGGGGGGCTGCCTTCTACAAGCCGCCACGGGAATACTGTAGGTCAAGAGTTGTTTTTCTAGCTACCAGCACAATTCTTTGTCTGAAAAAGTGAAGCCAATGAATGAACACACTATACTGCACTGGATCTTCTCTTCTCATAGCATGTTTTCCCCAAGTATGTCTCGTTATCTTGAATACAAAACTGCTTGGTACCTTCCATCTCCTGCTTGTTTAGACAGTCCAGTGATTTAGTTGTTGTTGGTGCTGATGATGCTGAAACAAAGAAACAGATGCTTGGGTTTTATGGCTGAGCTGATTAATGGATAAGTTGACACAAAATGAATCAACATCAGCAATTCATTTACTGAGTGAAAATACCAAACATTTGCTGTTTTTTAAAAATGGCTCATTTTATGTCATTGTAAATTGAATTAATACCCATAGTTTTTTATTTATTTGTGTTTTTTAACCAAAATATATCAGTTATATCAAGACATCACTTTGGGCTCTGGAAACTTGCAATATACACTTGTTTTGTATTTTATTTGAAAAATGTTGTCATTATTGATTCATCTACTAATGATTAATTCTATAATTAACTATTATTAATGTATAATTGTTTCCATAAAATGTGTGATCAACAGTCAACAAACCTGAAGTAGTGATTTTGTAATGACACAAAACAATTGATTGATAAATCACTGATCAAATAATTGATTTATCAACTAGTTTGGGGGTGAGAAAACAAAATGATCACCCCTGCTGGAACTTACTTTATGGTTTATGGTTGTTATTTACAGTTGTTAAATGTTCCTAAGTCTAATCAAACCACATATTGATTTTTCCATAGCTTTAGATACATTAGATCCTAGATACGTCGCCTTGAGCAAAATGCAGCCTCTCAGCTGCTGTTAATTCTTGGCCCTGGTCACTTATATAAACATCATAGTTACTGAATGTCCTCACAAATACTGTAAACACCATGTAGTTCTCTGAGGGAATAGTGTTTATTGTTGACACTTGAAGCGTCAGTGCTGATGTACTGTTCAAAACACATACTTTAAAGACTCACACACACACACACACACACACACACACACACACACACACACACACACACACACACACACACACCAGACACACACAAAGAGCAGAGGCATATATCACCACACAGCCCTACAGGAACAGAACCATTATTCCTACTGAGGTGCTCCATCATCATCTCTTTGGCATGGCCACACACACACACACACAGACACAAAATGTGCAAACCAGTGCATCCAGGACTGCAGGAGACCTCTGTGTGCTCTGGTGTATGTATGGTGTCGTAGAGGCAGCGATCCCTCTGGACACGAGTCCAAGACTTAGAGGAGGCCACTTACGGTGGGGTTGCTCATCTGGGCAAAAAATCTTGAAATTCAAATGCTATAGGATGGTTTATTGTATCTGTGTAGAAAATAATGATTGTTGAATTAGATTTTTCACATTTGCATGTGAATTCTTCAGGCTGAACTTATTTGTAGATTTACCAGAATACTGAAACATTTCTATGCTGTCACTCTGTTTAAGCTCTCATTTCCCATGAAGTCCAAACTTTTGTCTACCTTCAAGTGTCTGTGGTGTAAACACTGTTCACACCACAGACATTTACATAGCCTTCTCTTTTGTCATCCACCCAGACTTGTGATAATGAGAACCCATACTGTGTAGCTGAAGGAGAAGCTGTCAGATTTACCTAAACACTGACACCATAGATTAAATTAAAGATACAGTGGATGTCTTACTAGCTGCTTGAATTCAGAATGTTTTTGTAATTAGGTTTCATTGCATTTACACAGTAATACAGTTCATCTTAGGAGGCAGGAAAGGAGTTGAGACAATGTAATTATGAGATGTTAATGGGGCTCATTTGTGCTAATGCTGGTTGAAAGTAAAGCGTGTGGCAGGTTGAGGGAAGATAGATGACAGAATCATTTCAGCAGCTGCAGAGATGTTAGCAGAGAGTCTGTTGGTGAAGCCTCAGTAAAACACAGCTGTGAGGATGAACCTTTGTTCTTACACATCACACGCCTCACACACATAAATGGACAAAAAGAGATGTGTGCATGTACTGATATGTGGAAATACACAAACACACCTCCACTGATGTACATAAGGTCAGGAGGAAACAAAGAGACGGGGGTGCAAGGTCATTTCATAACCCCTACTATACCTGCAAAGTGCCCTCACATCTACACTTTCATCCACCAACACACTCACTCTGTTAGTCACAATCCAAGTGAGAAAAAAGGTAATTTAACAAAATATATACACATGTACTCTTCCAAAACATCCCTGTAAATGGAATTTATTGCTTGACAACCTATAATGATTTTAGAAAACTATTAAAAAGCAGAAATGTTTCCTGATAAAATGTAATTCCACATGAAAATCCCCAAAAGATTCAGGTAGTTCAGATAGATAGTTTGTCCAAACAGGTGGTTTAGATCAGAAGCTTTTGTGTCAAGCGGTTTCTTATTAAGATGAAGGTTTTGAATTTGTTGCCTAACTGACAATAATTTCTTATTAGATGTATTTTAAACCTAATGTTTGATGTATAGGAAACATATCATAGATGTTAGATTGTCCACATTTCACTTAAAGCACCTTTTCCCTTCTGTTACTCTGCGTCTCTATCCTTCACTGCTCTTTCGTACAAAGTGTTCATTAGCTGGGTAACCTTTTACTGTGAATTGCAGTGCAACTCGGGTTGCTGCTTGCCTGCAGGTCTAACTAAAGGAGCATGTTGGACCATTAGTCATTCTGTCATGGCACACTGACTGGCCAGCTTTCTCAGTCATAACAGCTAACCTGCTAGCCAGCCGATCAGTCAGCAATTCAAACACGCATCCCTCCATCCAGGCAGTCATCCATCCATCTGCAGCAGCCAGCCAGTCAGCCTGACAGCTGCATGGTTGTAGGGCTGAAAGAGTTGTGACTGCAGCTGAACTGTGCAATTGTATAGAAGTGTGAGACAGATTTGAGACCATCTGCTTCCTTTTCTGTCTCTCTCTCTCCTTATTTTCGATCTGCATTTCTTTCACTTCCTCTTTCAGCAGCTTCATCTTCTCCGTCTTCATTCTTCTCCTCTTCTTCTCTAGCCCTCTTTATTAAGTCAGTTTTTCGTGAGCTCTGACATGCAAGTGACCTATTCAACCAGGTACAGCAATATCTATGTAGTATATACACCTTTTTGACAGTTTTCCTCTCCTCTACTCTCCTCTGTCTGTCCTTACCACTGAATCTGTACCACCATCAATAGACAACAAGAGCTCTGTTTCCTTTCCTTTCTGTTCTCTGTCTCTAGACCTCTATCAAAAAGTCACTGTTGATGCTGGAAGTGGAAGTTTGTTCTTGTTATACTATAATGCAGCCCCATTTTTCAATTGTCGTTACCGTAATGATGTTGTTTTGGATGTTTAATGAGCACTACTTTGATACACTCATAGAATTTGGCCAACATCGAGTGATTCATCGAGTATTTTGCAGCAGATCTCATGCATCTGCTGTAGGAAGTTTTCCTCTCTTATGCTCCTTAGGATTTGTCCTTCTACAGTATACTTTAGGCTGTACAGTGTTTTCACCTGCAGAACGCGGTGTAATTAACTCGTAATTGATTATCTTCATGGATGTGGAGGCAGTTTCTCATTTATTTTCCTTGTAAAGCTGTTGGACTTTTATTCACCTTTTCATCACAGGCTTATATGCCCCCACTGTATGCACATACCTACATTTGTATGTGTGAGTGCTTGTGTTTGAAAAGAGCAGTGATATGGACAGGCTGCTGCCTGGGGCGCCTCTTTCTTATTACCACGTTGAATAGAAAGCCTCTCCATCCACCATTTACAGCCCAGGCTCAATTCATATAATAGGAACTGTTTACAATGTGGTATCGCTATTGGATGTGACACTATATCTTCTTTACCCAACAAAACCCACATCTGTCTTTATTCTGCTTGGAATGAACGCCTTCATTTGACATTTAGATATTGGTGGACCAGGTCTGAGTAATGAGTAGGTCAGGGCCTGGCAGGTAACTGGCCAATGGCCACATTTTAAACTCTGTCAGGTGTCAGGTAGCCTGCTGTGAATGAAGCAGAGGATTATTTGAGACAGAGCATCGATGCTGATTGAATTGGCCGGTCCTGAAAAAGACATGCAGGGTTTTGTCAGACAGAAGAGAGACAGAAGGAAGCTGTTGATCTAATTGTAACACTGGATGGATGTCTGTTTGGCTCAGTGCAGACGAACCTACAGGAACTCACCTACAGGAATACATTTTTGTGTTATTAGCTGCGTTGGACACGTCTACTCAGATGCATGACTTTGACAGTCAACCAACATTTTGGGAAGACTTACGCCCCAAACTGTAAAGAATAGCAGGAGAACAACAGGACAGCTCTCACTTACCACTGTCTGTCTCTGTCTACCACAGCTAGTTAGCTTTATACACATAAAAATTCTATCCTTCTCTGTATTGAGATGTTGTCTCACCTATTATCACCAAACATGTGGGTGATTTTGGTGTCTGTAACCTCATCACTTCTGCTCTCTAGTAAGAGTACTGCTGTATTTTAACTTTTCTTGTTACCTTCCAGATAAAGTTTTGACGTGGCTTCATCTGTCAGTGCTTCTCACCACTATATAAACTGTGATATCCTCTAGAGGCTGTTTGCTTATCAACTCTGAGGCGTGAGTGTGTGTGAGACTGTATAAATGGAAATCACAAAAAAGAAAGAAGCAACATAATCTAAAACCCTTCCTGAGGTCAAGATTATAAAAGTGCAACAGTGCTTTATGTATTTACATATTTGTGTCCTCCGGCAAGCAGCTAATCACCATTTTTTTCTTCTTGTCTTCTTGTTCTTTCTCCAGTCACAGATGAGGACACAGTGAAGAGATACTACGCTAAGTTTGAGGAAAGGTTTTTCCAGACCTGCGAGAAGGAGCTCCTGAAAATCAACACATTCTATTCAGGTATTTATTTACTTCAGTTACGCGTGAGGTAGCGATTGATGCTGAGTCAATGAAATCAAAGTCAGATAAGGAAACCAGTTTCAGATGGATGAATCTGTACCAATATGAGTAACAATAAGCAAACCTATTGTTTCTGTAACAATTTAACATGTGGTGTATAATAATATCTTGTGTATATAAACCATAATATAAAGACTGTTATATGTATCATCACCTATTGTCATTTTAGATATTAGTTGTTGCACAGTTTATTTACTCTGTACTAAGCTGCCTATTTCAGTGCCAAATGACATCGCATCTAATCTTGGTCATTTGATTGAGGCAGCCAGTGGTTGTCATGTTTAGGCAAGCAGGCCGGCCTGTGTGTATTTCAGGGAGCAAGGGAGTGTAACATGAGATGGAAGCCATAATATATTCTGGTATTCTGGTACCAGAAGGTTGCCTTCTGGTCTTCAACTTGAGCTCAGGGGGAAGTGGGAGGTATCTAAAGACAGACAGTGCTTCCTCTAGAGGATGTTTGTGAAACTACAGGTCAGCCGAGGGCCAAGGTTGACTGCCAAGATTGTTCCAGCTCATAATGATGGGAAATAACTGGCAGAAGGATGTCAAGAGCAGCAAAAAAAACAAGATATAAATCATTGTATATCTTGTTAGCAGGAGGTTGATTTACTGAAGAAACTTTAAACCTCTGGAGGTTTGTTTCTAACTACAGCATATGTCTCTCTTGATTACTGACATATGCCAGAAGCTTACCATTAGCTGCTGCAGAGGCCATGTCTTGTTAACTCGTCTTTCATTATCCTGATCCATTGTCTGTTACAGACGATAACATAGTTCCTTTGCTTAGGACAGAACAGTATGGGGGTAACACTTTACTTCAAGTCCCCCTAAGCACTTAAAAGCACTATATAAACATTTAATAAATGGTTTAACACACTATAATGTAGTTCTAAACAGATATAAGGACATTTTTAAGTGTTTATTAATGTACAGTATTTGTCAGCAATCCTATGAAGACATATTTTATAATAATGCAACTATGTTGTCATTCATTATCTGTTTATACACCAGCCTCACCTTATGGGTGCTCACAGGAAGAGTTATAGTTGTTGACAAATACATTAATAAACACTTACACTTATAATCAACATTATATTGTGATTTTTCTTTGGGTGCTCCTATGTGTATGTTGTGATTTGTCTATATGAGTAAAAACAGGATAAGGAATACAACAAAACAAACACTTAGTTGTAATTTCTGATGTTCTCAGTGCTACATGTGACATGTGTAAGTCTGGTGACAGCAGAGTCACATCACATCAGTATTACAGTCAGTGAGTCACTGACTCCTCAGTAGACCTGAGGTGTGAGGTTAGTGAAATGTTGTTGCTGTGTAGGAAAACATCAGCATCTCCTTCCTGCTCTGAGGCATCTTGTTGATCCTCCTCACACAGGAGGGAGAAACAAGAAATTGCTGAGTTGTGTCCGACAGAAAGCTTTATCTGATGCCAGTTACTGTGTGTGTAAGTGTGTGTATGTAGTGTGTAATAGTTTGAAAAAGCTGGTTAGGTTGTGAGAGAGAGTGGTGGATAGATGGAGATAAATCGTGTCCTGACTTTACATAAGACACTTGCCTCCACATAGCTCTTTCCCTTTGTATCTCCCTCTGAAAGGGGTCCTCGACCTCTCAAAGCCATTCTGCTGCATTGCGCTGAAATCCAGGCTGTTGGACAACACTTTCATCTTGATGGGTTAAACACACACCAAAAAGACATTTTGGCAGACTGCTGTTTGGATAGAATATCCTTTCACCCTGTCGGTTCCTGAAAGCTAAGGGAGAACAACAGGCTCTTAACATTTCTCCACTAAACCCATAACAGTGGAAATCTAAACCATCAACACATGTCTGTTTAAGGTTCATTAGCCCCACACAGATGAACTGTCCAGACATGTCCACTGTTGTGAAGTGCCACTGCAATCCCAGACCTGAGATTTAATCTAAAGCTACCTGTGGCAGCCAGTCGGGGTCTTGACTTCCTCCTGCTGTTGTTATGTGTTCATCCAAGCATTGTTATGACAGACTGTGGGAGTCGAGTAGAAGGATTATAGAAGGAGTTTATATGTCAAAGAAGAGCTGTGGCATTCCTGTGTGGAAGGTACTGTGATATCTGGAGTGAGTGTGTGTGTGTGTGTGTGTGTGTATGTGTGTGTGTGTGTGTGTGTGTGTGTGTGTGTGTGTGTGTGCGCATTTAAGCAACAAAGAGTGAAAGTCACCAGTGAGCCCTTCACATCATCACTGCTGCTTTAGAACAGCTATTGGAGCCCCAGTCAGGTTGGCAGTATGCTTCAAACCAAATCAAATGTGGTGTATTTCAGACTGCTGTCACATACAGCACTGTTCTTATTGTGACTCCAGGTCTGTTTATATAATGGTTTCCACACCAGCTAGAAGAACTCACAGCAGGAGTAGACATAACTTGCAAGTTTTTCAAAACAAGTAAACATACTAACTTTATATCTATAAATATTATACATAGAGTACAGTCTAGACCTTCTCTATATGAAAAGTGCCCTGAGATAATTTCTGTTATGATTTGGAGCTATATAAATTTAATTAAATATAATTTAATTAAACTTGATACTAAATCTAGTTAACTAGTATGGGTTAACCTAACCCTAACCTAAAAACGTCTTTCAACAAATCATGACCTTGTTGACCCATTAAAAGCCACACTGTATTGAGGTGATGAGGATGGATGTGCATAAAATGGGCTGCACACTGACTAAAAACACTCTGAAACTGATTGATTTTCACTGGAAAATATGACTTGTCTTAATGTGTGTGATTGTGAGGTTTGTTGCTGCCAGTCCATAGACTGATGGTCTAATGCAATCAGCAACTCTTGTATGTAGACACCCTTCATGAAAACTGCCAACAATTTTTAGCAGGTTGTTCATAAGAGTGGAAGGAAGAGGAGAGTGGGCGAAGGAGAAATTAAAGAAATAAAAGTTGGTCACAAGAAATAAGAAAAAGCAGTAGGAGAATGAGGGCTAATCTGTGTCGGAAAAGTAGGTAGAGGGGCAAGGGAAGATAATGAAATGCAGGTTACTGCCCAGGCCCTGTGGAATTCCCTCTCCTTCCCTGTCTCTCTCTCTCTGGGTATATTAACCTATCTCTGACCCAGATAATGGTTCCTCCCTCTGCAGAATTTACATGTCAGCTCAGCCTAATAGTCTCCATGCTTTTGCTTCCTGGAACAGATGAACAGCAGAGGAGACAGGGTGTATAAAAGGTTTTTGGGTTTTTTTTAGTCGCCGCCTTCTCTGTAATTGATCGTTAGTGAAACCTGTCCTCTACCAATATCACCGGTGTCAACCTGAGGCAGCTCGTTGACATCTCTTACCAGTAGTTTGTCAGGCAAAAGTCAAACTGAAGGGCCTTCTTCCTTCTCTCCCTCAGTCATAAAAACACACGTCTAACAGAGTGAAGGACTGTTTGTTTAACGGAAATAACAGAACTCAACATGTAGTCATCGGGTTAGACTTCAGAGAATAGACAGTGGTTAAAAGTAGAGGGCTTCAGTTGTTCTGCACAGCTTCCAAGTGTGGATATGTCTATTATAGAAATGCATGAATGTGTTGCAGTATAAGTCATGCAAAATCCTAAAACCTCTTTTAAATTATTCCCACCTGTAGAAAAGCTTGCTGAAGCCCAGAGACGTTTTGCCACGCTGCAGAATGAGTTGCAGTCTTCACTGGACGCTCAGCGTGAGAGCAACGCTCCGCCCGGCCTGCGGAAACGCAAGACGATG
Source organism: Enoplosus armatus (assembly GCF_043641665.1). Taxonomy (NCBI): domain Eukaryota; kingdom Metazoa; phylum Chordata; class Actinopteri; order Centrarchiformes; family Enoplosidae; genus Enoplosus; species Enoplosus armatus. The sequence continues at coordinate 14,299,983 of NC_092186.1, forward strand.
TTCCACCTGTCTCAGGAGGAGCGCTGCAAACACCACAACATCAAGGACCTGAAGCTAGCCTTCAGCGAGTTCTACCTCAGCCTCATCCTGCTCCAGAACTACCAGGTTTCAGCACACACACTCATGCATTCTCAGACACACCCACATTCAAGGGAGCAATCTTTAGAGTAATCACTAACATTTTCATATAAATAAATAAAACCAATCTGTGTGTCTGGTATGGATATATAACAGTTGTTCCCTTGTTGCTGTCCACAGAACCTGAACTTCACTGGTTTCCGCAAAATCCTGAAGAAACATGACAAGATCCTGGATACTTCTCGCGGGGCCGACTGGCGTGTGGCTCATGTGGAGGTGGCACCTTTCTACACCTGCAAGAAGATCACACAGCTCATCTCCGAGACAGAGGTGCCTGCTCGCATATACACAAACACGCACAAACACACCATGATACAAAGGTCACATGCTGGTGGAAAACAAATAACATACATAAAATCATTGTTGTTTGTTGTGTGTGTGTGTGTGTGTGTGTGTGTGTGTGTGTGTGTAGACCCTCGTCACCACAGAGCTGGAGGGAGGAGATCGTCAGAAGGCCATGAAGAGGTTGAGAGTTCCTCCACTGGGAGCAGCTCAGGTCAGAAGTACAGCTGGTTACACTGGAAACCGCCTCTCAAACCGTTGGACTTTTACAGACATTTACAGGCTGCAAATGCAGAAGAGTGACAATCATATCAACCATTGTTCTTCTCAGTTTGTTTTAAATTACCTGAATACAAATTTGGTGACCGCCTGAGAGTATCCCATCAAGAATAATCTTTGCATTTATCTTACTGTAATGTGTAAAAACAAAAGGTGAGAGGTTTGTTATGAGAGAAATAGAGAGAGGGAGTGAGATGGGAAGAGACAAACCATGAGAGCCTCCAGTATTGATTTTATAAAGTGCCTTTCCATTGTTGAACAGACAGGATATCTTTCAGAAACAATCGAGGCTAGTGGCACTTTACCCCCCTATGTTATATCTACTGTTATTACTGCATTAATTACTGTCATGTCTGACTTGAATTGTGCTATGTGACTATTGATCTTTCCATTTCCCCTGCAGGTATCTGTATAATAAATATATTCAAGCAGATAAAAGGGGTCAGAGTGGCTTTATATGGAGACACATTCAATAAGTTGTAGTTACATGAAGTTTATTTGAAAAATGACTGTAATCTATCTGCATACACAGTATCTGTGAACTTGTTAATATATACAGTGGTTAGGTGTCTTATTTATTATTATTGTTAACATTGTTAATAATGTTTTTCTGTATTCCTCTCTGTCTGGTTCAGCCTGCTTTGGCCTGGACAACCTTTCGTGTCGGTCTCTACTGCGGCTTCTTTATCATTCTCGCCATCTCCTTCGTTCTCACTGGTAAGTCACATAAACATTCAGGTTCATACATTTTTCATATCCTGTTGAGCCCTGCACAATCTATAATGTGTCACTGGTAGTTTTGGTAGATTGTTTAAGATTAATAGGGAGCTTGATGGCCAGGTTTTTATTATTGTTTTCCCTCAGATTTGTTATCAAGCAAGACAGACAAAGGTTTCATATTTTATCTTGGTGGTTTTATCAGGTGCTGTGTTCGTCCGCTTCGAGAACGTGTGGCCACTGGTGCGGATCTATCGGGGCGGTTTCCTGTTGATCCAGTTCCTCTTCCTGTTGGGCATCAACACTTATGGATGGAGACAGGCAGGAGTCAACCATGTCCTCATCTTCGAGATCAACCCCCGAAACAACCTCTCACACCAACACCTGTTTGAGGTCAGAATGAGGAAACAAATGGAATTATTTCTGTTACTGAATGAGAGCCCAGCGTCTTCAGAAAATAAACTTTTTCTCTGTAATGAGAAAACCAACTTTGTTTTCAGATTGATATGAGTAATGATGCATTTTTAAAATATGCATTAGAGATGAATAGGGTTGTGTAGTCATCAGGGTATTCCATATTCAAGAAATACATTAACATGTAAAATAAGAAGATTTCATTCAGCAAAAACAGTACATACCTAACGTCCACAGGGTTTCATTTATGCTCTAGAATTACAAAACACAACATAATTTGCACTGAATTATTCAGATTACCTTGTTAATTGTGATTATGTGTCGAAAGTGCTTCCTTTTAATGCCAGTCTGTTCTGTTTCTCCTCTGTGTGCTGCAGATTGCTGGTTTCCTGGGTGTGTTGTGGTGTCTCAGCATCCTCTCCTGTCTCTACTCAGAGTACACCTACCTCCCCATGCAGATCAACCCGCTTATCCTCTATGGCTTCATGGTGCTCTTCCTCATCAACCCCTTCAAGACCTGCTACTACAAATCACGTTTCTGGCTCCTCAAGCTGCTGGTTAGTCCACTCATTTATTTGTTGGAGCATTTCTGTCACACCTCTGCGACTTTAGTTAGAATGAATTACAATGATGACATTTGAACTGTGGTGCCACCAATCATACTCACTAAGAGCATCTGAAAATGTGTCTGACCACGGTGGGTTTTATAAGAAGGATGTCATTCAAACTGGATGAATGAGCCCAACAGTTAAGGTTCATGGATACACAAAGACAAATATTGACAGCTGTGAGCCAGCAGTAAGTAATGCTTTACAGGGCTGCCATAACAAAACGAACCAAATGCAAACAAGATGAGACGATGTGAGATACCTGCTCAGTATGTGGGCTGAATATTAAATATGGTGAACGCAGAAGAAACTTGAATTGCAGCACATAGTGCAAGGGCCAGGTTTAATGTGAAATTTGTAGTTATTTATAAAGAATGATGGTTATTTAGATGTTTGCGTAACTTGTGTACTCAATGAGTCATTTCAAAATCATATTTCCAAACTTTAAACCCCCAAAATACTGACAGAAATGTATACACTGTTCCAAAAAAACACTTTTTGTGTCATGGAATACAAAATTTTATTTCATACATAATGTCATACAAGTGAAGTGAAGACAAAGTCATAGTTGGCTTAAGTTTTATAAATGGGATGACAGGTCACTGAAACTTGGTCACTGAGACCAAGGAAAACAATTACAACCAGATTTGTTTGAGCTCTTTGTCTTGTTTTTTACAGCTGTGTATTTTGCTATGGTATTGTGCTGCTGACACAATTTGAATATGCCCTGCGTGCGTGTATCTCACACAATGAAAGCATGTACAATTCAGATATCTATCAGAAGTCTCATGTTTACTAAACCCTCCTCTGTTACTCTGTTCTTTGTCTAAGCCAAGCTACAGGGCTGCAGGGAGGGGTGTGTGTGTGTGTGTGTGTGTGTGTGTGTGTGTGTGTGTGTGTGTGTGTGTGTGTGGTGGGGGTGTAGTGAGACACAGGGCAGAGGGTGGAGGGATAATAGAATGCAGCCTCTTCCCAGGGGAGGTGGAGGGTTGTGACTGTGCAATCATTACAGGCATAGATCTATCAGTATGCTGATGCCCTGAGCTCCTCTGTCCCTCCTCCTCTTCCTCCTCTTCCAGCGCTCCCGCAGCAGCAGACCCCCTCCTCATATTCTTGTCCTTTCCTTCACAGCTCCCCACAGTCCTCAGCAACACTCCCTCAGCCCTCCTCCGCTGATGTGGCTCCATAATCAGCCTCAGTCATACTCTCATACTCTGTTTATGAGCTGTTTTCCATGATTGTCATACATGTAGCCTCATGGAATAAGCAATAAGTAATTGGATGGATAAGTGAAGGATGTTTCAGGAGAAACTGTAGTTTTATTGGAACAAACAATCTGTTGCTTCTAGCTGTGCTATAAAATGTATCCATGCCAGATGTGCTAATTTCCTCTGACAATAAACACCAGGTAGAGGACAAAGATTTCATTATAGGACAAACTGCAGAGCTAACACCTGGATTACTAGTGTTTGCTCAAGAAATGAAAACCTAACCACATCACTGCAGCAGCCTTAGCCTTGAGACACAGATAAGGCGGATATGGGTGAGATGGCCACTCGATCAATACAGACTTTGATTGACAGGTTAAGAGAAACATGTAATGAGCTGATATGTGTAAAAAAGAAAGAGATCAATATTCTTTGACATTTGCAGCGGAGGCCGAGTGTGTGGGGTTTGCGTCTGAAAGTGTACATGGAGAGAGGCATGCAGTCGCTCCTGAATGTCAGATGTGGCCTGAGGGGGGGGTAAATGGAAAGAGTCGAGCGGGTTGTATCATTTTACAAAGCGTGGTCAATAACTGAGCTCCTGCCAAAAGTCATATCCCAAATAACATGCCCATAGAAGCCAAAGCACACCACAAAACATTGCCAGGTTGTTTCATGTGTTTGTGTTGTACACCAGTGAGTAGTGACACACAAATAAACAAATACATGCACACAGACACAAAGCGTGACTCATTAGGGTGTCCTGTGGCGTGCTGATAAGGTAGTCTGGAGGCTCTATCCCTTTGTGTGTTACAGATCATTAATAGAGGTTGTTTCCTGCTTTCCACTTCTCTACTGAAGTGCTGTGACAATTACACACTAATTAATATTTGACAAATTCAGTCCCGGTGTTGAAAGCTCATACACACAATCAGAATTCACTGTAACGTCTGAAGTCAATTGTGTAGCAGTGAGGTCAGCCAAGGTGTTTTCTGAAATCGGCATTGACTGACATTTATATTTGTCTGAGATGCTTTTATATATTCTTCCCGGTTTATGTTAAAATGAATGTTAAAGTACATGTTGAACTCATTGAGATTACAATAAATATTATTACAAAATAACGGCTTAACTTCTACTCCTACTCTTGTCTGTTTCCAGTTTCGCGTGTTCACAGCACCCTTTCACCGGGTGGAGTTTGCAGACTTCTGGTTGGCTGATCAGCTCAACTCTCTGGTGTTTGTTCTGATGGACCTGGAGTATCTCATCTGCTTCTACATCTTTGAGCTGCAGTGGAGCAACAGCAAGGGCCTACTGCCCAAGCTTAAAGGTGAGACATTAATCCAGGTTCAGAATGGCTTCATCTTAAACTTTATGTCCTCTGCATTTCTGTCTGTGAACAGCTGAAAAATAGTCCAAGGTTAATGTCGTGTTACAGAAAGAAATTATCTGAAAATACTTAAGCTAAAAGCAATGCACCATGGATTCCTGGGTCTCTACTTTGTGTGTTTTGGGTATGAATAATACATAGACAATATATTTTTGAATATATTTTTAATATATTTTATTTTTTATTTTTAATATTTGTTTGTAATCACAGTGTTAATTCTTCACCTGCTGCATCACATCATAATATGGAAATAAAGACACAAATCTTTTGGTTGTAAATGTGACGGACTAAGTTGACAGTGTGCCAGACGGTTAAGCAGTCCTGTCAGGAAATGTGATGTGAATAAGGTTTTAATTGCTGTCCGTCCACTCCACCAACGGTGACACTTCGGCCTCCACGCAGCCAATTACCACAGAGCTAATGGAATGGAAATGTTTGGCCACACAGAGGTCGCATTGTGACTCTCATAATGATGAGCTTCTCTGTGTGAAGGGAACAGGGAATGTGGGGAAGGCATTGTGGAAGAGAAAAGGCAGAGAAAATTAAAAAGAGAACAAGAGATTATAACATGATCATGCACTGTTTTATACTGTTCTAGACCCTGATGACTACGTATGCCACAGCTACTCGTACGGTCTGCGTGCCATCATCCAGTGTCTGCCCGCCTGGTTCCGCTTCATCCAATGTCTGAGGCGTTATCGTGACACCAAGAGGGCCTTCCCTCACCTTGTGAATGCTGGGAAATATTCTACCACCTTCTTTGTCGTCACCTTCGCTGCGCTCTATGCCACACACAGAGGTAGGACACACTCACCATATATCTACACTCTATTTTTTGTGTCACGTACCCCTGGTAGTAGGTTGCTGAGTAAACATGGTAATGTAAAAGTGCATCTTCTGTCAGTTGCAATGCTGTAAAATCCAGCTCACACATAAGTCAGTCGGTCCAAAGCAACAATATTTGTGTGTTGCTGTTCCAGGAGCATGTCAACAACACACAGGCTTTTGAGCCTTTGTATTGAGTCATGTGTGTGCTCAGAAAGCAGAGGTGACCTTGAGTGCAAATGCTAGAAGTTGGCCTTGGTTTCCTTGTCAGTGCCTAGAGCTTTATAATGGAAATGGGAAAGGATTGTCAAACACAGCAACGGATAAACAAGGTTCTGCTCTCACAATATGGCCTTCAATCTGAGATCAGGAGAGAGAGAAGGGACAGAGCAGAGAAAAAGGAGAAGTAGGAAAAATAGAGAGAAAGAAAGAGAAATACTCCCATTTGAGATCTACCAGAAACAAGATTGGAAGGAGAGAAACAGAGGAAAAGAGAGAGGGGTTACCATTAAAAGTCAAGTCACTCTCCCTCTGACAGCTTCACAATTAGCCTGTAATTATTCTGATTCTGAAGCCATATCACAAAGGAGCTCATGTTCAAAGACTCAGCACCCAGGCAATAAAAGCATCCCTTCAGCATGCGTCCTCTGTATTTCAGTTCTCCATCACAGATATTTGTCCGTACACGGCTGGTTTCGCTCATATATTTAAACTCTTCTCAGATGCTAGTTTATATATTTATTTACCAGCTAAAATGCCATCCATGAAACTTCATCTTCAACCTTTCAAAAGGCTGAATGTTATTTCCCAGCTTGACTTTATTCTTTTCCGATATAAATTCTAATCAATATGCTTGCTTCCTAAGCTGACCGCCAGTGATCTGATATTGAATGAACCAGGAAGAGAGAGAGACAGACAGACAGACTTTTTTTCTTCCATATCTCGGTAGGAAAGGCGTCCATTAAACCATATCCTCCTTCCTCCTCTGGTCTGAAGCCTGTAGACTAATGGCCTCTCTTCATGTGTTATTCTGTATGAAGCTGTCTTTCATCCCGCATTATAATGGAGGCCGAGACCAGTCGCTGGTTAAGGGGAGGAGCAGGGTGGGAAGACCGACAATTACACACGTACACACATGGATAGTGAATGGATGGTTGAGGAAATTGCCTGTTGTGGAGATATTTGATGTATCCGCTGCAGAAATTATTGTTCTGGTAAATTTCTAAAGCCTTTCATGAACAAATATGGGCATCAATGTCAGAATATCCTGCATCTGAATATGGAAATGATGAGTAAACAGCCTCCGAAGCAATAAAAGTAGAGAGTACAGGCATGAAAAAAGCCCATGAACACTGATGCTTCCTGTAGTCTTGGTGTAGGCAGGACAGATGAGGCCCAGTCTGCCTGCATTACCCAGCATCTGCCAGAAAAGACAGCAGGGTGGTGCCGTGTTCACACCGCTGGGTCCAGCTGTTAAAGGTGGCTGGAGTGTCAGTCAGTATCTGGCAGAGCTCCCAGCTTCTGTCTGTGGATGTGTCACCTTCATTGCTAACCTGATCACAGCCCTGATGATTTCTGTGTGACCTCATTGCCTCACTGCCTCACTCATTCCTGGAACTGCCCACATTTAGCTCCGGGAAAGCGAAATACTTAACAAATAAATCATGGGGTTCTCTGTAGAGGACTGAATGGTATTCAGTGTCCAAGTCTTACATTTGCAAATCTAAATCTGTAATATTATGAGGTGCAGTCTCCTCTCTGGTGTACATGTGGCAAACTGTGATGCAGTTTTTAGAAAGAAACTTTTTTGGTTGCGTTGTGTCGATGGGGGATTTGAGGGTTGAATCATGTTTAATGTGTTGAAGCAGGCGAAGCAGGTTTCTACCCTCAGAGAAACGTTCAGTTCAGCGCTGTGAAGAACTGATTGGACACTGTCATGAAATTGTAATCTCAGCAGACGCTCAAAGGCCTGTAACCAGAGAGATGATATGAGGTTTTCCTGGTTTAGGCAGAATTCCCAAACCCTGTAAGATACAGTGTGATGCCTGACAATACAGCAGATTACTTTACTCAGGATCAATACAGGCTCAGCATTATGTACATTGGCTTGAGACTTATTGCTGTTTTAGATGCTGAGGAGTTACAGGGCTAATGCTAATTTAAACCCATGGGATTTATCTCACAGACAGGCAAAGGAAGGAGAACAGGATGTTGCATGCTGGGTAGGAATAGAGCCTCTGATAGACTGAGAGAAGTTATTTGGAGAAGGAAATAACAAAATGCACAGGGTAAATTACAAAATGAGAGATCATAAATGAGAAAAATTGCAGAGGTGTTTGTCTAGTCAGTGCACAGAGGTTTTAAAGACATCCCTCCGTCTGTGACATCAACATCAAAAACTCCCAAAACCAGCTAAAATAACCATGAGCACAGAGGAACATTAGTCCTGCTGGTCTCTGTGAGAGGGTGGCCGGAAATAAATGGAGTCAAGCTGCAGCGAAGGATCAGTAGATTTAGAGCCGATAGAGTACAGTGGGGAGGTAAAAATGAAAGGTTAGACAGAGAGAGGAAAGAAGTAACAGAGAAAACGAGAGCACCAGAGAGGCGAGAAACATCGACATGAAAGGGATTCACAGATTTAATAGATATCAAAACACGTATAACGGTAGGAAATGATGAGGAGAGGTGGAGAGGTGGAGAGGTGGAGAGGTGGAGAGGAGAGGAGAGGAGAGGAGAGGAGAGGAGAGGAGAGAGTGTAATTACCAGCCTGAGGCTGAACACATGTCTGCTGGACTCTGCTGGAATAGAGATGAGCCCAGAGCTGACAGCTTTTATAACTTCATTTCATGTACTGACCCCTCGTTCATTATTAGGTGAGGAATTGCAGCACACACACACACACACACACACACACACACACACACACAGACACCCTCAGTCAAACACACACGTTAACCAATGAAGATAAAAGACATTTCTGAGTCAAATCTCTCTCTCTCTGCCAGCTTGAACTCTAATTCACCCCTGCTCCTCCTCCTGCTACAGCTAATATATTGACATCTGGAGCCAGACACAGGCTGAGTTAGCCATCTGATAGAGGTGCATCCTCTGTGGATGTAAACAATGACCCTCATGCAAGAACATTTTTATGTTTCCCGGTTGTCTGTCCGTCCATCCCATTCTCGTGAACACATTATTACGCGTTGAGGGGATTTCTTCAAATTTGGCACAAACGTCTTGGACTCAATGATAAACTGATTAGGTCAAAGGTCACTGTGACCTCACCAAACACGTTTTTGGCCATTATTCAGCACCATAACTCAGGAACAGAAAGGGAGATAGTGACTATACTTCATGGTCGGACACTGAATAGGTGACACTTTTGACTCAAAGGTCATCGTGACCTCAAACTAGGTTTTTAGAATATGTTGACTGGGACGACACAATGAGTAAACAATAACTAGCACAGTACGGGCTTTCCAAAAATACCCATTCACCCATCATAACCCATTTCTAAAAATACCAGGAGGAAACAAATGCACCACATTTTGTGTAGCTATACTCTATAAGAATCCATCATTACATAGTAATCAAGTACATGTGTACCTGTTTAGTCAATACATCTATGGAAATCAGTTCAACAATGTTCACTGGAATCATACATATGTATCAAATTTATAGTGATAACTTCCATTTTGCCCACAAATACAGTTTATACCTTTTATTCAGTTCCTTCCAAGTATTCACTACATATATTATATGAGTCTGGACAGATGTGGATGTAAACTGCAACTTGACTGGTTGGCGGGGGCATACAACCGCGGGCGGTAATCCTAGTTTGTATTCTTATCCTAAAACTCTTTCACTTTTTTCTGTGAGGTCTCTTAACTGCACAAATGTAGGTGTAAATCACTTGTTTCACTGCTGGATAGTGTTGGAATTTAAATATTTGGTTGAATGAGGTTTGTTGTTGAGTCGTCTCCAGGTGCAGGATTATTAATTACCTCGTTGATGGGTATGGTTGCCATGGCAACAGATGAGAAATCACTCTAATAGTAGGAACTGATTGTTCTTGTTGTGAACTTGTTTCCATCAGTGGGGCCGGTTGCATAAAATGAGCCTGCTGAAGTGCTCTGTCTTTCACAGTGTTTAACCTCATGGGTGCCTGTGGACAACAATAACAACCGTCTGTGTGTGTGTGACAGACTTCTAGCAATTGAGTGTGTGTGACAGGATCCAGTGACCACCATCAGCCCTTACTGAGCATCCAATCAATGTCCATCTCACCCTGCTTAACCTTTTAATGGTGTAGTGGCTAACCAGCTGGGTGGAAAAACCTCAGCCCTAACAGAAACTGAAGGGTTAAATACTTCAGCACTTTACAAGCTGAGGAAATCACATCCATCTATATTCTCCAGTAAAAAGAGTCTATTGTCCAGGACTAAGTTTAATCTACGGCTGGGAAATCTCAGTGTGGCCGTAGGGACTACTTCCATGCCATCGCTCAGCTGAAGAAGCAAACAGCACAATGGACCCAGCAGTAATTCTCTGCTCTGCTCCCCGGCGTCTCGTTGGCTGCTCGCAGGAAGAAGGAGTGACTATGACAAATGGGAGCAAGCCCAGTCTCTGTCTGGTGGCCACTGTCTGTGTCCGTGTGAGTCACTGTGTTGGGCCTCTAGGTGCTGATTTATATATCAGCTCCCACGGAGGAACAAGCAAATCACACCCACAGTGATCCTGCATAGACACACGGATCACACTCTGACATTACACAGCACATCAAACAACTGAAATCAGCTGTGGGCAGGTCGACAAATAATAATAATTATTATCATTACAGCCAACATGCTCTCAGCATGATCTGCCGCTGTAGACATATAGGTACATATAGGTACTAGGTAACATTTACTCAGCCAATAAAGTCTTTGTTTGGATATTAAAAGTAGGACACATTATTTGGAACAGAAGGCTGTAACTGACATTTCTTCTTTCAAAACAAGCCTCCGGTGCATTACACACCACATTTTACACAGGTTAAGTCTTATTGATTTAAGCAATATATTGCTGTACATGTAAACGCAGTATTGGGATAAGCACATGCACACATATATACACATATATATATAATATTGGCATTACCTCAGAAGAATACAGACACGTACTGTAAAGATTTCTGAAGTCGAATCAACATGAAAGAACCTCACGGCTGCTATAGTGGACACTTTATTTCAGTTACTGCATGTAACTGTAGTAATAAAGAGGCAGCAGTAGTAGTATTTGTACAAAACCTCCCGTTTGTAACGCTAAAACAGAATGTATGTTTAGTGTATCTCACTGCTTGCTTACAACTCAGTAAGTGAACAAGCTGCAACACAGCCTGTAATTTGATGTTTGGTCGTCTTCCATTCGGTGAAAAATGTTAAGATGTAGGTGGAAATTAAACTCTTAACTTAATAGTTGTCCACAGGACCGTAATCATTGCTAGTGTATTCATGACAGAAGGGCTCCCTCTAGTGGTCAATGTTGCACTGACTCACTTGAGTAAGATTGAAGATTTTTTGTAAAGCTTCATTTAATAACTGCACTTCCTTTCAACTAGATCTTTGAACAGAATTTGAATCTTTGAGACTTATTTAAAGAAATTTCTTTAAATTGTGTTATCTGTAATCAGTTGTGTTTTTATTCCAGAGCAAGGACACACAGATGCCGACATGTTCTTCTACCTGCTGATCGTGTTCTCCACTATCAGCTCCCTGTACACACTGATCTGGGATCTGCGCATGGACTGGGGTCTGTTTGACCGCGGGGCCGGAGAAAACACCTTCCTCAGGGAAGAAATTGTTTACCCACACAAGGTAGGGTCTGACAGGCATCACACACACACACACACACACACACACACGTTACCCTGATCCTGTCTCCCCTGCGTCCAGGCCTACTACTACTGTGCCATCATAGAAGATGTGATCCTGCGTTTTGCCTGGACGATCCAGATCTCTCTGACCACAATGACCAAGATCCACTCTGTGGGCGACATCGTAGCCACCGTGCTGGCTCCCCTCGAGGTCTTCAGGTGGGTCTCGATTACATGATAACTGTGTGTTATATACATACCTGAAGTCACACACGTGCTCTCTAGGGTGAGGATTTTATTTCAGTGATGAATGAAATCATATGAAAAATATTTGGAAAAACTTGCATCAAACTGATATGAGGAGATGGAGATGCAGCACATCTCTCCAGACATTGTGCTATCTTCCTCGACACCCATTCCCATAAGCCCTCACATTTGTTTCTAATACAGAATGACCCCCTGCCTCAGGTTCATCAATGCTCACCTTCTCTCTGCAGGCGTTTTGTGTGGAACTTCTTCCGTCTGGAAAACGAGCACCTGAATAACTGTGGTGAGTTTCGTGCTGTGAGGGACATCTCGGTGGCGCCGCTCAATGCCGATGACCAGACGCTTCTGGAGCAGATGATGGACCAGGAGGACGGCGTCCGGAACCGCTCGGGCAAGAAGACCTGGAAGAGGTCCTACAGCCTGTCACTCCGACGCCCCCTACTGTCCTCCTCACAGTAAGACATATAATGGACACTTGACATCAGACTCATGCATTTTTATTTTAGTTTGATTTATAAACACAAACAAATAGTTCTAATATTAAACAATTGAATCACACCACAAAAGACTGCAGTTGTATGACATAATGCTGATGATGAAGATGCGACCATCAATGAATTAAAAACAACATTACATGTCTGTTGAAATGATGTGAAATGAAATGCCAGATAATGTTTTCATTTTTTCAATCTTCTTTTCTAGATCGAAAAAGGACACAAAGGTGCTAATTGAAGACACGGATGACGAGGCTTTCAGCTGAGTCCACAACGTCAGCACGTACACACAAACACACACACACATATACTATACTTATAAGGACCTCATTCACTAACACCCAACCTCAACCCTCCTCCCTTTTAGCTACGAGTGTAGTGCAAGTGTAGTGCCCCTCACCGTCAGTCTAAACCTTTAAAGCAGTGAGGAGCTCAGGCCACCCTCACTTTGGACAGTTTACCTCATTTTTACATACTTGTAAGTATATTTGGTCTTTATAAGTATAGAGAAACACACACACAATACACACTGTAATGCAGAAACACATAAAGAAAAACCTGCTGAAGCACAAGCATAGTGTAATATTGCTAAAGTTGAGGAGAGAGCTAATGCTATACAGACAGACAGACAGACAGACAGACGTCAAGGGAAAATCTTCTGCACATAACAGGAAACACAGACCACACTGCCCTGGGATTATTCTCTTCTTTTTTTAAAGGACTCTGTAGTAAGTGCTGTTTACTTTGAGATATTTGTGTTTCTTTAGATTATTTTTTCTTCACTTTTCCTGGATTTATTTTGGAGAAGCTGCGTAGATAGGCTACAGACGACTGTTTACATGCCTTTTAACTGCTCTAGGATCAACAGGGAGAAGACAAGCCAATCAAAAGACTAAATATGAATCAATAGAAACCTGAGGAAGGACTCGACACACACCACAGCATATCAAAACAAATCAACTGGTTTCAACTTGTTGATTCTTTTTATACTCCATCTTTTTTTTTGGTTGAGTTGTAATAACGTCAATCACAACCCTGGAGGCACTTGCAGGAAAAGTGCATTTAATACACAAAACATGAAGAAAAAAAAACGACTTGTACACAAAAAAGGGATGTTGTGATTCAAACATTTCTAGTCTGTGAAGTTGCTTTGTAATATATTTCATATATTTTGATGTGCATTATTACTCTACTGTAGTTGTTAAGTACTTCTACATGTGTTGTTTATACTAGTGAGACTAGTTTGAGCATCCACACGATGATTGTTTATGTATTTTATAATGTTTGGAATGTTTTTCTTGGTTGTGCCACATTTTTAATAAGCTCATAGTTAGACCTCGATTTACCCCCGACCTCAAATTGGTGCAAAACTGACTCGTGAGTCATCGTGTCATGTGATCTTAAAGTGCCCGAGTAGCTACAGTATATGTATGTGCATTGCTATTCTTTGCATTAACTACCAAAGCTTTATTTCTATGAATGTGTCTGTGGCTGCAGTCGCTCCGTCCATCCAACCTGCACGGAGTTTATTTACAAAGTAGGTAGGTTCTGAAATCCCAGTAATATGAGTAGAAACGTGTCAAGAACAGAGTGATGCGATGCACCGCTTCAGATGTTCAGTTGAATTGTTAGTGAGTCAAACCTCTCAGTATATAGGCCAGTGGTTCTCAGACTGGGAGCAGGACCAGGAGGGGAAATGTGGAGCACTTGAATTGAATTGAATTGAATTGAATTGAATTGAATGAATCTGATTAATGAAGGTTACAATAAACAAACAAAGAGTGCTCTGATGCTGGAGAGGCTTTGAAGATTCAGGTCAACAAGATTTATTCAGACAGATGGACAAATTGTTGAATGGAAAGAAAATCAAACATTAGGAAAATATGAAAAGGCTTATCTTGCTTTCATGTTTAACGTCAGTATAGCAGCAGAGTCTCGTATCTCGTGTTTTGTGTCTGTCTAAAAACTTGCAGAAAGAAAAATGCAGACGATGTTCAAGATAGTTATTGCAATGATATTCAAAGTGGCAAAGTTTTCCCAAAATGAACAGAATTTGTTTCACCTTTCTGAGACAGAAGACGTCTGGTATATTGACACACTTCATATGTCACCACACACGAGCGCTGTTAGAAATTCAGAGCCCCGTGACAAACACTGTGTTGCCAGATTCAACGGTTTTGTACCCAGTTGGGTTACTTTACCTTTTCTGCTTTTTGTACCATTTGGGTGGTTTCCTGCAACAAGAATTTAGACTATAACCCAATGAATCAGCCTCTTTTGACTTCACCTAATTCAACTCATAAAACAGAAAGCACATGGACCTCATCCAACATCCCAAATAAAAAACTAGGCTAATTGTATGACGATTGGGCAAGTTTGATTGAGCTACTTGGTTGTAGTCAAATCTGGCAACACTGCAAAAGCTCATTCAGGGCTCTTTAACAGTAAATATCTATAACCTGTGATGTGTTTCACAGCTCCTGGATCAGTCAGGTTTCACCACATTCAATGTTGCTGTCACCAGATATATGCTGTGTGTTTGTCTCTGTTCAATGTTCGTTCATTTTAGCACTTTTTAAAAAATGATTGAAATGAAGTGTTTTGATTTGTTGGATCAAATGTAGTCTACTAATCTTAGATAAGGGACGTTAGTAACAACAGGACAAACATGCTGTACATCTGACATCCACTCTTTGCCTCCTTGGCTTATTTTCAAACCTCCAGCTCACACTTTCAGATCTGTTGCTCATAACTTTAAAGTGTGTTGCTGCCGCTGCTGTTGAAAGGCCCCCCAGGCTTTCAGAGAAAGGACGCTAACTTGAATGCTGATATGTGTTTCACTTTCTCTTCCTGTTTGACCCTCTCAACTCTGCTCTGCTGTTCCTCCCTGTGGCTACACCGTGTCACCACCAGCCAGTCATAAGACAAAGCCCAGAGAGCTACAAGACAAATGTGTTAGAGTCCTGTTTTCTTCTACTTCTGTTTTTCCCGTTGTGGCTAAAAGAAAAGCTTCTGTGTGCAATGAGCTTAATGTGAACTGGAAAGCTAGAAAAAAATGTGTTGTACTTGTTAAAATGTAGAAGATGGGTAGCTTCCCGATCCATTTAAATACACTGGACACATGCCATTACTGTACACAGGCATAAAACACACACACACACACACACACACACTCTCTCACAACACCACAGCAGATAGTTTTGTAAAAAGGCTCTGTTGTCTTGCCTGCATGCTGCTTTTGTTCTACATTGTACATAGACCTTAATTTATTTGACATGATGTGTATATTAGCAATCATTGTAGCTACTGTGACAATGATTGATTTCATATGTTGCCATTTTTGCTCCAAGACAAGCAGTATTTTTTAGGTGATGAGGAGGAGGCTTTTATTTTGTTTTTGATTGGTCACGATCCTGCACTCCTTTTCATGTGTAAATCTGTTGACAATGTGTTTGTATAAAAATAGAAAAAAAGAATCCATAGAACTGGAGAACGTGATTGGTTGTATCTCGTTGGTGATTCCTTCTTATTTCAAGGCTCCGTCATCTCCGGGGGTTTGTGTCCAGGGCTCACGGTGAGGTGGGCCACATTACTGTGTCCTGAAGCTGTAACACTGTTTGTACATTTGTGAACGTGCATGAAAATACTGTGGACGTTTCATCTGTTGTCGTAAAACTGCCCTGCTGACAGAAGCACTTTGACATACTGTAGGGCACAGGAACAGACTCCGGATCCACACCCTAACGAGATACCGTTAAACTGATCCCAGATCTGCCTGAGCTTCTCTTGAATATCTCACAAACAGATCTAGGGTCTTTATTTGCTCCCTGGAAGCATTTTTGAGATGCTTCTCTGTGAGAAAAACAAACATTTTAGTGACCAGCGTCTGTTCACAGATGTTCAGTATGTGTAACCCAGCGACAGAAGCAAGAACAGGGTTATTTTATACAGTTTGTGTTGATGAGATGGTGATGGCGATAAGCCCTGACATCCCATTTTTCTCATGGGTGAAAATCAGAGATGATTTTGTTTTCACTGCTTGCTGAAACCCCCATGATGTTAAAGTGCTTGATATGTGTGCATCCCTCCCCCTCCCTCCCTCGATGTTGTACCCTTTCTCTAATCTAGCTGAACGTAATAGTACCTGTAGTTTGGTAGATGGATGTTCTACTTTGATAAGATACAAAAAAAAGATAATAGAATAAATACATTGTGGCTAAATGTGATTTTAAGAGACATGAAGAAAGGAAAATGTCTTACAGTCTGAACCATCCTCCCCCGAGTCCCTTTTACAGAGTAGTTTGTACATGTCGAGTGTATAACACTGTTCTATGATGGTTTTCCTGATGGTATTTGTATTTCTGTATACACTTTGGTGATCCTGTCATATCTGGGTTTTATAAACCACGATTATTTTTAAAACTCGCTCTGCCTCTAGACTCTTTTTTTCCCCTCTTTTCCTATTGAAGTTTTAGCTGCTCCGACCGATTCTAATCTTTCAGCTCGTCACAGATTTTAGTTTTAGGTCTTGCGGACGTCTCTGACCTTCGTGGTGGACAACAAGCTCTTCTGAGGGAGTATCTTTGATGCAGTTCTGTGAGTATAAGTACATGCACATAAACGTGTGCATAGAGCCCATTCCTCCAGATCAAATATCAGATTGTTTGCTGTGGTCCGGGGTATTTCCTCCTCTGCGTTGTGCTTTTATTAGTTCATTTTTGTTAGTTATTTGCTTTTGTGGTTTTATGACCGCTTCACATCGTGCAGACCGGTGGTGAATAGTGGCGTTGCAGACCCTGACAAGATTTAGGTCTTTACAAGACTGAAAGACTGTGTCCCAAAAAAAGCTTGAGGGACTCGTCCAAAAACACAGGCAGCGATTAGGGATTTGATGCATGTTTTTCTTCGCTCGCAGTGGGTTGACCGAGTCTGACGCAGTTATGTTCAGCGTGCCAGTAAGGATCAGTGAGTCATCCTGAAAAGCCTGAAAATCCCGCTTCTTGGCAGAGAGGAAATCAAAAGGAGAACACAGTTAACTTTGTGACAAATCACCAACAAACAAACCCTCTTAATCCAACATAAAATCACAACATTTTCCCTTTTAAAAGAAAGTGTGTCAATTGAGGCTGGAAGACCTTGGAGACAGCAGTTAAAACAATCTCACCACAAGGTCAATTAGTGGCAGTTCTGGAGCTTTCAATCATATCACACGCTCTTCTTGTAACTTGTAACCCAAATGGACAAGAATAATTTCAATCTACACTTGTGTGACAACTGGAACACCCCATGTGCTGATGAAGAACATGTGATATAATCAAAAGCTCCAGAACTGCTCCTAGTGGACTTTGATAATTTTCATTATCGATTACTATTCATTTTGTCTATTAAAATGTTTGAAAATTGTGGAAAATGTCTGTTTCCCGGAGCTCAAGGTGACTTCGGTGGCTTTGTTCGATCAACAAACCAAAGCTGTTTAGTCTACAGTGACATAAAACACAGAAAACCAACAAATCCTCACATTTCTGTTTGAAAAGTAAATGAAACTATTAAAAGATGATCAAAATATTTGCAGATCGACTAATAAATGAATGGACTAACCGTTGCAGTTAGAGACGTGTTTCAACATTTTAAAGGCTGTAGTTTCACATGCAGCCACTTGTTTAGTTACCAGTGAGTTTTCTGTACGTTAAACTTCTCCGACGGCAACAAAACAACAACCTGCCAGTCAACATCTAAGAAGGTCACAACTAGGTTGTTTATTTTGTGATAACTGATACAGGATAAATGTTATACATTCTATTTTAACACTGATATTTTGCTTTATTTTCAATGTCAGTATGCCAAAAAAAAGAGACAATACAAAGTAAACATTTAGTATCATGAATATGATACATAATTTGACTGCTTCATCCATATTAAACCAATTAATTTTTAGGACTCCTTGTCGCCCTGGTGATATCTTGTTTAGCTACAACACAAAAAAGGGAAAAAATACAAAAAAACAAAATGCAAACATCAAGAGTTGGCTGACAGCAAACACTGTAAAGAACCACGTGATCTTAAGATGTATCAATCAACTAGTGTAGATGCATATATAAAAATACAGGATCCCCATTGTATATATGCACATACAGTAATATGAATTACTAGAGTTGTAGAGCCTGTACTGGGCATACAAACAGACAAAATGAAGAGAGCAGGATACACATACATACACACGTTTACCATAATCTCTCCATATAAACACGCATAAACCAACCAACCGACCAACCAACAAACAGAAGGCTCTCTGGCTTTAGAAGCTAAAAACTACACTTGACTTAAAAAAGAAAAAAAAGAAAAAAGGAAACAGACATTCACATTTCTGAAACAAATTTCATGATCTCATAACTTCTCACCTGATCAACCGTCTCTGTCCATCAGTCTTATCAACTTTTAGTGCCACCAGAGAAGCTAGAATGATGATGATGTTGTTGTTGTTGTTGTTGTCGTTGTTGTTGATGATTATGATGATGATGATGAGCTCCCGTTTGTGCCGTCGTCGTCCAACTCGCAAGTTCACTCTCATTGATTACTTCACTGTCTGTGTTGGTCCTGTTTCTCCACGTCATCGCTCCTCTCACTCATTCACTGACTCGCTGGTGTGAACAGTCCAGAGTCTGCACTGTGTTTCTGCCAGTTTCTTCATCAGTGAGAGAAAGTGAATGAATGAACATGTTGTGGAGGACGGTGGAGAAGTGGGACTGCAGCTGTTTGTCTGTGTTTAGTGTATGAATGTCCTGTACGTCCATGCATTTACCTGTGTGTGTGTGTGTGTGTGTGTGTGTGTGTGTGTGTGTGTGTGTGCGTGCGTGCGTGCGTGCTGAATGTCCATCTCTCTGTGGGCCTCTATGGTGAGGCTGGGGCTTTGCTACCGCTGTAATGAACTTGGTATCTGTTCACCGTTTGCCCCTTCACCTCAGTCGACAGGCAGGTCGTCTTGCAGGGGATCATGTCCTCTTCCTCCTCGCCCATTAGCCAGTTCTGCACCGAGCGCTCAGCCGAGGCCGCGACGTGATTGGCCAGCCAGCCCTGGTGCCACTTGTCAAAGCGCTCGTGCTGGCTCGCTGCCACTCTGTGCTGCGACTGCGGAGGAAGAGGAAAAACTGTCAGGACTTAACAAGCGGAAAATGGCACCCACTGTCACCCAGATTCTCCTCGTCACAAACTCTTACAACACACCACAGCTGATGACTGAGACTGATGACTGAAACTAAACGCCGACTCCAGCCTACCTTCCTGGTCTTGACCAGCGCTCCTCTGCGGTACATGTAATCCTCAGAGTTCATGACAAACACCATCTTGTGAGTGTTTAGTTTAAATCGACAGTCCAGACTCCCGGCGTTCTCCACGCCCAGCTGGCGGTGCCACTCTCTCCGGCAGCGCATCGCCTCCACCTGCCGCACCTGCCAGCGACGGAAACGCCGCAGGTTCCTACAAGCACAGACACATTTTCTTAAATGCTGATTACAATATTTGTGTGACATATTTTGAACAAATCAAATATGTTATCTGAGACGACAGGGGATCTGAAACAGTAAGATCACACTAAAATCAGACTTTCCTTTTCCAGACTTAATCCAATTCTAGAAATTTAACAAGATTTTTCCTGGCTCAAAATGAGGCAAAAGTTGGCAACTAAAACAAGACAATAACTTATTTTTTTCAGTATAGTGTTTACAATGTTGCTGTCAAATCTAATGTAACGTCACACATCAGCACAATATTTTACCCTCTATTGCGTGTAGTTTTTGTTGACTGTTGACAGTTTTTGTCAGAAATATGCTGATTCCACTCTATGGTCTTTTTGGTGGTAATCATCAAGTTACGTTCTGTCTAGTGCACACTGGGAAGACAGGTGCATGCTGGCAGTGGTGGAAGAAGTATTCAGATCTTTCACTTAAGCGAAACTAGTAATAACACAATGTAAATGTAAATACACAAGTAAACTACCTCAAAACTGTACTGAAGCACAATACTTGAGTAAATGTATTTAGTTACATTTCACCACTGCATGCTGGTAGTAAAATTAAATCATGAATTCCTGCAAACTGTCAGCACTAAGTTCACTGAATGCAACATTTTAGTCACGCGAACAGTTTTCAATAAACTTAGTGCAGACTGTGCAGAAATTCAGACTCTCTTTTGATACTGTACTAAAAAAGGTGTGAGGTAAAGCAGTTAGAGTTGCATGAATACAGTGATCATAACCTGATCTGGATGTATTATTTGTACAAGATGGGTGGCTGCAAGATGTACATATGCACAGCTCAAAGAAATAATGTTTTACCTGGGCAGAAACACAGGTTTGAAGAAGTAGCCCTCAGCTTGAGAACACAGACTGGACTCTGTTCCTACAAACTGCTCCATGTAGCTCGACAGGCACTGAGGGAGAAGACAGTGAAGACATTTATAACTGTTCAGAAAGATCCATTAAGGTTAATACATGTTTAACGATATCTTATTATTTTTAAGTGTTTGTACATGTGTCTGTTTACCTGTACGTCTAACGGATCATCAGCCTGGGCCTCCTCAGTGTCCAGCAGCTCAATGGTCATCGTCACATGACCCTTATTTTGGATAAACATCACCTGATGACAAAGAATGCAAACAAACATAAGTAAATCAACTCAAATTGACTCACTGTTGTATGAATATGAACTGGTTTTATTCAGCTGCAGAGATCTAAATAAGAGAAAGGAGCTGCCAGTTATAACAGCTGGTCCAATTATATGTAAGTGAATTTAAAGAGACTGTGTTCATCCCGCTGTATATAAGCAGCAACACTTCCATGTCCAGATTAAGCCTAGTCGTAACATAGAAGGTAAAACTGCAAATAACTTCACCTCAGATAAAATAACAGCCCTCTCTGATCATTATCTCTAAAAACACCATTATAAAAAGAAGTGCTTTGCTGTTCTTGGTACATTAGGTGCTGTGAGAATTGTTTACTATCCTCTAAAATTACAAGTGAAGTGATAGAACAAGTGTAAGCAGCATATTTCCACTGCAGGGACAATAGAGGTTGATGACAGAAAACAGTTTCACTGCCTTCACCAGGACTTCTTTGTGCTCACCTTGAAGCAGTTCTCCTCAGCCATAACCCTCTCAGATTTCCACTGGTAGCTGGTCTCCCAGGCCGCTCTCACACACTGCGAGGACAGGTTTCCCCCCGCCGCCCCCCTCTTCCTCTCAGCCAGGTAAAGATCAACCACCTGCAGACACACCTCGTCGCTCACTAGGTGCTGCAGCTGAAGCCAAAGAAAGAAAGAAAGTGAGGATAAGAACATGACACAGTCAAATGTTGCACTTTGATCTGATACGAGCGCTCAGTGTGACGGTAAACTTACCTGCCGAATGATATTGTGGATGACCTTGTCGATGGTGAAGCCGATGTAGGCGTGGATGGTGAACATCTCTCTCAGTGTGTCTTCATACTGTGTGGAGTCCAGGTTTCCATCCAGCAGGCTGCGCACCATATCCAGGAAGGCCGGGTAGTACTCCTCCAATTCCACCTCACCTGTGGAAGCAGAGCGATGTCACGTCTGTCACAACAGCATGTCGTCATGATATAAGCAGATGAGTGTCAGTGACGGGAAGGCTTTTTCAAACTTTTCAAGATAAAATACCAAATATTTGATGGTTCCAGGTTCCTGGATGTGAGAAACATTCAATGACATCACCTTGGGCTCAACGATATTGTGAAGGCATTTTTCACTGTTTTATGATGTTTTATAGACCACATGATTAATTGAGAAGATAATCGGCAGATATATATCGATAATGGAAATAATCACAAGTTGCAGTTCACTTGCTTGGAAGGCTTTGTGTTAAGTATTATAAAATAGCTCAAGTGGCTGTTTATGACAGCTGCTTTACCTGGAGCTCAGTGAGTGACAAAGAATTGATCTTTTTTACAGCAAATCAATTTTTAAAAAGGCCTCGATACTAACCTTGCAAATCTCCTCAGGACACCAAAACAGATAATGCGCTACACCTCAATTAAGAGAAAGTACCATGCAATACTACACTAAGCATATAACCAGATTCAGCCCAATAAAAACCACCTCAACAGTAATTCTCTTCTCTTTTCTTCAACACCACACTGTTTCAAAGGCTGGTGAGGCAAACTAAAGAATCAGTCAACACGTGGAATATTTTTCACTTTATCATGTAGTATGAATATAACACTGAAACCTGGCATCATTTAGGTGAACTGAAATAAGAGACAGTTTGATTTAAATGCACTCTCTGATTCTGTTCTCATTAACAATAACTAATTAACTAATCTTCCTGATGAGGTAATAAGTATATTACAGCTCTTGATCATAGTTCAAGGATCTAAAACAAAACAGCCTCCTACACTGAGCTTCTCTGTCCATGTTGAGTCAGACGTGACTTGAGACAACTAAGACTAAATACTTTAAAATCGGCCCATTTGCAGAAGGATTTGCAGAAGCAACCAGTTACCGGTAGCTGAACTTACTGGGCTGTTTGAGGCGGAGCTCCATGGCAAGGTCACATGCTTTCTCTCTCCTTCCCTCCGCCATCAGCAGCCTCTCCCTGCTCTGCTCAGCTCGGTGCTCAAGCAGCTGTCGCTCTGCCTGACGGTAAACCCGCAGCAGCCGCGAGCACAGGGTCTGGTGCAGCCGCAGGAAGAAATACCAGTTGTTGTTGACGAAGAAAAGGTTGTAGACGCCGTCCAGCTCCTTCTGGTGCTCTGCTTCAGGGTCGCGCAGGTCCACCTTCTCTCCAGTTGCACTTGAACCCATCTCCATAGGCGTAGACCCAGGGGTTGACGTGGCAGTCCCTCCGGGCTGGCTCATGCTACTGGAGGTGGTGGAGGCCTCTGTGTCTGCAGGTTGGGATGGGCTGCAGCGCCTCCGCCTGGACTCCCCGTTGAGCTGCTGCTGGGGTTGGGACTGGGCCTGGGACTGTGATGGGGCAGGTTGGGGTAGAGACTGACTACCTGTGGCTGCTGCTGCTGCTCCTAATGCACTATTAGAAATACCATTCCCTCCTCCTCCTGCTCCTCCTCCTGCTCCTCCTCCTCCTGCTCCTCCTGCTGCTGCTGCTGCTGCTGCTGCTGCTCCTGCTGCTGCTCCTGCTGCTGCTGCTGCTGCTGCCGCCGCCGCTCCACCTCCTAGTCCTCCTCTCTCTACTCTGTCTCCCCCCTCCTCGGGCTCAGCCTCCTCATCTGTCCAATCTTCAGTGTCACTGAGCTCGCCACGGCGGGTGAAATACAGGTCAGGGACAAAGTGCTGGATGATGCGCTTGATGTGGTCCTTATCGTCTTTGTGGATGGTGGGCTGGCGTTTCACGTGGTAGATGATGAGCGAGGCCGCGTCCTCCAGGATCTGTTTGTCCTCGTAGGTAAACACCATGTGAGGCTCGCTAGTTGAGGCCGAACCAGAGCCGTTACGGCCCTGCTGGCCTACGCCGCCCTCTTCCGTGCTCTGCTCCTGACGCTGAGGCACACAGAAAAACACAGAGATTAATGATGCACTGTGTACAATCATGGGTGTTAATAGGTTTCATTGATCTTAGAGAAATCAATCTACCTATATTAAATCTAAGGGGAAAATATGATCAGGTTTTCCTCTCACAGCAGCACTACACAAAGGACCAGTGGTGGAATGACACTCAGCGCATTTATTCATGTACAATTTTGCGGTACTTGTACTTAGTATTTCCATTTTATGCTACTTTATATGTCTACTCTTCCACAATTCATAGGCAAATATTGTACTTTTCACTTCATTTATTTGATAACTTTCCTACTTTGTGGATTCAAATTATTAATACAAAATATAAATCAACTAATAAATTGTGATACAGCGTTATAGGTTAAGCTAACCATCAGTGTATAAAGTAATTCAAATTACCCCTACCTTTACAAGCTGCAGCATTAAAGCGATGTACACTACAATGCATCACTAATTATAATCCAGTAATATAATGTATATGATTCTGAAATGGGACAATCTGTAGTACTTGTACTTTTGGTACTTTAAGTATATTTTGATGCTAATTACTTTGTACTTTTAAGTAAGATTTTGAATGCAGAACTTATACTTGTAACAGAGTATTTTTACACTGCAGTATTGCTATTTATACTCAAGTAAAACATTGGAATACTTCTTCCACCACTGCAAAGGATGAAAAGAAAAACAACATACAAGGAAATGACAAAACAACATCAACTCAAGGTCCATTTACTTGCTTGCTTGTTCTGGAGCTTTCGACCATATCACACGATCCTCGTCAGCAGATCGAGTATAACCATCAACTGTGGATAATCAAACTTTCTGTGCTATTTCTATTCTGATCGATTCTTGTGATTGAGTCTCAGGTTGAGATTGTTTTGTTGTCAGCTGCTGTTTCCAAAGTCAAGAATGAACTCTTTAGATCAACGTTTAAGTCAACGTTGATGAGATTACATGTCAAATGAACGAACTAAATCTGTTAATGCAGACCGTGTGATAAAGGCCCCGGAGGTGAGATTCTTTCCAACATCAAGAATGAACTGTCAAACTCCAGAAAATGAGAAACTAATTTGTGTAAATGAATACTATCAACTCACCCAATCATCAAAACGTCAATTCTTTTAAATGTTTCTTTTGCTTGGTTGGCTCTGTGTTTGTGTAAAATGTGACAGGATCATGTTCCAAATTAAATAAGGGTGCTCAGTTGGTCATTAAACTGTTTAAAATAGAATTAACTTTATTATGTCTTATTGTGTCCAAGCTCCAGTGTGGCTCTACACAAACTGGACCAAAACATACACAAAAATGTAATTTGACACTCCACAGCTAATTATCTTTTCACATTATGAAATTGTAGTGTTTGGATGTAGGACAGGAAGAAAGTTCTTACCTCATCATAGACGCTCTCGATCTCGTTGAGAAGACTCTTCGATCGCAAGGCCTTCATGTCATTCTGCTTGAAGTTGACTCCTTGGTGGTCGAGGGACTTCAGGTAAGCCTTCTCGTACTGCTCCCTCCAAATCTTATTGAAGCCCTGCTGGGCCTCTCTCCACTCCTCCTCCTTGGCTTTCAACCTGTAGAGGAAGACACGCCTTCAGTGTAGATACTTCACAAACACAGCCACGTATATAAATATGTTACGTTAACATGTCCGTCAGTGAAATTGCGCATGAACGTGGCAGTTTGACTAAATTAATTCTTTATGTAGAAGCCTGCCTTGTGTAAAACACACATTTCCAAGTGCCTTCGTACAATACACTGAACACACAACACAGCTGCTGCTCGTATGGTTCACCTTGTTGGCAGGACGTACCAAAGATTGCTGCCTGTTGATACAAGGATCTTACTCATACTGTCAGCAAATCATCATCTCCATCATACTGTCATTTGGCTAAACCTCCCTGCTATTGATGTAAATTAAATGAGCCGTCTAACTGCACGCATCAATCTACTTTCCATATTCACAATGTTGATATACAAGAAAATTAGAGCATTCTATCAATATGTCTAATTTACCATAATAGTAATGCATGTACATCAAGGTTATAATCACAAGAATTCAGCCACTGAAGTTCTTCCATGTGAAGAAATGTGAAATAAAAAGGCAGTCCTGACCTCTTCAGCACCACAGGCACAGCGGTAGCAGGACTCCTCTTCAGTCCCTCAATGATCTCAGGGGCTTTGTCACCATAGATACGATACACAGCACGGCGCTGGATGACCTCAGAGGTGCCACCCAGGCAGTCGTCTAATCTGAATCGGTCCTGGTCCTCAGGCGAAAGACGAGAGAGCTTCTTCTGGACGCTCTCTAGCACCCTGATGGTGGCCAGGTTTGTCTCCAGAACCACATCCAGCTATAAGTAGAGAGTTACAGACACAGAGCTTTTAGTAGGCAGCCATAAACTACAGTGTAGTGCCAACTGCTTCTGTGTTAAAGCTTGTCATCTCCTCTTTTACAAGAGCAGGGAAAGAAAGATAAAAAAGTTGAGTATGTTGTGATGATTATAAAAGCGTCCTTGTCAGGATGTACGTGCCTCAAATCTTTCATCCTCGCAGCGATGCAGCTGTTCCTCATAAGGAGTTTTCTTCGAGCTGACAAAGGTGGAGTCCTCTGACCAGGAGGGGAATGACACCCAGGTGTCGTTCAACACCTACACACATACAGACACAAATGTAAAATAACGAACAGGACATAGGACAATATTTCCTATTGACACTATTCTATCATTTTAGAGACACTGCCAGAATGTAAACATGGATGTTAATGCATGTTTCAAACTTCAAACAAGAAAAATCTGCTTTGCAAATGTTTTATGAGGAAGACAATCCATTCAACAGACTTCAAGGATAGACACAATGAGTCTTGATGTAAACAGAAAATTTGTTTGCAAGAAAACTCCACAGGGCACCTTTAAGTGACGCACTGATCTAGTGACAACTCTATAACAAAATGAAAATGGGTGTACCTCCTTGCATAGGGCGGTGCGCCCACTGCATTTAGGCTGCTGGTAGGTCTTGGGCAGTGCTCTGTAGCTGGACCCCAGGCGCTTGCAGGAGGCATAATCCACTTCCCTGCCCCCTCCCCCCTCCATGTAGCGATCCGACAGCCCTGACACAGCATGAGAGAGCTCTTTGTCCCCCAGAAATGACTTGAACTGTGTGTACAGTTCGGGAAACTTCCTGGAGGGAGAGATGGATGAAATCATGAATGACAGATAAATCAGGAGGAGAACAGCTGATCAAAAACCATCAGAATAATAATAAATGTTAGTTTTATTTCTTTTAGCAAAGTTAGGTTCATAATTGATAAGATCATATGACCATTACATATGGGACATATATCAGTACTGTTTCCATATACCTTTAAACATTTTGCAATGGCCTTGAAAGCCTTTTATAAATGTCAACATTTTTAACAGTTGTCTGCTGTAATACCAGAGTGCCTCTTCCACAAGACGAGACATTACCGTCTACACCTTCTGTCAGCTCCCTGCAGCTACTGTAGCCATTCATTGGTGCATCCATTTCTCTGATTTCATCCAGCCATTTCACACATTTGTTCAGTTCAATCATCTTTCCATCCACTCACCCCAGGAAAGGAGTGACCAGCTGTAGCAGCTCCGCTCCAGAAACTACTTCCTGGTTAAACAAGGCGATGCAGCGCAGGAAGTTCTCGTACACTTCCTGGCTTTTAAAGAGGCGACGAACCTGAATGATGTGGGTTGACAGGGTAATTCAGAACAATTACATCATCCATAAGTCATTAAAAACACATAATAAAGACAGCAATAGAGAAATGAGGGATAAAGAAACAAAAAAGTATGAACTAAGAAAGGAAATCATTACTGAATTGGAAAATGATGCCTCACCTTGTCAAAGAAGGAGAATTCTCTTAAGACTCCATGTTTGCCGACTGAAGCAAAGGACTGATCTTTGGTACAGGAATACTTCATCTTTTTCTAAATAAAAAATAAATCAATGCTTAATGTTTTTTACATCTAAACGTTAGTCATTAAAGAGCTTTTGAATTGTTGCTTTAGCAACAATACAAAGAGAAGTTGAACCTTTAAGAGATCAAGGACATGTATACATGCATTGGTGCATTGCCTGAGGCAGTTACTCTAAATTGAGACTTTACCTTGAGCAGTGGGGACATGTGCTGCAGTAGGATGGGCCGGGGCCTCTTCTTGTTCTGTTTGGTTATCGTGTCCTCTTCCTCCGGCCTTTTCAGCTGCTCTTTCCCCCCAGTCAGTGAGCTCCCTGTGAACTACAGGAGAGGAATCACACAGAAGTGTCACAAATAGTGAAAAGTACCCATCACAACCAAAGCCAAAATTGACATGGCTTGTTTTGTGTAACCAACAATCCAAAAGCCAAAAATCTTTAATTTACTTTAATAGAAGACTAAAAAAAACATAGCAAATATTCACATTTGAGAAGCAAAAACCAAAAAAATACTTAAACTTAATATAAATAGACATAAATAGACAATTAATATTCTGATGATCGACTAATCTACTAAATCTTTTCAGCTTTACTTTGGACTTGCACTTTAAATTACTGTATTCAAAGAATATTGAGTAAAAAGCACTTATTTTGCAATACATTGACTATTAAGAATATACGAGATTGAGATTTCTGAACATGGAAATAAAAAATGTCATTAGCGTTTCAGTTGTGATGTGTGGTTCAAAAAACACTGTCAAGAAGAAGGAATTACAACAGAGACAGGCCACTTATTGTTTGTGTAACAACCTTTAGGATGTTTAATGTATTTTTAAATTTAAATATTATTTATCTCTGTCTACTGCTGCTTCACTGACCAATGATCTCTTGGCATCCGGTAAGAATTGTCCAAATTCAGCCAGCAGGTCTTCTTGCCCCTTGAAAAGACTAGCAACTTTAGAAAACACCTCATCTTCTGTCATCCCACTGCTGCCTCGGCTGCCTCGACTCTCCTTCACCTCCAGCTGCTCCTTCTGAGGGGTGGAAGGGGGAAAATTGTGAGAAACCAAACTTAATTTAAAAAAAGTAGAGCCAAGTGGGCCTGGGTACACATGGTCAATAGTCTTGGTGCAAGAGACACAAACACCATCACTGTCCTCCAAGGAACAGACTGCTGCAGAGATTTCGTACTGGACAGTAACACTTCAAATATGACCTGTAGTTACTTGTTGTTGTATTCTTATTTAAAATACAATGAAGCCATTTAGATATAATATAAAACTAAAAAGCAACTTAAATCGCCACATTTTATTTCTATAGTACCTGATACGTGTGAAGAATCTCTAGAAAGGCTCTGTAGATCTCTGGGTGGTCCAGGAAACGGTTTTTGATCTTGTTTACGTAGCTGATGGCACTGTCAAACTCTACGGGGCTCGTCTCTGAGGCAGGTGGGGATACAGACGAGGTGGTTGCCTGATTCTGGCCCTCTCTGCTGGCCAGGGGAAGAGAAAGCCTGCTGGGAGGCTCTGGAGGTCCTGCTGGGGTTGAGGAAGATAGGGACTCTGATGAGGCCGCCTTGACTTCGGTGGCCTGGGCAGGTCCAGCTTCACTTTGGGCGGCAGAGGCACTACCTGAGGTTGCCGTCATGGCAGAGGTGGTGAGGCTCTTCCCCTGCTGGCCTGGGGATACCTGGACAGGTGAAAGATGTCAGGAAGAAGTGGATGATTAGAGGTGCAACTATTGAAGCAAACTGTTGTTTACCTCCCTTAAGATTTGGAGGAAAATATTTGCCAGTAAAAGCCAGCCCAGATGGTGGTTAAAATTTGGCAGTAAGAAATGTTAATGCTAAAAATTTCACTTGAACCCTACAGGTCTGTGTCCAAAACCACTCCCTCGTTCACAGCCCCCTACATAACAGACTCTACAATGAGCAATAAATTGTGATTTCTGACACTTGCAATTCACCATGATGTTGCGTCATCATCGACAGAAGTCCCACATCGGTAATTTACGCATCTCTCCTAAAACCCTACACTACCACTCAGTCATATTCTTGGAGGTGGAACAGGATGGAAATGAAGAAACACTACAACTCTCAGTGACCAAAACAAACCGTTATGAATGGTATGTTTTCTCATCTATGAAATGTGGCGCATTGCATTGTGGAATTGTTAGCAGAAGGTAGTGTACATGTCATGGACACTATTTTTAGGGCACTATATATTCACACTCAGGTTTCAGACACTCAAATAAAATGGCCGACAGTAAATAGTGCACTACATAGTAAACAGGACACAGAAAGTGTTTCCCTTAAATTTGCAATTCAGAAGCTTCAAGACATTTTTTCGCAATTTTTGAAAACATTATCTATATATTACTTAAGTAATATCACCCTCGTATTAAGTGAAATATTTACATCCATGATTACATTTCAGATGACTGCACTATTACGTCAAACAGGAGCTACAGCTTCTCCAATTCAAAAACATACATCCGACCATATTCAGTGACAAATTCTAAAATCAACGCAGCTGTCAAAAACACTCAAGTAACACTCTGCATTCGTGTGTGACACACACCTCCCCTGGTCCTCAGGTTGTCCAATAAATTTCTTTAGTCGAGCCCTCCACTTCCCAGTTTTTAGTCTGGCATGTCTAACAGTGACCAAAGAACGTTCTTTTCTGTGACTACTTTTTCCATCTTCAAAAGCACCTCAAAGTCCACCAGACTTATTGCATGTGAAACTGACAAACCTGAAACTGTCTTCTGTAAACGTATCACTTGTTTTCTGTCAGCCAAAACTGAAAACACTTATATCAAATCACAACAAATGTGAACTGAATTGAAACTGAATCTGGGCTGAAGCTAATCACGTCGAAATCAGTTTAGAATCACGGTGCACCAAAACATCACAAACTTATTCTGCATCTTTTTTATATCAAACTGTAGAAATTCTCTATCTAAATATGTATCAATTTGTCTAAGAGAGATACCCACCCACTGAAATGCATTTTCTATACACATTACATACACTCAGTTGCCAGTTTATTAGGTACACCTAGCTAAAACTAATGCAGTCTAATACAACAGTCCTGCAATACATCCTACCTGCATTAGGTTACAATGTTTACAAAGATTTTGTTGAAACTGTTTTAAATAAGTGTTGAATCAACTTTATAGTCTTTAGTTTTAGCTAAGTGTAACTTATAAACTGGTAACTGAGTGTGTGTAAACAATTCAGCATGGTATGTTTGGGATCTAAAAAAAGAATTTTAAAGTTGAAATGTTTCCCCAAACAAAGGAAAGGGCGACACTCCAGTGGTTCAAAAAGAAAAAGAAATAATCACCTCATGTCCTGATTATTTCTGTGAATTTTATAAAAACAAATCAAGTGACAAATCTGCTAGAATTAGAGCTATTTTCTGAGGTAGAGCACCCAACTGAAACCTGTTTCCTCATAAGAACTGAAAAATTCCTTGTACCTTTCAGAGTTTGTTATGATGCACATGATGAAAGTTTCCGTGGTTTGAAGATAAATAAAGCATTAGTTTTGAGAATTTACCAACTTCAGCTGTGAGGAGAGTGTCTCACCTGTGTGGAGAACGGCGATTGGAGGAAAGCCACCCCATTCTTGGGGACCTCTATCCGATACCCCGGTGGTAGGAAGGCATTGAAGCCCAAGACTAGGTCTGGGTGTCCATGGAAGAGTTGTGACACGCGGTTTATCACCCCCGGTGTGTCGATGCTATTCAAGAGAACAGGTAGACACAGCATATTAGTGGTGTGAATGACAGAAGCAAATAAAGATTAACTTCCTCTCTCATATGCGGCATGAAGACAAACAACTCCTAATCACAAAAGAGTGTTGCTACGTAGCTTAGTTTAAGAAGAAGAAACACACTTGAATCACAAACAATTTCTGTCATCCCACAATCAAATTTCAAGAGAATATAAACAGCTGAATAATTAGTAGGAGAGTAAGATGCTATCTGCAATTTCTTCCTTATTGATAACTGCTTTAAAAATGTGTGGTTGATCCCTGGGTATTTCTGTTTTGCAACGTAATCAATGTCCACACACAAGCGCCGCCATTCAGTATCTCGACAGTCTGCATTAAGAATCACCATTAAAAAGATATTACTAAAACTAAGTAACTTCTTGCATGAATACCTCTGTGACTTGAACTCTTTCATGATGTCGAGAAACTTGTTGTATATGCCAGGATCATTTGCAAAACGAATCTTGACTTGGTCCAGATATGACAAGGCATCTTCAACCTAAGCAAAGAGAGAAAAAAAACATAAAATCATCAATGCAGCACAAAGCTCAGTCTCACCTGGACCTGTGGAGAAGCTTTTAGGCAAACATCCTGTTGTGCTGTTGATAAGGAGGATCTTACAGAGATGTATCGTTAAACCCAGCTCTCAAAAAGCTTGAACATGTTTAACGATGGCTTGTCTACACAGCAATGCTACATTGTGTGTATTAATAATTGTATATATTGGCAAGTACTACGATCAAATTTCATGTGGTGCCACTAACAAACCGAAATAATTTTATTGCAGAATTTCCTCAATACTATATGTGGTCATTTTTGTACACTAACTTATCTAAATAAGTAATGTTTGCTTTCTTCATTGTAAACTGAAGTGCTATATCAACAAATGCACTAGTTAGCTGTACAAGTAACCGCTAAATAAATAAATAAATGGGCGAATACAAGAAACACCAAGCTGCTTTTGTTCACTGGACCTCAGCTCTCTTTATTTACAACATCCAAGCTAAGTCAGGTTACGATAAAATACGTGTTCACACAAAGCATTGTCACAAACAGTCCACATCTGAAGAGGGTTGTTCTAGCTAACGTTAGCCAACAGCCAGCCAACTGACGATAATAACTCCACGAACACTTACAACACCTACCCACATACAAATTTATACAATACGTTTAGTCACAGTTGGTCCCTAGCCAACGGTGTCGTGTTGGCAAAAAGCAGCATGATAATATTCAAACACTGCGATAACAAAGAAATGTGTAATGAAGCTGCTAATCAACTGAAATAGCCGTTCTTGGCTAGCCCGGCTGACGTCCTCCACTTTGTTCAGGGTGGCTGAAAAAACGAACAAGGAGGAACTTCCCACAACCGAGGTTTGAGTTAACGTTTGCTCACAGTGGCTGTTATTGACATCGTAAATAAGAAACTACCGCTAACTGTGTCACTCGACTGTCACTCAGATATTCATTAATGGAATACAGCTTCCACGTCTAACCTTAAATGTCAATGTTCGGGTGTTTAGCAATGAATTACTTTTAATAGGCCAGCGAGCTAACTAACGTTAGCCAGCCGATCCTTTCACTACTCTCGACGTTAGGGGAGAAAGAGGAAAGCCTCAAATCCAATGCAATGATCCGACGAACAAAATGGTTCTGACTCTGAGGGACTTTTCCCTTGTCGTGTCCGTTGTCTTCTTACCTTCAGCTTCTGGAAGTGCTGCTGCTGCACTTGCTTTTGTGTTATAACGAAAGGCTTGTCTTGAATTTGGTTTATTTGCTTCGCGGTGCTGTGTGCCTGAATCTTCGCCATTATCCCGGCGACAGGAGGCTTGAGAGCCACTACCACAACTTGAGAGGGAAGCTTCGGTGTTACCTCCAGTTGTTGGCTAGCCGACAAACCTTCCTCTCGGTCGGGAAGCCAGCCTGCCAGCGAGCAACCCTACTTTGCCTAGCTGGACAGTCTCGGCACAGCGCAAACGGACGGAAAATCCAGCAGAGTGGAGGGTGATGACAGACAAGCTGCTACTCGCTGCGACTTTGATTAAACATCACCATCGAACTAAACAAGCTCAGGCAAGAAGCGTCGGAAAATAAGCTAAGGGACAATGGTTGCCGTTTATCGTATTTAAAATAACTATCGCCTGTCTCTTTAAATTCGGCGGCAGCGGTCTGTCTTGGCGTCCGGAAGCCAGAGTAGGAGTGAAAAAATTGTAAAAAAGAAAAAAAAAAAAAGGTGAAAAATTGAACTGCGCAGCCGCAGCGATGGGAGGAGCTGAGTTCACAAGAATCAGATTGCTCCACTCCCCCTTCACTGCTACAAAGGAACAATGTTACACCATGCAAAACGATAGCTACATAGTTCACACTGTACCCGCAACTACACGATCAACGATATACTGGGCACTGACTGTGAGACAATATCAATACTGGGCTATCGATAGATACCTACAGGTCAGTCAGTGGGCATATGAGCAAAACGCAGCACTGGTACAGTGAGTTCAATACAAGAGCAAGAGGCACTTTTCAACAACTTTATTGTATTTTTGAATGCACTTCAAGGAAGACAGGAACAAATAATAGGATTTAAAATGATTTATTAGTCACTGACTTTCACACAGTAAAATATTAAGAGGAATGAGAGTGGAAAACTTGGAAAAAGAGAACAGTGTGATTTAGTTATAGACGTGCATTTTTAACAACTATAGCATGGTCATTGTGCCACTGAAAGGTGCTGTAAAGGATCTCCTTTATATTTTTTAAACTATGAGGCGTCCACTAAGAGGCTTTGGCGGCAAGTTTCCATCTTTGCAGCCACTGTTGAAAAGTCAGACCTCCTTTACTGACCTCCGGTAGGACATGCTGGGCCGGCTTCTCCCACCTACACGTAAATGAACACACACAAGACAGAAAAAGTTAGCCAGCAATCCAGACCCTTACCTCCTGACTGAAAGTATAAATCCAAAACAATACAAATACATTCATGTTTAGAAATAATCTATATGCAATCAAAGCAGCAAAGGTTTAATCCAGAGTTTTTTGTTAACGAACAATAAAGGAAAACAACTAGGGTCCTCTTTTCATAGTTTTGGCAATAACTTCTGTCATTTATTATAACATTTAACTCAGCATAGGGCTGGGGAAAATTACTGTTTAATTAGAGTATTTTGATGTGGAAATATCTATTGTAAAAGAATTATGTAAAATAAATTATTGATGTTCAATGCAATGTACTATGTTCCACTGTTCATACATCAGACAAATTTACTCAATTTCATAGTTTATAATTACAATATTAGAGTTTAAACACAGTTATCTAAACCATTTATTTGACAAGCAAAATCAAGTTAAACAGATTACAATGTAAAACTGTGTGCACACAATAACGCAAGTTCTGTGTCAAAGATGAACCAGAAAGGAGTTCTTAGAAAACAAATGGATGTTCAGAATAGACTGTTTGAGTGATAACTTGTCACATTCACTTTCATATTCACTTTCATATTCACTCGCAGATGTGGTTTAGGTAACATGGTTAGACAGCAGACTTGTTTAAAACCTGCATGACTGCTTGTGCTGCTTGCCCTAATGCACTCCACTGTAAAGCTGTGTCAGGGGTCATCCCCAGATCTTAGCAATTAAAACAGGATTGTGGTGAAAATACATATTGGGAAAAAAAAAATCTCCTGTACAGATATTTTTGAAAGGAAACTAGACACCTCAAAAATGTTGAATGTGGTGTATCCATTGTTTTACATCAGGTTATCTACTTGTTGTGAAATGTGCCTCACCAGTAAGAGATGGCAGTTTTGACTTGGACACCATAAGAAAGGCCTTGGGCGCAACGCTGGGTGAGGCCTCTGACTCTTGGTACCAGAGCCTTAAGAAGCTTCTGATCCTCCTCCACGACTCTGGACAGCAGAGCTAAGAGACAGAGTGTAGAGAAACAGTAGTTTTGTTGTTAATAAAATTGATAAAAAGTCTTCAAACTTCTTTTTGCCAAGGAAACATAAATTCTTCGTCACATACAGTATGTGGATGAACAGCCAAATACAGCACCTTCTTACTGTGTATTTAAAGCAAAAGCCTCACTCTTGATGAGTTCCGCTGATTACCTTTTTGGTCAGATGCATGCAGTGACTCTGCTTCCTTCTGTATTTTCTGCAGAGCAGCAGAGTGAAGTTGCAGTAACTGACGGAGAAAACGCAACTCAAGCTGCTGGGAGCGCGTCTGGGAACACAACTCCTCTGGAGCCTAAAGTGTAAGAAGGAGAAAGTTTAGTTTGTGTCAAAGTAGCAAAGGAGAAGAAGTTCCATTCAATTATATATATACTTTATGAAAGTAAAAAAATACAAAAACTACACAATGAGTGTTAGGAAGTTGCGCCTCTGTGCAGTAAAACTGATATACTGTTTAATCAAAACCACGATGAGCATGTCGAGTTCAAGGAACAGTGTGAACTCTAGAAGCTGCCTACACAACTTTACTAGGAATGCATCAAGTGTCCACAGGAAAGCTTTAAGAAGAATTTCATTATAAAGAATGAATGAATGGGCAGTTAAATGCAAAATGTGTGTGTGTGTATAGTTACAATGCTAGATTCTGAGAAATTATAAAGACTTTCAGATTTCAAAGATGTGAAAAAAAGACCCACAATATTCAACATAGGGATGGACAAGCTGCTGAACAGTTACCATAACCACACACTTCATTTCAAAAGAATGGACCAGATAAAACTGAGTTCTCATATACAAGTAATAAACAATTCAATACTTTTTTAGAATATGCAGTAATATTCTTAAAATTTATATTACTGCTCTTCAATTGTATTGTATTTATCATATTGTTACCATATAAAAAAGAACAATAATTTTCTTCTGCATTACTTCATAGGTTTAGTTTAAGTATTATAGCTAATAGTTACTGAATTGCTTTTAAATTGAATCATCAACCACTGAATTATGAATCACACTGACTTAACATATAATAAGCATAAGCATATAGTGTTGCTCTGGGTAAGAAGAGAAGGAGGTAGGAGACCTCACATTTGTTAGATGGATGTATTATACACCCAGACTCACCCTGTACAGTGGGAATGCCAGGCTCTGACACAAGGTGCTGAAGATCGGGGACTGCAAACGATGGATGGACAACCACGATGCAGGGATTCTTTGCATTCTGAAACAACAGAACTATTTTGTTCACCACCTATTCAAGAGTATAATTAACAGTGCATTTTCTTGTGATGCACTCTCAGTGAACCATCATTTCAAAGTGAAATTTTTGAGTCCGCTGCTGCTGGAGCCACAGGTGAACCATCATTTCTTGACATATTTTACTGTTCTGCTTTTCTCATCCCCTCTGTGAATTTGTAATTTATCATGAAATGCAACAGAGGGAAAACAATTACGTACTTGGAAATGAAATGCTCAGTTTGGGTGTTCATTTAGGAGCCTTTTTCTGAACAAAAATGAAACTTCTCTGGTTACATACTAACCTGACCTGGGTTTACCCCCTCAGGTATCGGGCAACTTGTTCTTACCCTTCGACAGTCCTACGGTCCAGAGCAAGAAGTGAAACCGTTCCCAGCTGTCTAGCCTCCTTGGAAATGGAGTTCCTTAGACTGCTGGCTGTAGTGGTGACATCTTCAAACTGTGGCACCAGTTTGCCCTGGATGAATTCCTGTAACTGAACAACAAATGTTCAAATTAGCTTAAAGAGACCAAACCATTTGTTTCACCACGGGATGAAGCAAATCTTCTAGATAATCTCTCTACTTCAGTGTCATAGAATATACACACCTCTGTGTGCAGACGGATCAGCTCTGTCTTGGCCATGGAGTTCCCCTTAATCAGACCTCTGATCTGCTCCTGTCTGAAAACCTGTAGAGACACAACAGGACATGTTATCAATCAATAACCATAACCAAATCCTCTAGCCCACATTTTCCTCAATAATTACTGATATATTTTGAAACATGTAGAAAATGCATAATACAAGAGTGACACTGGCAAAGGGTATGAGAGGTCTCATATTGTCAATTCACTCTTACCACTAGCTCTCTGAAGTCAAGGATGCTCTGCCACTGGCTGCGGAGGTTCCTAAGGGCCTCCTGTCGGCTTCTGGCATGTTGGTCAAGTTGGATACACCGGACTCTGATATGATCCCTGGCTGCCGCCTGCATCACACACTGGAGTTCCACCTCTAGAGCCGACCTGACAGCAGCGAAGAAAAAAAGTTTTTCAATTGAGATCAAATCAAATCATTCTTTGTGTTTGAAACAGATTATTGCTAAATAAATAAATAAAGACAGAAGACCTTGCAAAGACAGACAAAATTGAGAAAAAATGTAAAAGAAAAATTTGTTGTCTGAAATTAACCAAAGTTCCTGAGACAATACACTTTTTTCATGACTTGTGGGAACCTCATCAATAAACTATACAGTGAGTTTATTGACTTACGGTCCAAGTTTATGATTTAGGCGACTTACAGTGCCAAGGTATCATTGTGGAGCTCATCTGCAACACCAGACACCTCCAGCTCAGCCTCCTTCCTGCGGGCCTGCAGCTGGTTTCGGAGCTGCTGGACTTTGGAGCGAGTCTGGGCCAGTTCCACCAAACTCTGCTCCACCTCTTTCCAAGCAGCCTGGAACAATAAACATGTGCAATTCCACAAATAAAAAAATGTTTTAATCACAACACCAGGAAACAGGTAAACATGTTTTCTTCTACTATGAACTTCTTGAATGTG
Organism: Enoplosus armatus; assembly: GCF_043641665.1. Lineage (NCBI taxonomy): Eukaryota > Metazoa > Chordata > Actinopteri > Centrarchiformes > Enoplosidae > Enoplosus > Enoplosus armatus. Next base: position 14,338,445 of record NC_092186.1, read on the forward strand.
TGTGTTTGTGGTCAGCACCTCTAAGAGGGTCTTAACCGGCGGCAACTCATTATCCTCTTCGGCTGACATGTCCAGTAGGTGATTGCTTTCATAGCGGAACCTGCAATTAAAATGCTAGATAAATACTCTAACTCTGGAAACCTTTTTAAGTGTTTTTATGGTCTTAAAAGAAGGAGAGAACATTATAATAATGCTGAAGTTTACCGTAGAGCTGTCACATCCCGTGTCAAATCCAGAGAGGTGAGTTTCTCTTCTAGTTCCTTCTGCTCTCTGGAAGCTAAATACTCCAACGCAGAGAGGACGTGGTTTGGAGGATAACCACCCAACAGGTTCTGATGACATGACAAACATGTTAATTCAAAGTGGAAATTAACTGTGTATACACAAGTACCAAAATATCTACTGAGATTTGATCAAAATACACCAACCTCCACAGCACTCAGCCAGTACTGAAACACAGCAGTCCTTTGTTCTCGAGTCATACTGAGAGGAAACGAAGAGGAGCGATTAATTCAAGAAAGAAGACCGTTTGTTTTAATAGTTGATTTCTCAAATACTGAATCCACTGTAGCCCTTACTGTTTGGATGCAGAGTGTGCCATTTTCAGTTCACTCTCCTGTAAAGACTGATAGAAGTGAACCCTGTCGTCACACAGCTCTCGCACTTCACGCTAACGGGCACAAAATAAAAGAAATGGGATGATTTTCTTCAGTCAGCAGCTGATGTATTACAGGCACCTGGGTCTACATTACTCAGATTTGTGTGAATAATTGCTGATCAACCACCAGCTGTAGTACTATAAAATTACTCTCATACATGGCATAACAAGGTACATAATGAAAAAACCAACAGTAAACCATTGCTGTTTCCCACCCAAGATGGAATTGTGTGTCCGAAATCACTCCCTCATTCATTTCTCCCTATATAATACTGTATATTTTACTCTAGTGAGCAGTATATTGAGAGTTCAGAAACTCTGAAATTGGCATCATTCACAGATGTAGAGTCACATAACTGCAGAACGTTGCATTGTGGGATTGTTAGCAAAAAGTAGTAGTAGTTGAAGCGTCTATATAGTGCATAAATTTCACACTCAGAATTTGGACACTCAAACAAAATGACGGAGGGTAAATATATGCACTATAATAAACAGAGTGATTTGGGACATAACCACTGTGTAACATTTTTGTCAGTTGGCCTATTCATTCTTTATTTTTGGGGTTTTCTGGCGGAAACATGTACTAATGGATAGCAGCAAAACACAGACACTGCATACATCAGATCAAGTGCACTCTAAACTCTACTTCATAAAATACAGACCATATCTAGGCAGCTCTTACCAGGACCTGTGCCTCTGCTGTGGCTTTGGAGTTGAGGTTGTCACCATCTCTGCTACTGGAAGGCTTATTATCAAACAGCACTTCAATCTCAGCTTTCCTGCAATACACAATACAGTTCTTACTTACGTACTATATGATTAGTACGGGTGTGTAAATGATCCTGCTTCATTTACTCAAACTTGTTCTGCTCAATGTTCTGTCTTACCTGGCCATTTGTTCCAGTGCCTGGCAGTGCCCACTGATCTTTTGCGTGTCATCAGAGAGCACTGTGCAGCCCAAGATGCAGCGCTGCCTGAAGGACTGTAGGAGCAGCTCTCTGCACCGGCAGTCCTCCACCTGGGCCCAGGTACGGCTGATGGACTGCTCTGTTAGTAAATAGTAGAAAACACTGGTGTGGGGGAACTGGCTTTCTGCCTTTCAACCACAGCAAGGAGTAATGTGGTCTGATCAGATATGCAGCCTTTACTGCATGTGATGGACTAACCTTGTGTAGACAACTGTTCCTCTGTTCCACTGATCTGCGAGTCCAGGTGACTGATCTCAGCTCTCAGCTGCTCGATCTTCCTCTGAAGTTCTCTCTGCTTAGCAGCCTCACTCTGGCCCTCAGCCTGCTTCAACTGAGCATACAAAAACACCAGCAAATAAAAACATTTTATTTTATCAATGGCTCTCTCTCCACATTGTGTATTATTAGTGTGATCAGAACTACATCCAGCAGGTAATTATGAAATGGAAATAAAACCACAAGGAAGGAAAACAAGTTGTAGCCTACCTCTTTGTCTTGAAGAACTTTGTACCTTGAAGATCATAATGTCAAGGAAGTTACTGGATAAATGTTAAACAGACAGTGGTCACGGTGGCTGAGGGAATTCAGTGTACACTGAGTGATACAAAGTATAGGAAGAGGGCATATTTAAAATTATTTTGGGGGTATTTCTAAGACAGTACAGTAGACATTTGATGGAGAACAGAGAGGGGGAGAGAGAGAGAGAGAGAGAGAGAGAGAGAGAGAGAGAGAGAGCAGTAATAGGGTGAAACATAAAGGTCATTTTGCAATGTTTGAACCAGGGACCAGCAGGGCTCCCCATGAAAGCATACACCATATGCTTGCATGCAATGAGAGGAGTGGCAGGGTGGTGGTAGAGAGACAGTGACAATTCATTAACAGAACATAAACACAATCACACCAAAAGCAATAACTCTTGCACAAAATACTGACTCTCTTTTGCCAGTGATCTCTCTGTGAAATTTACAAGAGCAAGTAAACGACTAAACGTACATATGAAGTTGCCATGGCTATTGTAATGTAAAAATCCTCAATCAGGGCCAGAAAGGATACCACTGGAGATTTCCGCGCATGATCCTCACGTTCCTGGGAAAACAGAGAAACAGTCAACAAGTCACTTGAGAGACCAAGCCATTTATCAGATGCCATGATGTTCTTTATTCTGACGAGACAAATATGAACTGAGTGAGTTCTCGGGTGACATACAAGAAATCAGCAGTCCTCTAACCACAGGTAAGTGATGGAGAGGTTACAGAGCAGGAAGGCAGTGTAAAGACTAACCTCTGTTGAAAAACGTGTTGGATGACATATTTCCATATTGACTTCCCTGTCCCAACGCAGAGCCTAGTAAACAAAAGATCACCACTACGTTAGTTCAACACAAAGTAAGCCTTAATTGTGATGTGAACGTATAGATAAGCTGGTACCTACGTTTTACAATAGCTGTCATTTGGCAGGCTTTCCGGGAGCAGATTGAACTCCTCTGTCGCCCAGCGTTTCAACTCCTGCACAAGATTTCGGTCCGCCATCCCGACAGACAGCAGAAAGTAAACAACTTGTAGCGAGCTAGTTAGCAACACCAACAGGCTTGCTAACGTTACTATTCTGTCAGCTAGCGTAGTTTGCTCGAGTCGTTGACTGCATTTGGCTAACTATTAGTCCTTGAACTTACTCTGCTCTTGTGGAAGATGTGTATGTACGTTAACACACGTAAGTTAACTAGCTAATGGATTTTCTTTTTTATCTGAAATACTCAAACTTCCAACTTCCCGCTCGTTCACAGTACTTCCGGTCAGCATATCCGTTGAGGCAGCGCCGCCGCTGGTTGTCGTCGGTTGTTGCCATGGTCACGGTCACAGTATTATGGATGAGTTTTTATTAATTTATTAATTAAATGCCACGTAATAAAAATAAATGGACTGACCCCACTCTTAACTTTGGACCGCTTGAAACTGGCACCACAAAAAAACAAGGTTGTGAAAATGTACACTTTTGCACTAATGTATGGGTGTAATGTACATATACATTATGCACTAGTTGATTCAATTCTATTAATTGTTTTTTTTTTCAACTTAAATAAGTAAATAAATGACCACAGATTCAACAGTCAATGAAACTAGGACATTGAATTAAATGGTAAAATAAACAAAATTCAAGCATGATTAATGTAATGTAAAGCAAAGCCTCCACTCAGATGGAAAATCTTGCCGACAATCCAACTTATTTTACTTACTCACTTATACTTTTTAAATTGTAATTTTAAGATGCATCATTACAAAATGTAATCTAACAACAAAAGTGCAACTCAACTAAATGAGGTCTAAAAAATAAATGGTAATAGTATTTGTAATACCAAAACGGAAATATACACCAAGTCAGACACGGGTTCTTCAGTTCCATCATCTTTTATTTGTTCCTTTACTACAAAGAATCAACCATGTAGTGTATGTCTAGATGCACAGCATTAGACTTTCTGTCCACAGGAGCAAAACTGCATTATTTCAGCCAACCACTCTTAACCTTAGTGCTCTAAGGATCATAGTAAATGTGGTGCACATACTGTAAAGGCCTTAGTAGGTGATTATGTTTAGTTTTAATGTTTTTGTCACAATATGTAATGGCATTTTTCTCCATTGAAGCCATTGCAGTTGCGATGGCTTTCACTGCAGCGTTAAATAAATAAGACCTGAGTTAAACAAAAACTAAAAATGCTCTCTCCACATTTCACAACAATGAAAATGGTATCACAATGTGTTTTAAAGGCCTATGATTTCTTCATTCCACTTATACATTTTTTTAAAAAGTAAAAAAACAAAAAACAACACTACATTCATAATGAGAGCACAAAAGTCAGAAAGAATCTCCCAAACAATTGTTAGCATGAAAAAAAACCTTGCTCAGTTGTTCCTGCTGCCATGTCCTCTGTAAAAAAAATTTCACAAGCTGCCTTAGCTTGCACTGTATGTCCTTAGCACCATGTTGATGAGCTATCCAGTGGAGACGCCAGGATCCACTCAAACTAGAGTTTTAGAGTTTTAATATTTGCTTAAAGTTACCGTATCCTGGTGAAGAGATTTAAAACTGATACGGATTCCTGAAACAAAATATGGAGAAATTTGGTTAATTGTTTTGCCGATTTGAGGGAGTCTGTAGTTACATTATGCTGTTCCCTAAAACTGCTTTCTCACCTTTGTTGACCTTGTTTTACTGAATACGTTCCAGAAGCGTAGGGTCTCATCTCCAGCTCCTGTCACTATCGCCTCACCATCCGGGGACATGGCCTAATATTTAAAATAAAATAATAACATAAGCTTTTCCATCAACATGACCAACAGCCTAATCACAGTCTCATCAGAAAGAAAACACTGACTGACCAGGTAGAGCACTCTGTAGGAGTGTCCTGTGAGTTTGGCAACCTGAGTCAGAGCTGGATATTTCCACACCAAGATCTGGTTCTGAGAGTAGCCATGAGTGCTCACCTGGAAAAAGAGGCAACAGTATAATTCAAAGGGGGGCTTTGTGTAATTCACTATTAATACATTATACCAAGTTCAGTTGGACACATTTTGTTATTACTGCAAACAAATAAGACCATCTTCTCAGTGATGGTCTTGTTTGTTGACAGACAGTTGTACTGTTCAGGCCTATGCACTGCCTCACAAGAGGTTTATTAAAAAACATTTAATTGAGGACACAGCACCCTATATGTTGTCTTAATGCTGAGAAACACTGGCACGAGATCGAGGCTACCAATTGCCTCAACCATGGTTGACTGAAATGAGCCAGTGTATCATAATTAACATGGATATACAATTCCTACTTCTTCCCCCTTGAACTTGTTTGTTAGTTTTAGGAAGAGGCAGTGTCAGTGAATTAGGCCGATTTGAAAGAAGGAGACTAATGTCAAAGTGAGAAATCTCTCTCTAATGTGAAACATTAAATAATTGATTGCATGTGTATTCCCCCCATTTACTAAAACACGACTAAATCATCACTGCCAACCTTTTTACAGGCATTGTGCTGATGCTTAAAAATATGCCATGTAGCACCTTAGTCTCAATGTAAGTGTTACCCTCATGACAATTGTTTCTGTATAACTTCATAAAATATAGCCTGACTGGAGTCACTTACCAGCTCATTAGCATGTTTGGACCAGGCCAGGTTGCAGACCTGAGAGCCGGTGTCCATGCACTGCAGCGGCTGTGAGGTCAGGGTGTTCCAAAATCGGATACAGCGGTCGGCAGTGCCGCCCCCAGAGGCCAGCAGGCCGTGCTGGTGGGGGGACCAGGCAATGGCTTTCACTGCAGCCAGGTGATCCATGTATGTTTGCACTGGGCTCAGGGAGGAGTGGTTCCAAACCAGCAGCTGAGATGACAAATAACAACCACATCAATGAATACAATGGGTAAATGCACAAAGACAGAAGCTAGTTTAACAACAATAACAACTGTACCTTGTTGTCGTTGCCACCAGAAGCGAGCAACTGATGGTCAGTGCTCCACTTTAAGCCACACACTTCCTGTCTGTGTCCCTGCAGCCGTCTCTCTGACTGGAGTGGAGGGGTCCGCACGTCTCTTTGAAGAATCATTCGATCGCGGCTTCCCGAAGACAACTGGTCTGCATTCCAAGCTAACGCTCCTGCAAACAAAGCAAAGCTTCATTTATGCATCGTCACACTCTCAACATTTGACTAAAATACATATCTGTCAGGAGACAACATCAGGAATGTCAATCATTAATTCAGCTTAAAGCTGATTGTTTCTAGTTCTTTTGTTTTTATTGTGACTTGAGTATTCCTGTATTCCTGTTAAGGCACTTTATAACCCATGTTCAGAGTTTAAACACGGCAGATGGTCTCACCAACTCTAGCTGTGTGTCCTTCCAGGGCAAAGAGTTTCTTCCCAGCACCAGCATCCCAGATCTGAACATAGCCTTTGTGAGTTCCCACTGCCACCAGGTTACCCTAAAAACATGAAGAATCCTTTCATTGACAAAAACTAACTGAAGTTCACCATGACAGTTTTCTGAAGGCAGTAAGCTGCATGTACTTACCCTTTCAGACCACCCAACTGATGTGACTGAGTCTCCCTCCACTGATAAATCACACAACCTTGTTACCTGAGGAAAAGACAATTCAGCCAGTGATTCACTGTGGCATAACATTACAAATATACATACCCATCAAACAATTCAAATTCATGTTCCAAACGCCCTACACTACCTGGCTGGTACAGGCACTCCACAGGTAAACACATGTACCCAGCCCGACACTGAGCACGTTGAGAGACGACCAGTCCACCAAGTTGAGGTAAAAGTCATCCTGCAGCTCTGGAGCATCCAGGACTTTAAAAGGGATCTTAGAGATCTTGCGAGTTGGCTTTCTTGGAGACCGCAGCAATTTCTGACTACAACAGGAAAAGTCAGACATTATGAAACCCTGATGCCAAAATGTACAGTTTCTTTGTTTGCAGTGTGATCAACAATAAAAGATCTAAAAACAAATTTTAAAAAAGTGCTTCTACCTTTTGTTGCTGACAGGGGATAGGGAGTAGGGGGAGATGTTGGTGCCATCATCTGGTGACGACCTCTTGGTATTGAGTGAATACTGCAAACAACACAAAGGCAGAAACCATCATATTCTCTACCACAGAATAACATAACAATAACATAAACCACTAAAGAAAAACTGTACACTGAATAGTGGAATTCTACTCCTCAATTTTGTTTTTTACCCCCCACTCAAGACTCTGTGTGTCTGTTCCGACGTTGTATGAACAATATGGTGTATATTTCACTACATAAGGAGTATGAGATTCAATGTTCATACAGTGAAGAGACTTCTCTTCTCTGGGGTTGATGGCTGTAGACGCCTGTCCTCTGTCTGGGGGTCCTGGATCTTTTCTATTCCTGCTCCCAGCAGCTCGTTCTTCAGTAAAGCAGAGTAGGCCAGCCCATCTGCTACGTGAACAAAAATATAATTTACACACGAGCACAAAACTACAATCTTATCTGCACATAAGCAAGTAATAGAATTGACAAAACAACATTTACAAAATCTATTTACCTTTGATATTATCAGAAGAGGCATCCTTTGTTTTTCTGTTCTGACTTGGTGACTTCTCATTTTCCTGAATATCACAAAAATGTCATTAATTTGAGACACAAACTTTTCTCAGACATAACATTCATACAGTAATCAACTTCACCCGAACACACAGTAACATTTAGACTCTTGTCATACACATGAATACTACATTTTTCTTCTTCCTCAACAATGTTACCCACAAAATGTTCATACATTGATCCTGTGGAAGTTGATATTCCAGTTTGCCCCCGCTCTGGTTGGAATGAATCTGTCTCCAAGTTTACTGGGTGAGGATAACGGGGAGCTGTTGGGTGTCCGACCGTGCAGATTCTGTGTCCGTTTCTGAAATAACAACATTTACATTGTTAAGGAAAAACAACTGACAGTGAAAAGTAGAAAAGTAAGAAAACAACTCACAACAGGGCTCAAGTTGTCATTCTGAATGTTGATTTGTCGGAGGAGGCGATGTTCATATTCTGGATCCATCCTAAACTGAAATCCTGATCCCACAGCCTCAGGCTGGGAGGCGAGAGAACTGACCAACGTACACACAAAAAAACATTTCAACAGTTCAATTGAAATGCTATTGTGATTGTATTTTGTGTATTTTTGTGCTTGTAATCTGTAAAGTATCCCATTATGCAGGGTTAGAAAGTTAGCCAAAATATTATGTATCCTGAAAATACTGATTTAAACCTGTAAAACCAGGTTGCATGTTGTTGATAGAAAATAGGCACTTTTTAAAGATATCTGTCAAACAGTTCACTTGCTGTGTTATAAACTAAATGATCATTAAACCATGTCATTTATTCAGTGTAATTTTAAACTCAGAGTTGATGCAAACCCAATGCTGGATTTGGAGGAAGAACAGATTAACTAATTCTTTTAATAACGTTACGTTATCACTATCTTTTCACCAGTTCAAAGACACGAATTACATTGTTAAGAGCCTTGGTCGTAGCTAAATGACATCAAATGGCTTCTTTATATTCAAGTTTGTAATAAAAAAGGAAAGCTAGCTAATGACAACTAGCGTTAGCTAATTTAGCTAGTGGCTAATCTAATCATATTTGCAATAGACAACATACATACAACAGCGACCAGTCCCTGAATATCACCACACACACGCCAGACAGGAACAACAATTCACGGAGATATCAGATGAATTGAAGCGCTATATCCAAAGTTATTCACACTCTCAGCTGTAATGTGGGTTAATTCAGTGTAGCTGAGGTGAAAATGACATTGCATTGTGGGATTTTTGTCACTCCGGTGACGTATGCCTCTCAAATCAAAACACGGAAATGCTGCATTTGTTGTCAGAGGGAGTTTTTAGAGCGAACTACTACGATCAGTGATGAAACATGTAGGGGTCTAATACAATAGTACAATATAACCGCTATCCAAAACTGTACTTTCCCACTTACTATATAAACGTAAATCTAACTGTAAAAGTCAGATAGATAGTTAGACAGATAGATCTCATCAAATTGGTGCTGTGTAAAGTAAAGTAATTCAACTACATGAATAATGTTAGGAACCTCTGATGCTTAATGCTTAAGTTGAATAGAAGTGAATAAGCATGATATTGTGTGTCAGTGTGGGTGTTTCCTATCATGTCCAAGTACCAAACATAGAGGGCGCGCTAGTTCTATTTTCAAACTCCCCAGACCCTGATGAAGACAGGACTGCGCTGCTGTAGACCTCACTGTACTTGCAGTGGTGGAAGAAGTAAGAAGTAAAAAGTCCTGCATTCAAAATCTTACTTAAGTAAAAGTCCAAAAGTATCAAGCATCAAGATTTAAAAGCACTCATTATGCCCAACAGCCCATTTCAGAATAATATATTACTGGATTATAGTTGGTGATGCATTGATGTGTTCATCACTTTAATGTTGCTGCTGGTAAAGGTGGGGCTAATTTGAATTACATTAAATACTGCTGGATAGATAACCTGTAATAATACATCATCATTTTTGATTTATTATTTTATTGATAATCTAAATCTGCAAAGTAACTAGTAACTAAAGTTATCAAATAAATATAGTGGAGTAGAAGTATAAAGTAGCATAAAATGGAGTACCTCAAAACTTGAGTAAAAGTACGTACATTTATATCGCACCACTGTGTCTTGTCTTGCTCCCCACCATCCTCACCTGCAGTTTGACAAACACACCTTCCTCTTACGCTACAATCAAAACACGGGATTTGAAATGTGGATCTCTGTGTGAGTTCAGGACATAAATAACAATAGCACATGCAAAAAATAAATAAACAAGATGAGTTAAGATCAACTTTAATGATTGCATGCAGGGAAATTCAAGTGTAGTAACAAAAGTAGTGACTAATATGATACGATGCCCGGAGAGATCCTCCATCTACTTCGTCAGACCATGTTGTCCAGTACAGAACAGGTTTCCTGTTGCTCAAGGACACCTCAATAAAGTGGATGCCTGCAGTCTGTGGGATTAAAGATTCACTCTACAGAACAGTTTAGGGGCTCATTATTTGTCCAAAATCCCAGTAAAACAGAGAGCAGTGAAATCACGACTGTTCTGCAGGCCTGTGATGAAATATTTGATAATCTAATCAGGCGTGAAGCCTGGTTTTGGTTCATGACAGTTCAGATGTATTTTTAGATCTGATGTCTCGCATGCCCTTCCTCCTATTTTAGATTATACTGCAACAGGATTATAAATTCACAGTGTGTGTGTTTGTTTACATGTCTTGTTCTCATCCAAACACACAGCTGAATGTACTCCTCTGTCTTCCATACAATAATGTAGTCTCTGCAGTGCTCTGCTAATGAGCGTGTAGCTATAACAAAAGACCGAGCACTGTGCCTTTAATGCTGGCAAGTGTAGTGATAATAATCACACACCGAGCGCACAGAGGGCCCCCTGTGAACTTCACTGTGTGCTTTCTGGTGAGTGAGCCAGTAGAAATTTACCACATCAGACACACAACATAGCTCTACAAGTGTGAAGGAAGCACCCCCCTTCTCTCTGTGTGTCTGTCTGTCTGTCTCTCACACAGACACACCCACACAACACTGGCGCCAACAAGCAAATCCCCCCTTCCACCCCCCTAACTGACCTCTAATTATGTCATGCGAAAAAGCTGTGTCCCATTGAAAAGCTCTCTTAATCAAACCCAATTAATTCCGCTATTTTCCCTTATTGTCCTTTGCAAGGAACGCGTCTTTCCAATAAGACTGTTAACTCCAGCCGTGCCCCTTTCAGATCTACTGGGGTGCAGGAGCGAAATAATAGACTGCACAATTAATCAATTAGTCATTAGGGACTCAGTAGTTCTTAATGAACACAGTAACTGTGTAGGAGAGGTGAGTTAGGGCTCATCTTTCTATCTGAAATTTAGTCAACAAACTATAACTTTGGAGGCTGACACCTTAATTTCTGTGACCTTCACAGTTAGACTTCAGAGGAAAACATGAAAATGTGCAAATGCCAGAATGGATCACCTTTATGATTTTCTTGCTTTATAATGCTATTGCTCTGCTCATACAGTTATCAGACTACCTGTAATTTCCTCACTTATTTGCAGAGTTGTTTTGGTTTTGTGGCTCAAGTCTCAAGTAAGTAAAGAAAATTGAGAGTTTCAAGTCTTTCAGAGTAACTTCCAAACACATCTAAAATCTCATTTAGCTCACACTTTAAAGACGTTGAGATTTTGTATATTAGAGAAGAACTCTATGGAAACTTTTTTCATGTTGACCTGCTGCTGCTCAAGTCACTGGATGTTGACCATTAAAATGACACGGCGTTTGAATAAAGCCGCGTTAGTAGTAGCAGTTGTAGTCGTTCCAATGCAAAGGCCTAATAATTAAATATTCAAGCTGTGAGGCTACGCAAGTCATGTCTGGTGCTGTGATATACAATATATATTTTTACTGAAATTTGTTTTGTTGTTTTTTGGTCAAAGTTTTTTATTCTGAAGTCAGGTCAAATCTATGGGCAGTCAAGTCTCAAGTCAAGTATCAAGTCTCTTTGCTGACTGAAGCCATGGGTTGCAGTCAAATAGCTAAGTAGAAGTAGACTTTGAATTTCGAATATTTACAACATATGTGTGTCCACAAGGAAGAACGAATCTCCATACTCAAGTCTCAATATCTCTGTTTCTATGTACTTGTTTTGCTTCTCCTACTTGCAGGTGAATACCTTATGAGAGGCAAAAGGGTTTTATTGATTATGTTTCAACAGTAATCACTTCATCATTGTGTGAAGAGACAGATTGATGTTCAGATTTACTGTCTCAAGTAACAGGTCAGGAGGATTAGAGGCTGTGTTCCTGTGCCTCACCACCGCAAGACTCAGGATTTTTTTGGCCATCTTGTGATCTATTGTTCGACATCAAGCAGTATGTGGACAGATTGATTTTTAGTGCAATCCAGATGTCCAGTTTTGGGTGAGCACATATGTGATGCTGTCACAAAATAGATGCATCAGCCAGAGACAATGTTAACAGCACATGGTAGTCTGTACTTTTGGCACTCCCTGTCCAAGTGTTCAATAAGTGTAGAGAAGTTCAGAGACTTAGTGAGAGGTAAGATAGAGAGTAATTTACAGAAATAGAAGGTAAAATCTTATTTGGCTCACATTTGAATACATGTAATTTATGGTAGAGAAGAACTCTCCACCAGAACTTTTTTTTTTCCATGTTGATCTGCTGCTGCTCTTTTTCCCATGCTTTTCTTTGTGCCACTCACTCCGACTAAACGCATGCCTACCCCGGCCCCTGGCTGTGGCTATAGCCCCGACCCGGCCCCAGCTGAGCAGTGCCAAGCTGTCCAGCAGTTAGTTAGTGTCTGTTCAGGCTCGGCTCGGCCCGGCCCGGCCCGGGTACTAATCCTCGGGGCTGTCAGAGGACCCCGCTCTGAACTCATCCTGCAACACAGGAAAACGCTCTAATTGGGGGATTTTCTACATCATTAACTCTGATGAGCAGCCATCCCACCCTCCTTCCCCTCTTCCTCTCCACTCTTACTCCCTCCGTCTCTCCCTCGCTCTCTCTCTCACTCCCACACTTTTCTCCTGCTTAATCTCTTTCTTAATGTTTCTCTCTTTCCTTTCTCCCACTCTGACTTCCTCACATTCTCTGTCTCTCCTTTCATCCTTTCTTGTCCAAAACATTTTTTTTGCCCTTTTCATCCATTCAGCGTAATGTTTGTTCAGCTCTGAACAGGCCTATGAGAACATAATGAGATGTGATCCGATAAACAAAAATCAACATGTGAAAGTAGTGAAAGTGCTATAAATCTCTCTCATCTTTCTTGTGTACTTGTTATGCTTTATACGGAATGAAATGCAAGTTGTGTGATTCCTGAGATTTGAGCTCAAATAATTTCAGATTTCTTTCTTTACAGATCAACTTCTGTCTCATGATTCATAACTGTTTTACTTTTGTTCCATACCAACAACTAGCCACAGTCTGTGCCTCTCATATAGTATGATTGCATTTGAGTTATTGAACCAAGCATCCCAAAAACACAAGGTCATTCAACAAAACTTATTGCTGTTCTGAAGGATTTCCAGAATCCTCAAAGACTCTTCAAAACATTTGGATAAAAAGATATTCTGTCCACTGCACAAACCAGTTTCCCAAATTGCAACAGATTTTTCCTAATCTGGATAACCCGAAAAGAGATACAGTCCTTGCTGTTTTTGTTAACCCCCCAGAAAATATTAACATACAACAAAATATTGGAAAAAACATTAATAAATACTTATATAACTGATAATAATTTTTGATTGTGGCATTGTAAAAATTGAGCTTCACCTCCAGCTTTCGTCTTGTTGGAAAAAGAGGCACAATTTGGAAATGGGTTAAAAATATTTTTTATTCTGCAACAGATGGAATATTTTTTCATCCAAATGGTTAAACCAATCTTTGAGGATTCTGGAAATGAGTTCAGAACAGCAGTAAATGTTGTTAAATGACCGTCTGGGTTGTTAAAAGATCAACAAGTATTTATTTTTCGGAAAATCAGTTGCTGGAATGTAATGGTTATTCATGAGAGGCACAAACCAACAACACACCTCTGGAGTGTAATGCAGCATCTGATCACTTCAGGACATGTAAAAAAAAAATAAATTCTCTGTTACATCCACTGGCCTACCCATATGGCCCTGCAAGTGAGGTCCATCCAGGCCCCCATCTGTCCAAGAAAGTGATTCACACGCTGAGGAGGCCAGCTAGCACGGCGGCACCGGTCCCTCTGTGAACATGTGTTGCAGCGGCTGAGCCGGCCGGCCTGCCTGCCTGCCTAGGGGCAATTAGGGAGTCGGGCCCTGCGGTCAGAGGCCCCCCTAGGAAGCCCTGATTGATTGGAGTCTCATCTTCCTAACAGGCTGGCATCCTGCCACCAAACCATGGAACAGCAGAGAGGATTGGGAGGGGTAAAAAACAGAGAAAGAGCTCTAATATGACAGAGAGAGACGAGGCACAAGTGTTAGAGGAAAAGAAAGGAAAATGTCTCTGCCCATGTATGTCAGATGATAACGATTATACTGTAGTAATCTTGGATTGCTCTTTAGACTTACTGAGGTAAAAAGAAAAAACAGTGACTGTGTGGGAACGAGTGCACAGGTCAACATGAAAGCACTGCAGTGAGAAAGTGGAGATACGTATTCTATCAAACTATATTTATTTTCAGTAGATCCTCATTCTTTCCAGAACATGGACATCAATGATGCAGACAAAATCAAAAAGAAAGAAAACAATGATATTACTAGGACAGATATAACTAGGACATGAAAGAAACAAAACAGCCATACAGGAAAAATATCCTGGACATATTCACATAAAAAAAACTAAAACTGTCAAACTTCTAGTGCATTTTTGTCTGTTATCTAACCTTTGGCTTGTTCTTGGTCCAAAATCACATTTATGTAGCATCCTAAAGAAGCTCTTAATGTGCAGTAATCCTCTATGGAATGAGGTCCTGGCATTGTCCAGTCGGGAGTGTAAACATCACTAACCAACAACATTAAAAAACATTACGAGGGCAGATGACAAGCAGCAGATGTGAAACTGTACTTTTCCCTCTCTGAGCATTACAACTATGGGTTTTAAAACGAACCAGAAGTGACTTAATATTGTTCTTTCTGTAGTCAGTGTGGATGCATACATGACTTAATGTCAGCGCAACAGCACAATCATATTAAAGTGAAATATCACACCATAGAATGGGCTGTTATGGGCAAAATGAGTCTCCTTTTTAAAAAAAAATATAAACAATAAAAAGGAGTCTGAAATTGCACTTTAACGTGAAGGATTTTCTCTCCCTCTTGTTCCATAACAAAGTCACAAAAGGTTAACATATGAGCTTACCATGCAGCTTTTCTGCCTTCAGTTATGTGAGATGCTACCTGTAGATGCTTGTTAACATGTCTCAGTACCAAATACAAATCTATTTAAACATATTGTGGTTAGCTTCTTCTCTGCCTTTGAGACAATTAGAGCTTGACTCTATAACAGATGGTAAAAGACCAATATTGTGTCACTAATGACCATAGCAGCTACAATCCATGTTTCTCCTCCTTTGATTGAGAAAGGAAAAAAAAAACTTCCATGACAAAATGGTTACAAGGGCCTATTTAGTGCAGCCCGAGACCGTCCCCCCTCCCCTTCAATTTCAGACAAAGAGGATACACTTGGATCAATTGTGCCGAACAAAGACCAAACTATGTGGGGTGACGCATCACACAGGGCTCTTTCTGCTGCCCTGCACGTACACGCAGCCACCCAACACTGAGCTGCCAACAGGTTTTCTCCTCCAACAGCCACTCAAGCAAAAAGAGGGTTACTCCGCTCAATAGCCTGTTTTTCTTTCTTTTATACTTACTTCCTTTCCTTCCTCCCTTCCTTCCTTCCTTCCTTCCTTAAAGCATCTTGGTACAAATCAGAAAATAATTATTTTTGGTATATTCTCCTTTTATATTCCTGGTCCATTTAGAAGGTGCTATCACATCTCTGACTCTAGTACACTCTCCCACCAAACAATGATGTATTTTACAGTTTTTGATCCCATAAGTGAGAGATCCTCCTCTCCTTGTATATTGAAAACCATGACAGTAAGCCTCACCGGTCCTCAGCTGTCATCTTCCTCCAGTCACACCAGCGCATCTATGCTACAGGTTCAAATACCTAAACTGGGCAGCCAGTAAGTAGCAACATAAACCATGCTAAAATTGGGAGATCAGCTTAAAACCAGTTACACAGCTTATATAAATCAACATGTTAGTGAGATGTACATTTACAGTCAAAGTCAGAAACATTGTTATGTGTCTTTATGCCTTGATTTTTGAAGCTGCTCTCACATTAAACTGAGACTGGACTTTCATTCACAAAGTACTCAGAGACTCTGATTAGCTGACCCATGAAAATGCTACAATTGGATTAATTAGTAAAAACACAAACTTAGTGAAAAAATGGGAAAAGGAAAGAATGAATGAACAGCTGAATGTGGGATGTTTAGTCTGACTCCATTTTTGACGGTTGACAGAAATAACGTGAAGTGATTAGAACATTTTCATGTCAACATGCTTTAATTCCCAGTTCATGAACAGCTGCCGTCTGATACGAGCTGTCACAAGGGACCTATAAACATCTCTGGGCATTAAACACAATTTTGCCTTTAAAACGTGCCTGTAAAGACTCTATGGCTGGTTATAAAAAGTGACTGATAAGGAAAGAAATTTCCTTGCTCCTGGGGTGCAAGTTGCGATCAGAGCAATGATCACCAAGAAGACATTTGCTTTTACAGCACCCAAGGCAACGCTAAACACTTAGAGATGGGAGGGGGAACAGATGTCTGGTAATTGGTGGTTTAAAATTAACAAGTTAACAAGACTGTAGAGTTCACTTGTCTGCTTCATGTCCTTGAGATGAGGAAAAATTTAAAAAGAAAGTCCAAAGAAAGTCCTAAAGTCTTCAGTGTTCACAGGTCAAAATCCATTTCCTTTGCTCCGTCGGTAACAGACATGTCACTGCCATGTTTTCCAACATTTTACTCAATGTCTGTTAACCTGAACCCCAAGAAACAACTTCAGCATCTCCCTTTCCCAATGTCATTCACGTGGACTGCCAGGTTTGTTAGTCACATGGGTTGCCAGGTCTTGTCCATAGACTGGATGTGTTCCTTGGCTTTCATTCTCAGTGCAGCGATACTCGAGCTGCGCTGGTCGACGTCCTCAAGAGGGTATTTATCAGGGTACGGTGCCGGGCACTGGTAGGGAGGAGGAGCCATACTCTGCATCCCTTGGCCCATGGACGGATGAGGATGAGAATGAGGATGAGGATGAGAGTGAGGATGAGGAGGATGAGGAGGATGAGGAGTGGAGTTGAGGAAGCTGTGGCTGGGGTAGCTGGGCTGGAGGCCCTGAGCTGGACCCATGAAGCCCGGGATGCTGTGGACCGGTGTAGCGCTGGACAGGGGAGAGGACAGCCAGGGGTCCAAGGGGAGGGAGTTGGTCATCGGACCCATGCTGGTGTGAACTGGTGCTGGGCGGTTGAAGGACAGCATGGGTGAGTCGTGGAGCTTCATGGTGCTGGCGTCCATCTTTTCCTGCCGGCGCCATTTAGCTCTGCGGTTCTGGAACCAGACCTGGGGGACAAAATCATCACACTTTCAGGCAGATAATTTGCTGTTTATACATTGGAAAAATAATAACGTATCTCAAGTTCATCTGAATAAGAAATTGTTCTCCATTAACACAGCCCTTCAAAATCACAGCACAATGAGCATCTCAACCCAACACTCACAGAAACACTGTTCAAACTAAAGTTATTTAAACTGAAATGTCAAAAACCTACAGGTGCAGGTATGGTGAGTTCATCATCACATTCGCAGCACTAACTAAACTTTTCTTGAAAAGCTGAGCATTAATGTTCATTGTGGATAATTTCATTATTAAAGTCCACTTACTGGAAATCTTACCACATGACAGAAATCCTATATTTAGGTCACATGATAACAACTGAATAATCTCTAGGACAACTGAGCAAACTTCAACCACTGATGAAGGCCATGAGAAAAAGCTCCTGAAATTTCCAGTAAGGACATTGTGCTAAGAATTAGTTGTCCAATTCCTTGAATATTCTTTGCCCTTACCTTCAACCTCCCGCTGCTGAAACCAGCTGCTTCATGTCAACCTTAAAGGTGTCATTTTTTGTCTTAAGTTTGGCCCTTTTGTTCCTCCAAAAAAGCCACTGTCCTGTTTAAAGACTGCTCCTTCTTGTCCTTACAACTCTGTATGACCTTTGGCATTGTGCGTTTTAACATACACACACCCCGCTTATGTAACTATCTGGTACAATCTCCTTACCTGAATACTGACAAGCCAAGGGCCAGAGGCTTGGCGTGCTTATGTTGTCCTCAAGAGCACCTCAGCATTTGGAAACACACCATTTTTCTTATGGCGAACTGTCAGCTTGTGATGTGGTTGTCTAACTATTCTACTGCTGGAATGTATTAAGGAACGACCCGACACAAGAGAAAACATGAACATGAACTCTGCAGACCGTGAATACGTGCCTGGCTTTATCAATGATAAAACTGACTCAAGGTGCACATTTCTGATGTCTGTGAAGTTGACTGCTACAACTATAGACCTGTTTGGACAGACTCATGTTGTTGCCCACCTGAACTCGGACCTCCGGAAGGTTCACCTTCATGGCGAGCTCCTCGCGGCTGTACACGTCCGGGTAGTGGGACTTCTCGAAGGCACGCTCCAGCTCATGCAGCTGGTAGGTGGTGAAGGTGGTGCGGTTGCGCCTGTGCTTCTTCTTAGGCTGATCGTCCTTGCATGGCTCTGGAGAATTGCCTTCGTCACTCTCTACACTCTTCCTCAGCTCGTTCAGTTCCTCATCACACTTGTTTGTGAACAAGCCAGAATCTATTCAACACACACACACAAGAGAAGTAAATCAATGAATAGAAAATCACAGTTTTTCATTTGAAAATTGTGATTATTATTATAAACAATATGTTAGAAATATGATCTCAAATTTAGAAGAAAAACAAGAGCAGAATGGTGCGTTGAAATGAAGAATGTAGTGCCCACTTTCCAGTAGAGCAGACATTAGTTTGACACCTGCAACAATAGGCTACTGTAGGTCAGTGAAGCAAGCAATCCCCTGAACTTCAATGAAGCTCAAAAACATTCCTAATCGGATTTAGAAGAAGTTGTTTCCAGTGTTTATCTTCTCCAGAGGTAAACCGTCCTCAAAAGAGATGTTTGGAAACAAGCGTGTTGCCTTTCTTTTTATGGACTGAATTGTCACAATCACATTGTTGTTTCCACTGCATCACAATCACGATCAGATCAGTTGCTCTTGTGAAGCAGCTACTCCAGCAGAGTTTATGTCTGCCAAGGATCAGACCTGAATTAGATAATACATCATTCAGGTTGTGTTGGATAAGCTGCCAATCACATAAAGTAGGTTAAATTGACTTTTAAATACTTTCCTGGCAGACCTATTAGAAGTGCAATTTCGGCATCTAAGTGGAAAGAAAGAATCACAATATCTAATATTTTTGGGTGACCTGGGTGAGGCACGTTGTGAACACAACATTGACATATCATCACCTTTTAAGCTGATATGGTGAACTTGTCAGCAAACAGTTGTTTAATTACACATCCAGCAGTTACGGAGCAACATCATCATACACCACCTGTAAGTCCATTCTCTATTCTATCTGACTCTTTAGCTGCTAAATGCTCCACTGTGTTTGATGTTGAACAGGTACAGCTGGCTTTTTTTTTGTTAAAAACAGCTTCCTGCTGCTGCTGAAACCAATGTCATGAGACATTCACATTCACACATTGTTTACAATTAGTTTACAGCTGCTTTAATTTACAGTTTTTAATGTCAAATGAGCGTTTGTAAAGTCAAGAATAAACCCTCGCGCTTAACTACTGTCGTCCACCTGTCACTGCTTCAGCTGACAGTGAACAAATGTAAATGTGAGCGTGTTTCTGTGACTGAGGCGTGTTGATGGAGATGACGGAGGGGGTCATTGTGGTCTTTCAACTGGCAAACGGGAGCAGAGGCAAAGGCAAAGCAGGATTTTTTGGGGGGTTCATTTATCCACCTCTCATTAAGCAGCTATGACAAAGGCCAGGCTCTGACAAAGGCAGAGGTCAGGTCTGGTTCAGTGACCAGCTCTTGGCCTGTCAGACCATCACAGCCGCTGGTCTGAAGGCTGCCCACTGTTTATCAGCCAGCAGAACATCTCAGCACAGAGAGGAGGGGGCAACTGACACCGAACACAGAAAAGTTGCTCATTCAGGGGGAACTGGGCTGACTTCACAGGATAGTTACATACAAAAGAGTGATGTCATTGGTGTTGATGTACGTTAATCAAGAGAAACGAATGTCCTCCTGGATTCGGCGACTGAATTTGAATCACTTTCAGGACAAGGTATATCTGTCTCCAGTTCATTTGTGTTTCTGCCACAAAATCACCAAACCACCTGCCAGATCCTGCACATGAAAATAGCTTCAGATTAAACGTGATGAATTTGATTCTGAGACAGAACGATAACAATAACACCCGAATGAACTACTGTACAATCTAATCTGCGCTGAAGAGAAGATTAGGGGAATTCCACAAGGGGATGGGATTGGGTTTGGGGACATAAACCCCCTACACCATCTTGTTCTGTGATTTATCTCTCAATCTCAGCCCACACCATTCACACAGTTAATGCAACAGGCTCCACATGCTGCTCCAAGACATAAGATCCAATGGTCCTAAAACTGCCTCTTTTAAAATAGGTCAGATTTCTAATTATCACTCGCCTCCGTCTGTCAAACAATCGTTCAAATAATTAAACAAAAAGGTAGGTCTCATGTGTTATAAACACAGAAGAATGGGACCCATTTCAACACTTTGTCTCTTCATTTCAGAGTGCTGAATAATTAATGTGATATTATAGAACAATTATGCTCTATTGTTTGGTTAATTAGATTCTTTATCATTGCCATTGCAGTTTTTAAACTTACAGTGCAGATTTGACAACATACAAAAAACAAACATTATATTTATTAATAAATGTTTTGTAGAATCTCCTTTTAAGTGTCTATTTGTGTCAGAAACAGTATTTGAAATTATAAGGTTTAGAAGCGTGTCTTTTGAGTGCATGCTGTGCCTGTTATATATGCTGTTTGATACGCTGCCTTATCTTATGAAAAGCTTCAAAGAGTAAACATGACTTTATACTGTTAGCTGGTCAAGGTTCACAGTATAAACTCATATTTAGGCTTTGAAGTTTTTCATTAGATCATAAGTTCTTTCTGGCTCTTCAATAAGTTTTGTTTGGACCATGAAACACTGAATCTGGTTTGGTGGTCAGATAACTTTCTGGTCTTTCTGGTCTTCATGGTATCCTAACTTCAGTGCAGCAAAATCAATTCTTTCTTATCTAATTCAAATTTTTGAAACACTGAACCCAGAGCTCATACTTATCCAGCCCTCCAAGACCAGAGATGCTGCTGTATAATCAATATCCTTGACTATCTCATATGTTTTGATGATTCATAAACTTTATCCTCAATAACAAACTCAAAACTCTGAAACCAAAACACTACTGATACCCGGTGGTGTGAAACTAAGTGCTCCAAAAGGGGACACTACTGTCGACCACCATCAGCAGCTTGACTCACCATGGTACTGCTGCTGCTGCTCTGTGCCGCCATTCCTCAGAGAGGAAAGGTGCCCGCTGTAGGTCGGGTGTGGTGAGGGCTCCTGCTGCTTCCCAGGCTCTGCCAGGCCATCTATGTCCACTTTATGGGGCCGTGGAGCCCCTGCAGGGCTGAGCAGGGGGTCCTGGTCTTTACTGAAACCTAGAATAACATCGATGCTGTGGACGCGGCCCCCGGCAGCGACGCCCCCACCTTTCCCCATTTCGTGGAAGTTGCTGGGTGAGAGGCAGCTGTCATCCACCATGCTCATGGTATCCAGTGATAAATGCATTAGAGCGTCGGGGCACTGACCTGGGTCTGGGGTCAGAGGAAAGGAGTTTGAGTGACGGGCTAAAGGTACAGTTGTAGGTGAGAGATCACCTGGTTACCTTGGATGATCTTCTGTACATCCTTCCATCTAAACCAGTTTATCCTCTGCAGTCACAGGAGGTCGAGAGCCTAAATTAGACTCTGAGAGCTACACTGACGAGTGTGCTGATGGACACTAATGTCACACAAGTTACTTCTTAATCCAGACGTTTGACCTCTTTTTATGAATGATCAGCACTAATGACCCTACAGTGTTGATTGTGAATATGAATTAACTGCAATTTTTTACATTTACATTCAATTTCCATTTTTACAAAACAAAGACAACCCTACACAGATTTAAGTCAAAGCCTCTCTATTGGAATAAAAAACACACGTCTTATCATTCTACTGATAATGTTGCCTCCCATTACTTTACATACTGTTAACTCATTGATTATTGATGTCAATATTATGTTAGATAAGTACAGATTGTAAGTGTAGCAATGATCCACATCTTTAAAGAGCAACAAACCATTTCCAGGAACTACATTGTTTCTATAAAGCAATCAGTTCATTGACAGGTTATATAATCTTGGATGAAGTAATGCATGTTGCTGAAGAACAAATGAGGTTTATGTATCGGAAAAGATACTTCTGCAAAAAAGGTGGGAAAAGGGGGAATGCAGATGAAAAAAGAGCCTTTTGGCCAAATCTGTGACATCCAGTACATCACAATGACTTTAATTAATATGCACTGTCCTCCATAAAGAAATAATAAATAAAGTAAGTTAAGTAACTTTACTGGACTGTAATTGGTGCGCAAAATTGATTCTGTATTCTTTCATCTATTATTTATGTTATAAATCAAGCAAATTTCAGGTACTCACACGAAGAAGAGCAGGAATGTGTGGAGTTTATTCGTTTCAAGAGCACCAGCGTGCATCCCAAGATTTACCAACTGATCACACCACTATCTTTTTGGACCCAAAGTTTCAGGCACTTGCTTAACAAGCAACACAGTTGAAATTGAGTGTCACTGAAAGCCATAAAACGAGACCATGATAGAGCTTACCTTTTGGAAGTCAATATGTGGAACTGTTAAAGTTGCTGATGCCAGTGCTCCACCTGTTCCTCTCAGCAGCTCACCCTCCAATTTCACTCTTCCCAGATCCGCAATGTGCAGCGCTCGCAGTTACTCAGCCGGCTTTGCTCACCTTGCATCTCTCTCTAAACAATTTCTCTATGTAGCAAACAAGTCCTGACAGAAACACTCAAATAAGGTGCAACTAAATAAAGCCACCCAGTGCAAAGAGCGCTCAACAACTGAGTTCAGACGCCATGCACTCCAGCTCAGAGAGGAGAGTGGAAGAGGAGAAAGACAGAGAGGGAGAGGTGGACAAAGCTGAGGGGGCGTAGGAGGTGAAACGAGGGGATTAAGAGAGGGTTATTAATTGGAATCCTTCCCCTTTAAGAGTGATTGGCAGCTGTTTTCTGCTCAAGTAATTGTTTTAAATGTCATTTCCATTCACCCCCACAGGAGGAGGCCCAGGCTAATGAAGCCTGGACAAGACTTTCTTTCATAAATGTATTGTTTTAAAGACAAAAGACCCACTGAAAGTTTTCACTAAGCTCACCCTGCCCCCCATTATGTGGAACTACATGAAAAAAGGAAACTTTGAAATGATGATGTGGTAAAAAACTACTATCAGCATAAAGACTATCTTCATGAAACAAGCTGATGTTGATGCTGACAGAATGATTTTTTCTCAAAGAAGTGTCAGAGATAAATAATAATATTCCATCAAAACCATAATGTTTATTTAATTTATTAAAATGAATTTTAGATTGTCTTAAATTTCCCCAAAATATTACATTTTCTGTGAAATTCCTGCATGTGATCTGTCTTTGTTTGGTCTAATCTGACATCCTGGTGCAAGGACAAATACATTTATTTTACTGTACTAAATTAAAAAATTGCTTTGCTAATATCTCATTAATTAATCATTAAAACATTTTTTTAACAAGCCCCTTATAGTTATTAGCTCTTTTAAGCAAATTTTAGTTAAACTGGAACAATAATTACTTCTACACAGGACACTATGTAACAAATATAATTTACGTCTAATTACAACATTTTCATTGGTTGATTTGGAAGAAAACAGTTTTACAGTTATAATAAATTAAGATGAACTTGTTATTGTTTGTAAGTATTCTCTGTTTACTTGTTCTGCGTACTGTATATTTCTTTTACATGAATGTGGTTTTCCTGTTACAAGAACAATAAAAGTTTAATAACAACGAACATACTGTATGATATGTATAATATATACATACTAAAATATTGTATGTTGTGCATACACTATATGAGATTTATCTTGCACTCAATTCCTTTCAGATAGTTAAGTAGAATGTAATGTATAGCTTCAGTCACAATTACACAGTGTGTTTGTGGTTTGAGATAGCTTTACAAGATGCTCATACAAGCATTATTAACTACAGTTGGGTTACAGTTATGAAAGCCACTACCAATAGCAATGTTTTTAAAATCAAATCGGTGAGAGTTAATATTTCATTCTGATGTTAATTCTCTTCAAAATTCATCATTTAGAAATAAACCAAAACAATCAGTAATTTCCTAGAAATTCTTCTCAGAACTAAAATGCCTCTGAAACACTGCAGCAACACTGTTTACATCATAACTCAGTTGGGCACAAATGGAAGAAACTTCCGTCATATAAATTCACCAAGCCTGTGTAATGGTCAGAAAGGCTATAGGGAACATTTTTTTAAAAATAATTTAAAAAAGAATTGAACAACTAAATTAATACATGAAATATGTTATATTAGCGTTATGATGGTGTCAGATAACCCTGTTGGCCCAGTAGAGGAGATGGTAACAAACAGTAAATTGGACACTTTCAGGTTGGTGGCTCATTCAGTGCAGCAGCCCAGTCATTGAAAAGTGGGCCGGGCTACATGGATTGTACAGTAAAATTCCCTTTGTGGAGGTGCAGTATTTCAAGGCCTTTAATGGGAGGCTTCTTAACATGTCCCTTTAGTTTTAAAGCTCCTTTTGACAATGAGATGACACCACGATATGATGATAATAAACAGACTCCTAAAGGTTGTGATGCTTCTTGTTGACTGGAAACAAAAGCCTTTAATGTCTAAAACAGAGTACGAACTGGCTCATTATCACCACAGAGTCAGTTTGTGGCACTGAATACTTACTACTACAGTTGTGTCTTTGTGTACTGGAGCACAAAAGTGTCTGCTGGCAGCTTAAAATCAGTGGAGACTGCAGAGTTCAAAGCTGATTCTGGTTTAGTGTCACAGAAATCAGCCACGTCTCTAAAGACGCTAAAGAGATTGTGACCTGTGACCACAAACATATCTAAAGCTGAAGTTAGAGAAACATCTATTTAAAAACAGTCAACTGATTCAGTTTCAGTTTTTACTACTTGGAGAATGTGCACATGACATTTTTATTAAAACAACCTTAATTTTATTGTTCAGCCCTCTGTTGTAGAAGACTGATAAATGTACCTTGAACCTTGAATGTAAAACAGAGTCTGCTGAGAACAAAAAGGAAGAAGATAAAAAAAAGTGGAGGTTTTAAATGATAAATGCTCAGAAATAAAATGTAAAGTGGGTTCTTTGGGTCAGGCAATCCAAGATTGCCCTTAATGTACTGTACATGCCTACTTTAGAGTTTCAATTAACTAGCAATAAACTCACACTGTGCAGTCAAAGTGTTGCTCGAACCCACAGAACTTTATTTTAAATCCTAGTGGAGATCCCAAAGCTTCCACAGACACCAGATATATCAGGCTGGAAACATGCATAAAGTGATATATATATATATATGAACATTTCCAGAACAGGATGACAACAGAAGTTACTGAAGTTACCCCACAGCTTGCAGAGAAAGACAAACCTCTCAGAGACTTACTCTCAAAGAAGAACCACTGGTTCTAGGGATTTGACCAAGACAAAGCTTTTAACAGCCTGAAGGACGAGCTATCACACACACCTGTGTTAGCCCTGTATGATCCAAGCAATGACATCAAAGTGTCAGCAGACGCGTCTTTGTTGCTTCATGTTCTCTCTCACCAGTTGAACAGCGATACGATCAGTTGGAGAAAGAGGCTCTGGGGCTCACATGGGCCTGCGAACGATTGAGAGACTTTCTCATAGGCAGGCACTTTGAACTGGAGACCGACCACAAACCGCTGTTGAGCCTCCTGGGGGCTCAAGCTTTGGACACCTTAACCCCACGGATCCAGCATTTCAGGATGAGACTTATGAGATACTCCTACTCGATCTCTAATGTCCCTGGAAAGAACCTGTGGGAGGCAGACACACTATCACGTGCACCACTGCAGACAGACACATCGAATGCAGACAAGGAGTTCATGGAGAGCAAAAACATCTATGTGGATAGCATCATGGAAAATGCTTCCTACATAGACAGTCTGAGAGAGCATCTCAAAGCAGACAGTATGTGCTCCAAGGTCATGAAAATGTGTCAGGAAGGTACATTAAAGCTGTACTGGGCAGAGCATGCCTACCTCACCGTGCATGATGGTCTCCTGTTGAAGGAGACAAGACTAGTCATTCCTGCGGCCTTAAGAAACGATGTCCTCAGTAAGCTACACGCAACAAGGTGTGGCAAAGTGCAGGGAGTGTGCGTGGCAGCAGCGTATGGTGGCCTGACTTGAGCCAGAAACCGAACAAACTTGTTTTGAACTGTAGAACGTGCATTAAGGAACGCACTGACCACACAGAGCCACTGATTCCAACAGATCTCCCAGAAAGACCCTGGCAAAAGCTAGGGGCGGATCTGTTCACACCGAAAGGACAAATGTACCTGCTGGGGGATGACTATTACTAGGCAGGGCCGGCTCTGGGCATAGGCGAACTAGGCGGTTGCCTAGGGCGCCAACTGCAGGAGGGGGCGCCGCTCCAAGCCTTCAGAAAAAAAAAATGAAAACAACAAATAAAATAAAATAAATAATAGTTATAATTTAGAGCCCCGACAGGCGCCCTTTCCTCGTGCTCTGCCTTGAAAATAAAAAATGAACAAATACTGAAAAAAAAAACAACAACACCCGCCCCCCTCCCCGTTGTTTGTCATTATTGGTTTGACCTGGCCTGAAACTGACCTGCACCGTACAAGGTGGGAGAGGGCAGAGGGGGAGGGGGCGACTTATCAGTGCGCATCTCAGGCAGCAGTTTGATATTGACAGACGTGACGAAGTCAATCTTTTGAGACAATTACCATCATGAAAAGGCCATCAAAGCCCTCAGGGTCAGCTTTCAGAAAAAGAAGAAAAGAGGAGGCGGAAAAGAGGTCGCAGTATAGAGGTATGTCGTCTTTTCTAACATTAAAAATGACCCTGTTTTATTGATGTTATTTAATTTAATTATTATTTTATTCTTATTTATATTTTATAGTGTGTGCGGGGGGGGGGGAATCATAATCTCGCCTAGGGCACCAAAATGGCTAGGGCCGGCACTGTTATTAGGGGTATGTGGAAATAGAAAACCTTAACAAAGCCCACCGAAATTATGGTCCACCTCAAATCTATGTTCACGTGCCATGGGCCACAATTCTCAGGGAGTAGCCTTCGCTGCAGCATACGTATTTAGACATGTGACCAGCAGTCCACGATAGCCACAGAGCAACGGAGAGGCTGAACGGGCAGTTCAAACGGTTAAAAACTTTCTCAAAAAGGCCACAGATCCATACCTTGCTTTGCTGGCATATCATGGCACCCCATTCCAAAATGGCTTCAGTCCAGCTCAGCTGTTGATGAGACACCAGCTTCATTCCACTGTGCCAACACAGGTAACAGGGACTGTGGCGGGTGAACACTCAGCGCCACGTTCATACATGGTGGATGTGCCTCATGGAACTGTTTGCAGGAACCGCCATCACCTTATCCCTTTGGACGGACCGGAGAGCACACAGGACACTCAGACACCTGCACCAACACACACAGTGGTGTCTTCACCAAAACAACCAACACCTAGACCTAGTCCAGATTGCACTTAGAACCAGATCCGGCAGAGCAGTAGTGAAACCACAAAGACTGGACTTGTAAACAAAAGACCATATGCAGTACAGAGAAAATGGAAAAAGTGCATGAATGTTAATGTTACTGTGTTGTGACAATGTTGGCTATGGCTATGTTCTATTATAGGTGGGAATACACCAAAGTAAATTGTTTTGGTATACTTAAAAGGGGAGATGTGGTGTAATTGGTTATATGTATGTGATGTAGGGGATGCCAGGGGGCATTCGGGGAACTTGGAGGAATGTTGGTTACTTTACAGTACTGTATGCCACATGTTGCTGGTATTAAATATACTTTTATAAAGATACACGGTTGTTGTGATTTCCCACGTAGTCAGATAACGCGACACATTGTTAGCAGTATAGAGCTGACTTGGGGGCGGTTTGTGGACTGTGTTGGTGTGGCTGGACAAGGAAACGCAGCAGCGGACGTACAAGGGACTCTGTGTCGTAAAGAAAACTGACTATCAAATAGTTTTTATTCAAAGCTTTGTTTCTATGTTACCAGTTTTAAACTCTTTATTTTTAGCCATAGTGTGCTATATTTATTTGGTAATTTATTAATAAACCGTTGAATTTGAGTCTGTTTCATCTTGGGTAATTCCTACTGCTCACCCCTGCTAGGCAAATACAGGAGTCCTAGGCTCTCTCCTAGGTGGCGTTGTAATTAAAGAACCCCTTCTCGGTCCACATAATGATAGTCTAAGGTGCTTGTTTATCCCATCATGATTTTCTTAATACATTTTTGTCCTTCCACTGTTTCTCCTAATTGAGCATAAATTGGTTAAGAAGGAGCAGTGTAGTTATCAAGCTGCTTAGTTTTATCAGATGACAATGTAAGTCCCTCTGATCCTATTAGAGGTAAAAGCAGCTAACGTGTAAATGCCCAGTGTCAGCTTACTGAGGGAGGTGGAGGTAGGGGGGCAGAAATGGGGAGAGAAAGGGTGAGGTGGTGGTGTAACAGGGAACGTGAAGTTCATGTGATTCTGTCGTGCAAAAGCACACACACAGAACACTGTGCTGTGATTGGCTCGTCTGTTGGGTTCTGAATTCCATAAAACTGTTGATATTGTTTCCATGGTAACGTCAGTTTATTTCCCTCTGGCAGTTACGCTGCTTTCACGCAATGTTGGCAGAATGGGAAGAAAAACCTCCACTATCCCCACTGCTAGCCCTCTAATCACATCATTCAGATTGCTTAAACTAGCTACGTTTGTGGTGTTATGTATTTGAAGCGGTTTGTTGAAACTAGGTATATACAAATAGCGTATGGCTCCTTTTGAATTAAGTGAATTGATTGTGTTAGCGTTAATTTAGGATGTTATTTAAATATACTGCCAGTGATGGTGGCTAGCCATTTTGCTTATGGTTTGTTAACACTTAATGTAGTAACTCGAGCTTGTTCAAAACTCTCCGGCTGACTTTTTAAAAAGAGAATCCTGTAAAATGATCTTAGACATCCGATGTGCTTGGTGAACATAACAATATATTGGGTAACCATGTTGACTGGGTTTGGTGGCACTGACTGCTAACATTACCCTAAACTTTGATAGTATCCGGGACCTCTTCCACTGACACAAACGTATGTAGTCAGTTAATGATGTGCTCCTTGGCCTACAACCTACAGTAGGCAAGTACTGTAGGTTGTTATACAGGTTTTCTGCTAATTATAAATGTGTAATTTTTCCTTTCCCCATGTTGTTGACATTTGGTAAGTTTCAGTCACTGATTAATAACATTTAGGCTTTAGCTAAAACAGCGTTCTTGTTGGCTGGGGAACCCTGGAGTAATTAGATCCACTTTCATGGCTTAGAAGTCATGCTTAAAGTTGTTACCGTTAGCTCTTTAAAGCTAATGGAATCTCTCAAGATCGAAGCCAAAACAACGTCCTCACTGGTTTGTCCAGTTGAATGTCAGGTCTGTCACAGAAAAGTGTCAAGATCCTTCACTGAATTTAACACGGATAGAATTGGATATAGATAGAAATTGTGACACATGAACCAAATGCATTAAAACGTTCAGTCCAGTAGTGTGAAAATAAAAGTATAATTTTTGTTCTTAAATCAGTGGACATTATTTTTTCCTCATTTTCAAAAGTCAGTCAGTCAGTCAGTCAGTCCATCGCCTCGTCACGCAATCACCTCTAATGTCAGACTTTGACCAAGAGACAGATGGCTGCGCTTAACCTTATTTCCACAATTGAATTACAGCTACCCCCAGCAGGGTAAGCTTTCACCCTGTCCACACAGTTCCAGCATTTTATATTCGTCCTGACCTGTCTTAACTGATATAATGACTGTCAGTAGCAAAACATCTGTTGTTGTTGTTGTTGTATGGCCACAAATTGAATTTCACCTGAAAATTGTGGTTTTATTTTTGCCCAAGCACAGTTTGATCTTCACAGTTTTGACATGAGATCATGAGCCCCCCAACAAGCAGTTATATTATCCTATATAATATTTCAATTTGAGTAGCCAGCATCCACAGGAACAATTACATGATGACTTGGACCATTCAAGGGACAAATATAGATAAGAGAAAATGTCAGAGTTTAAAATTACAGCAATAAAAGCAGACTGTGACAGAGACGTTTATGTGAAAAACTTTGACTTGACTTGACTTTCCCTATTTGGAGATGTAGTTTCACACATGGACATGCGTGGCCAGTGTAGTTAACTGTTCAGTGTTAAAACACAGGCCAATCCATGACGCATATGGACTGTCTGTGCTGAGCCTGACCTACTTACTTACTGTACAGTGTGTTCTGGGCTAAACATACTTCACACAGTTCTTAAGACATTTTATTCGGAAGTGAACCTGCTGACTCCTGGCCAGACTATTGATCCAAATGGCATTATGTTCCCACTGATCAACTCAGTTAAACTATCAAACTGTTGAAAACTGCTCCTACTGACAAGTGTGTGCTTACTTACTGTGCTTCTTACAAGTGTTAAAGTTTAAGAAGTCAGCCAGAGGTAGATTCTGTGGCATGAAGTTAATATGAAAAAAAAGTGCATTGATACTCTCATTTATTTTATTCCAATTCAAACAACATAACTTTGATTTAAAAATTGTGTGACATGCATTATTGGTATCTGAATTCTTCACGGCTTTCATGTGTAAAATCAGGGGAAAGAGTGAAGTGGGAATTCTGACCTGTTGGTGGCATTCATCTCCTTGAGGAGATTACGAAAATCTAGTCCTGTACCAAATAGCATGCCAGTCCATGTAATAGCTCTTAAAAGTTTGCCTTTGGACCACTGTGGTAGGCCAACAGGGATATTCTACTTGCTTTGCCTGAGGGCCAGTTTTGCAAGATAACACGAGGCCAGGAGCCTGTTAATAAAGAAACATTAATAGGCCTCAGGCCTTTCTGCCAGAAAGCCTTTCGAACATTGGGAAACAGTCGAAGTTTGGTTAGATTTAAACACTAAAACTACTTGGTTAGGTTGAGGAAAAGATCATGGTTTGGGTTAAAACAATAAGTCAACGTTGACTTTGGGTTTCACATGAGACACGAACAGCAGTCTCCTGGGTGAAAGTCCTGTCTTTCTGTCAGAAAGGCTTTCTGGCTGAAAGCCTTGAAGGCAAACCACTCCCACATGCCCCGAGCAGGTCAGGTGTCCATGAACGTTTTGAGTGTCACTGCTTCTGAGCACTGCACAGATCACTCATAGGTTAGCTAGGTAATCTCACGTTTTAGATGGGTTGTTAGTTCCTGAAGCAGACAAAAGCTGCTCTCCAGGAACGAGAGCCCTTCCAAGAAAACAGATGATACAGTTTTCTTGGAAGAGCTTATGTCTAATACCTATATTGGCTCAGGAATCATTGGCTCTCGTGTCAGAGAAATAACTTTGTTTGCACACAATTGCACAAAGGCTTAAAAAACAGCTCTAAGTAGTCAGAACAGTGACACTTTCTTTGTTGTTTTTGCTGTGTAAAGAAAACAGTAACTATGAAGTGAAAGTGCTGCCTCTAAGCTTTAATTTGAGGATATTTGCATCCAGACTTAAACAACCAGCCGTAACTGGATGATTGTCTGCTCAACTATTGCACAAAAGAGCTCATCAAAAAGTCTAGAGTTGATTCTCATCATAGTAACATCATAGTGTTTCATTTCATATCCAATGTGTTGGGAGTCAGGAACTGCCGAAAGCAACAGCTGACAGGTCATCTCTGTCAATGAACGCCACTGCTTCAGCAGATTAGCTCTATTCGTAGAAAGCACACCTTAGAGGGCATTAGACCCTCTGAGAAAAACATCTTTAAATCTCATCCATGGACACCAGGATAAAAGCGTTGTCCTGATATCCCTGCATCAACTGCAAGGAAATAACCGCTGATATTCAGAAAAAAAACTCAATAATGTATAACTCCTCCCCATCAAAGAAGGCAAATCTTTTATTATCTTTTTTTTAACATTTATAAATCCTTGCGCATAAAATTGCTGCTAATCCCATTAGAGAGCTTCAGGAAAACACAGAGCAGATTGAACAAATCGTGGAGGACCCTCGCTCAGACTGTATGATATAATGAGACGGAGGAGGATCAAGCCTCAATTTGGGGTCCGTCTCCTGGGACAGAGACAAATACCAGGCTTACGTAGACTTAAATCAAATGACATCTTTAATTTGGTCTTGTGACGTGACAACAATCCATAAACAGAGGCTTAATTTTCTGGTGCGTTCTGGACTGAAAGTTTATTAGTCTTCAGAAAGAACATTTCACTGCATTTTCTATTAAAAAGCAGCTGACGATCACATACTGTGAAATGAGTGAGATGCATGAACTTTAATAAATTCAATATGTAACTGCATATGTAAAATAATCATCTGCAGTCCAAAACCCATTTTTTTCCCAAGATTAGGAGAGCAGAAACCATTCTGTACCTGCAAGGGATCCCAAGAGGACGGTGGATAACACAAAGTCACTCCTATAATCTCAAAATCCTTATAAAGAGGGAAAAGAAAGTAGTAATAAATGCTGTATTTCCCATAGATTTACTCTTACGAAACAAATTAAATTTGAATGAATTGAAAGTCCGCCCCAAGTATGCTGATTGGTGGAGTGTCAAAAATAGCATGAGGCTTGGATTCTAAAACAAAATATAAAATACATGTTGAAGCTCATCTTTGACTTCACGCCTTCATAAAAGTCAAAAAGCTGCCGTGCTTTAGGAGAATTAACCAAAGGCCAAATTAACTGTCAAAATCTCCCAATCTTCTCTACACACAAACACAACACTGACCTCTATAATATGTAAGTAAAATTCTTTAGTTACTGTAAACCAGCAATAATATTAAATATTTTTCATGTTAAGCCCTGAGTCCATGGCATATTGCTGAGCATTAATGCTGGGACAAGCAGATTTGGGTGATCTGTGATTAAATCCAGGATAAACATTTTTCTTCTTTCTCCATCTCTCCTTCCCTTCTCGTTCCTATACACATTTCATCTTTTTCTGACATCTACCCCTGACATTAAATAACCTGTGTTTACTCTTAAAACAGTAGATTTTATCATCATACATGTACCATATTCATATGGCAATAAACAGACACTAAATACCAGTTGATCTTACCTGACTGACTGGACTGACATGTCATTCAGGAGATTCAGACTCAATGTGCAGTATTTCCACACACATTATGGTGCTGTGCTACCACTCAAGCTTCACAGTACTGTTTAAGGATGACACTGCCCATACTCTGTATTCTAGTTATTGTTAACAAATCCCATTAAAAACCAACAATGTGATAGAACATCTCTCAATACTTTTTGACTTCCTGTGGCCTCAGCCTGACAATATACATCTTTAAATGTAAAGCTTCATTTTTATAAAAGGGGCTAAATAACTTCCTAAAACAGCCGGGCACTGAAGTTAAGTGAGTCAGTTATTGTTGTGTTTTTAATGATTTTGTACAACAGTGTAGGTCTATGGTATCGAGATAAACGTTATATAGGCTATATGTAGGCTTCGGGCTACACAGACAATACTTGTTAGTTGGATTCATGCATTGTTGCTTTTCGTCTTTTCATGAGGATTGTTGACAAAAAACAACAAAAAAAAGGGATATTACCACACTTGTGTATAGCGTGGTACTACAAGCATAGTGTCAACAGAGTTTACAAATAGTGGCTGTGTGTTGTTCTGTGGGTTGATTTTAAATGATTGATAATACAGTGAGAGATCTTTCCTTTTAAAGTCCAACTGAAAACACATTTAGTCTTCCCTTTTTGTAGTAAAAAATAATGTCATTGTGTTTTTAAATGTAAAAAGATGAATAAGGATTCATCCTCTGGGGACCAGGAATGTCGGTACAAAGTTTCATGGCAATCCATCAAAAAGTTGTTGAGATATTTCAGTCTGGACCAAAGTGGTGAAGCGACCAACAGACCGACAAACTGACATTGCTGTCCATACGTTGCTAGCATGGCTAAAAATCGATCATGAAAATGATCATACCACAGTCTCATTTACCCATTTTTGCTCCACTAAAGCAAAGTTTAGTATGTTCATGGCTCCAACCATTAAACCCTGATGACCACAGTTACATAATGATCGTCTTGTCATCCGTTAGTTTATAGAAATCCAATTGGTGTATGAGAACATCATAAACCCAGGAGGGTAACAATGTGCGGATCAGCTGTCCAACAGCCAGCACTCTATTCCCACCATTGTGAGTTCAAGATTCACAACCAAGATCAGCATCCAGATCCAGACGTGGTCCCATCCCGACGCGCCGACCCAGGGCTCGGGCTGAGTTTACCCATCTCTCGTTCAAGTTTGTCTCTCAGTTTGTGGAAAGCAGGTCTTCTGCGTGGCTCCTGCTCCCAGCAAATCCTCATCAGGGAGTAAACACTGGGGGGACACTCCTCTGGAGCCTCCATACGATAGCCCCCCTCCACTCTCTCCTTCACATCCATCAGAGACTACATGAGCAGGAGCAGTGAGAGAGGAAGGATCAGTGGGGATGAAGAGGGACAAGTGGAAAGTGTGGTGACATTAGTTTGCGAAGTTAAACAAATTTCACCTGTCTGCCTGACAAAAACGTTTAGGCTCTCATCAGTGCTGTGTGGGTGAAATTAAGCATTTGTGTCATCGCCTTTCTTGTTATATATGTTAAAAACACAGATAATCACACAAACTCTTTCTCCCTCTTTGTACTTTTCCCCTTGGTTTCTCAGCTCGCTCTCTCTGCCAACAGACAACAAATTACCAGGCGCAGAGTTTAATTGAGGGAAACATAAACTTGACCCAGATAAATCAACCTGCGTATATGTTAAACAGGCTGTAATTAGGAGGTAATCATCTGCATTTAAAAGGACACCAACTGATGTAAGGTGCAAAAGAGACATAAAGGCTGTGTGGTGCTAATTGTCCGTCCGATTAATGCTGCCTGATCCTACTGTTCTCACTGAACCACCGGCCAAGACACAAATCACCTCGGCGGTCAGCGAGCGGGGATTACCTGAGAGAGACAAACAGAGCTGTGTTTAAGTAGCATAGTTTTCTTCCTTCACCGAGTTTCTCCATTACAGGGGCAACATGATCCAGCCTTCATGTGACGTCAACCTCTGCTAAACTTCTATCCTCACTGACGCACTACCATTATCTAAGTGACCTGAAGTGGCTTCCTGCTCAGACACAGTAAGTCGATTCAGAGATGACGGTCTAGTGACGAATCCAGCCACTAGGCCTGGCAGCGCTCCACTGACACGCCTACTACGTGATAGAGACGGGAATCCTGACATGACATGGAAACAGAGTTACGCAACGAGCTTGATGCTCTTTCCTGTCCTGAAAGTGACTAAGATTTGTCAGAAGTCTTATCTTGCAGACTCTTTATAGGGTGTCTTTTCTCAAAATCAGCTCGTCATGAGCACAGAGAGAGATGTAAGACAAGATGGGGGTCTGCAATCTGTCAAAGAGTGGCTGTGCAGTTGTTTGATAAAGAAAAGTTAAACTTAAATAAGGTCACATTAGTCACATTAACTGTCTGCACACACAGAAGACTGATTTTGTTTTTGCTTTCTTGTTGAGAGTTAACTGAGAAGATGAAGTTGCTCAGCAATCTCACATTGACAATATGACTCCAGGAAATCAACTGGTCCCGGCCAAGAAATAATCTGGCACATAACCCCCCCCCTCCATAAAACGACAACTTGTCATTTTAACCTTGCTTTTTTGTGCGGATTAAATAAACAACATATAACGTCTTAATTAGTGAGATTTAGAGGTGCAAGTAGGCGGATTTTGTTACAATTGGACAGAGCCAGGCTAACTGTTTCCCCCTGTTTCCAGTCTTTATGCTAAGCTAAGCTAACCATCTCCTGGCTGTAGCTTCATATTTAATGGACAGATAGAAGAGCAACGTAGATCTTCTCATCCAACCCTTGGAAAGAAAGTAAAAAAGTGTATTTCCCAAAATGTCGAAACTATTAGTTCAACACAGATTTTGCTGTAACTGACATGTATATAATGCACACATGTGCCTAGTGACACACCAATATAAACACACACACACATACTGGTGCTACATACCATCTTAGGGTAAGGTTGACGACCATAAGAGAAGATCTCCCACAGAAGAACACCGTAGCTCCAAACATCTGACTTTGTGGAGAATTTCTGCATAATGGAAGCAAATGTATACACATATTAAACAAAAATTTGCACACGCTTTTATGCTACTTTGCTGCCATTTTAGTGACATCATTTTATGTACATGTATGCACAATGATTGGATTGTTGGGATTCAGCAAACACTAAATGTGATAACTAGTTAGGACACCTTCCAACAAAAAGAGGCAACCATAAAAATGAGCTGCTGGAGTATTTAGTTGAAATGACCATAAAATGTGAATAATTATGCTTAATCAGGAAGTCAAAGCAGGGTGTAGAGAGACACTTAAGAAAAGCAGCTCTTCCACCGACCTCTTTCTTCAGAGCCTCGGGGGCGGTCCATTTAACGGGCAGTTTGGCGTGATCTGACACCTTCGAGTCCACTTTGGTCAGGCCAAAGTCGCTGACCTTGGCCACGCTGTCATCAGAGACCAGCACATTACGAGCTGCCAAATCTCTGTGGACCAACTTCTTGGACTCCAGGTACTCCATCCCCTCACACACATCACTGACCACATACATGTAAAACATACACAATGTCATGTATATACAGTTACAAGCAATTTTTTGGACGCAGCAGTCCATCTCCTGACACACAATGTGCTACTAACTTCTGCAATACAGAACATTAAAATCATTGATCAAGATGTCTTTGAAGTTTGA
Source organism: Enoplosus armatus (assembly GCF_043641665.1). NCBI lineage: Eukaryota > Metazoa > Chordata > Actinopteri > Centrarchiformes > Enoplosidae > Enoplosus > Enoplosus armatus. The sequence goes on from NC_092186.1 coordinate 14,375,542, forward strand.
ACTCACAGAGCAAAGCGGAGCAGCTGGACTGAGTTTATGACTGAACGTCCCCTTGTCCTGAGAAAGTTAACAAGGTTTCCCTGCAACACAAACACACAAATGATAAAAAAACTTAAATCAGGTTCTATGAGAAGATTTCTCAGTTTTATGAGAAATACTTCACTCAGACAGAAATACTGCAAGCAGGGGATAACTTTTTGGTGCTGCAGAATATTTGCAAATGTGTTAACTCTCTGCCAAACAAGTTATTTAGTGCTTTAAAATGCCACCTAAAGTCATAATATGACCGTATTTGAAGCCCAGCAGAGAGAGAAAGGCCGACTCTGAGTCCCTAAAGCTGCTTTGCAATCACAGCCAAGTGGCAGCAGGGCATCCTGGAGCTGATTGAATTGTTGGACTTGATTACCCAGAAAGTAAAACAACCCTAGAAAACTAATAAGCCCCTCATAACTATTTTTTGTCTCATTAGCGGCTGGTGGTGAATTTGCAGAAACAAGCAGGTGTAATCGCAGCTGATGAGTCCAGCTTTGTGTTTAGACAGAGGGCTCAGGAGACGCTACATCGAGCAGATCCCCCACACCGTCAGAGAACCTGTACGCCCCCCGCAGTTAGATTACTGACATTGCTCCTTAATGACTTTTCAGAGGGATAACAGACTCCTTTCCTTAATTATTTTTGTCCTGTTTGTGCATTCATGAGGATAATGTGAGAACTGCCCATGTAGGGTCTGTTAAGTATCATTGTAGAACAAATATACGTTGTAGTTTAACCTTATAATTTTAATGGTTTAGATTGTTACGCTCAATATGTATTCACTGTTTCTTGTTTTTATTCGTTTATCCTGTTAACAGTTGTTATTATAATGTTTTACTTTCCAGCCGATGAAGGATGTGTTTACTGTACCTTAGTCATGAGCTCTGTGACAATATGAAGCCCTTTGTGAAGAATGACCCCCAACAATCGCACCAGGTTTTTATGCTGAAGCTTCCTGGAAGGAGTGAATCCACATTAAAAACACTGTCAGAAGAATAAAAAGAAGTGTTCTGACAGAAGTTGTAAAATGGGAAAAATATCAAAATTGATGAAATCTTCAGACTCACGTCATAACAGTCGTCTCCTGCAGGAAGGCCTGAGCTGTGACATCACATTTAATGGTCTTTACTGCCACCCTCTGGCCCATGTACTCTCCTTCATAAACAGCTGGGTGGAGAATCATATATCAGAATACATCCTGACTAAGACAGAATTATTCTTTTTCGTTAATGTTTTCTGACACTTTTCCATTATAAATCTTATGAGGATACAAAGATGGGCTGATAATAAGAAAAGCAGACAAAATCAAAGAAAGCTCACCACCAAATTCCCCCTCTCCAATATTCTCTCCCAGCGTGAGCATCGTAATGTCCATCAGCCATCCATCTGGAGAGCAGATATATCAACAGCACTGTAAACCTGACACATACCTTTACATAATACATCATTATTATTACATTTGATAGACTACAAGTTATTACCAATGATTCATTTAAATGATCTTATAAAAGTGCCTTAGATACAGTTTTCTTGACATCAGGCTCACTTTTAGACAGCTCCAGCTCAGCTGACTTGGCTCCTTGTTTTTGTTTGGGCTTCAGAAGAGTTGTAGCAATGGAGCCTTTGTTCTCTGAGTAGAACTGCAAAAGATGGAAACACACAACAACAGATGTTCACCAAACACATTCCGTTATTTATAGTAGATGTTTTTTTTAATCTGTCATTTCCTTTGGTATGTTCATTCTTCTTTTTCTGCACAATAAACACTGAACGTGCTGTGTACAGGTTGCCACATATATAGTAGAGTTTATGAATGTAAAGCACATATTATTATTTTCTCTAGCTGTAGAGAGAGTAATGAGCTCATTAAAACTTTGATACAGAGAACCTGAGCCATGCGAGAACACCTCCACCAGTACGCAGGAAGCCATTTGACAGAACTGGGGCTTAACAAAAACCCAACAACCTATAACCTATATCTAGCTTTACAAATCATTAGAAAAACTGCACCACCCATTCTATGTAAAGATACTCTTCAATGTCAGTATAAAGTCTATGTTTCCTAACGACAAAATACAAAAGCATCAAGGGACAGCAGCTGAATTAAACTGCACCAGTAAATTATGAGCTCATGCACGGCAACACATCAGAGGCTGGTTTTATATTGTCAGCAGTCTGCCAGCACTGAGACAGAGCATTTCTAACATGATTCAGCCCAAATATCCCTCTGGAACGACTTCCCTCTGTTTCCTCCCATGAGTAAGTCAGCCGGTCTGACTCAGGCCTGAAGCCATCTGTGACTCGCTGATAAGAGTCGGTCGTCTCTGTCAAATCCATCTTCAAACCTCACTGCAGCAAAGCTTTCACTGCACCCCCACACAGACACAGGCTGAACACAGATAAACTATAAAAGGGCCGTGCTTTACGTGTTTTCCTCTGTGTTTCATTTTGACACATGAAGTGTATATTTTTACACTGGTTTCCGTTCCGCTGCTTCAGGCTGACAAACACTTTGGCCATAAATACAGCAAGCATCGGGGTAGTGGACCGTAGTTCCCGACATTTTTGGCTTGTGAGCCTTTAACATGCTCTCGTCACATCGTCTAAGTGTGAACGTTTTTAACGATCATTTAGCGTTGTGGCTCTATGATGGCAATGTCTTCAGTTGGCGGTTGACCACGTTGGTTCGGACTGAAATATCTCAACAAATATTCTATGGATTGCCATGAAATGTTGTACATTCATTCATAGCCCTGCTGACTTTGGCGATCCCTTGACTTTTCATCTAGTACCATCATAAAGTCAAAATGTTCATTTGTTTACTTTGGTTTATGACCAAATACCTGAAAAACTTCACATCAGCCTCAGCTGTACTTTGTATTAGCTCATGCTAAGATGCTAAACTAAGATGGCGATCGTGGTAAAAATGAGTTGTTTAACATCAGCATGTTAGCATTGTCATTGTGAGCATGTAATGCACAAAAGCACAAAATTAGAGAATAATCATATAAATATATATTTTGTGGAGCAGAAATGCTTTTTTTTATGTCCTTAATGACCCCTCAGATTGATCTTGTCCCAGCCAGCAGGTTAGAAACCGCTGGCCTCGGAGTTTGTATGGGAGAAATTTGTTGATGAACTGATTATTTACTCAATCTTGCTGAATTCAGAGTGAAGAGGTTGACTTTACTGTGAGACCAACGTGTTTCAACTTGTGAGCTTCATTTGGGTGACCTTGATGAAGGCCACAAGCTTTGTTCACACAATGAAGTTGTTCTTTCTACTATAAGTGTAGCTGGAGTTTTGACCTCTTTAAACCCCCCCCCCCCCCCCCTTGTCCATGCACCTTGGAAGTGAGTGAAGTTGTGCCTGAAACCCCTTCACAACTTGGATTGAATCTAACCGAGAGCCTCTCACCTCTATCATGTCAATGAGGTTGTAGAAATACTGTGTGTTGTCGATGGTCAGCTTGTTGTCCTGATAAATCACCCGGTAGTGGACGACCTCTCCGGAGACACTGACACACAGAACGTAGTCGCCGGGATGCCGGATGGACTCTCGAACCAGGAACAGGCCATCCTGGGTTGGCTGCAGTTTACTCACCGCCTCTGGACCAGAGATCTTCCCATGAAACCAACTGGTGATAGACAGCACAGGGTGAGCCACATAAACATACAAAACCCATCTGTCTCTGTCAGATATTGATACTGATCCATTTGGGATCCTAAATAAGTCCTTCTTACATCTTACAGATGCTAAACAGACATGCTTTTTAAAACAGACAGGAGGTGAAAACAGTAGTTTACACACCAAAAAAGGAAGTTGGAGTGATTAACCCTGAGACAATGGCACATCCAACATTACTCTGTATGGTCACAAGATGTGTTTTTGAGATTGACCACAGGCACTGCTAAAGTTAGAAACCAGTGGGCCTCCATGTGACAGTCACACTGCTTGTAAACATGACCACATCCTACTGATGTGAGACAATACTGACACTCCGTATTGAGCAGCACAAAGGAAAAAAGTGTAAAATTCAAAAAGGAAGAGGAGACATACGGCATGAGGCTGAGGCTGGGGTCGACACGCAGAGCCTCTCTTTCACGCACATTGTTGGAGTTTATGAGTCCTTCCTCTCCTGTGCGGTTACATTTGGCCTTGTAATATCCCTTCTTCTACAAAACAGAAATCAAAGTCTTGTCTCAAATGGTGGAAAATAATGGACTCTGAACAAACACAGTCTGTAGCTCCTCTTAACACATGACAGTACCGTGCTCGTGTCAACGATAGTGAGGATGTCTCCTTTATGGTATGCTAGCTCTCCAGGTTTTGGTTTCCTGTGGCCCCCCTTGGCCACACACTGTGTACCGACAGCCCAGCTCATCTGCAGAAGCACAGGAACAATAATAAGAGACTCTGTACCATCTCTGTGTCTGTCTGAAATAACTAATTATTCTTTCTAGTAAACTTCCTAGGAAATTACTAGGATTTTTGCCTTGTCCCTAATTTTATCCAACAAGAACTGCAGAGACACTGACTTCAATACACATGGATTAATTTTTTTTTAAAAAACACCTCAAACTCTCTGTTGCTTAGAGTTTGATAGCTTTATTATTATTATTCATCACCAGTGGCGGTATGTAACTAAGTACATTTACTCAAGCACTGTCTATTCTTTTCATGCCACTTAATACTTAACTACAATTTAGAGGGAAATGTTTTTTGTTTATTTGACAGCTTTAGTTTAACTAATTTTTCATACAAAACATATTAAAATGTACAAGTACAGCTGAAACAATTAGTTCATTAAGTGTCATTTTTTCATCAAAAAACATTTCATGGTTCCAACTTTACAAATGGGAGGATTTGATGCTTTTCCTTTATTCATATTATATAATATTATTTTAATATTCTTTTACCATTGGTTGGACAAAACAAGCATTATGAAGCTGTCACGTTGGGCTCTGGGTAATTGTAGTATTTTCTGAATTTTTACAAACCAAACAATCAACTGATTAATGGAGAAATTAATCAGCAGATGAATCCATAATGAAAATAATAACTAGCTGCAGTCTTACACAAACTAGTTAAAAAGAAGCTCCAACAGTAAAATCCTGCTGTTAGCTTAATTAGTAATAATAATATAACAATATAATATATAATAGTATAACAGTCACAGATTCCTTTTTTCTGCATTGAGTACTTTTACTTTTAATACTTTAAGTACATCTTCCTGATTATACTTGTAATATTATGTATTTTTACAATGTGGTATTAGTACTTTTACTTAAGTAAAGGATGTGAATACTTCCTCCACCACTGTATCTGACTGTGTTGATTAACGTCGTTAATTTATATTAATCTCAGATATATTATATATATATATATACACATTTAAAATCTTAAACGACCTCCCGTTTTAGCAAAATAACACACCCGAGATCAAGAAGGACTTCATCATATTGACTGATATTAGAGCAAACTACTGAATGTGCCTTTGCCATGAGCAGGTCTGCAGAGCCGGATAATTCTGTGTTGGACTCCTGTCAAAGAGAAACATGTCTCTGAACAACCAGAGGACATAAAATACTGTCTATACTGCATGTACATAACACTGAGTATTTACTACTGCCTTTTATGAAAGCCGTGTCCAGTAAACTCACACTGGGGGTCCAACAACACAACAAAGGCAGAAGGGAGCAGTTATCGGGCAGCGGGCTGTTTGCAGCTTTGTGTCTGGCTGCTCCTGCCGCACAAATGAAAAGTAAAAAGCCAGCAGCTGAACGCCCGGGCAGCTTGTTCAGTCTGGTCTCTAGTCGACATGAATGTTTCAGTACCTGCGGCTCTCTCTGGACAGATGCGGACAGCTGGCTCAGTCAACTGAAAGAAAACACCACCACGACGACTTCAGATCCTCCAGCAGCCGCGGTCCCCGTTTGTCTCCTTCAGCGGTCACATTTCTTGTCAAATGTCTTCATTGAAAACAACTGAAGCAGGAACCGATTCTGGAGATATTCATTCCCCAGACACGTACTGCAGCTGTGGTGTGATGGCCGACATCAGTCTGTCACACCACTTCCTCAATATTTAGGCAGCTGTGGCTCATGTGTCCTCAGGTCGACGTAAGAAGTGACGCTGAAGGTGACTACTTGTCCTCGTGTGTTCATCGCGACGGGACTGTGTCTCTTGACAACGTGCAGGGCATTTAATGGGTGAAAAACAGTGATCCAGGAAACACAACCCAGGAGACAAAATGGCTTAAAAGTGTTTTAATATCTCCCCTTAAATTTTAGGCAACACTACAAAGACATTCAAATAATAGGACAGCAACGCTCACACTTTCCGTTTAAACAATACAAAATAGATTGCAACATCCTTCAGAAATAAAATAAGCAATACTTATATGATGCTCTTTGACAAACGAAAAACAAACTGCACAATAATTCTCTCACGTCGTCTTTTAAGCCAAAAGAGTTGTGCAACAGTCCCCTTCCTGTCCTACACCTTTGTGGAATAAGAGCATTACAATATTAACATGACAACTCATAAATGTTCCCCTTACTCCATCTCTTGAAACACACAACATGATGCAGGCACAAGGAAGAAAGTCGAAGGACTACTTGATCATTACAGTAGATATTCAGTCTAAAGCTTCTCTCTTCTGCTAACCATACTCTTGGAAGAAAAAAATATTACTCGGCATATTATGTCAATGATTAAAATTATGGCTGCGTACAGTAACATTGTCATTTCTTAAGTGCTTCATTCCCTCAGCATGCTACAGACTGTGCAACATAAGACTTCTCTCTCTTCAGAGACAGATCTACTCTCCAGTGTGTCGGGATGCTGCACAAAGCAGAGCTTCTGTGTCTTTGTACGTTTCTCGACACACCTTAATGACGTACCGTCACAAGGGGAAGTTATTTTAGTGTAGCCTTGTTTTGTGAAGCGGGGCCTTTGGATTTCAAAACTCTATCGAGTTATCGCTCTGACGTTTTCAAAATGTGCTGGGAGGAAATGTTGAAACGGCCTTACAGGAGAGGGAGCAAAGAGGGCCTGAAAAGACTTCAGGAAGGACTTCTGAGGTTCGCTCAACAGCGTTACACTATTTTAATACTAATGTGTCATCTCAGGCACATTGAACGTCACAGTACTGTATGTATGTAGATCCTAAACACGATCAGTCTTCTCTGATCTCTCTCACAGTTTCAAAGCTTCAAACATTTATACACCCATCTTTTTTTCATTTAAACACAGGCTGAAAAACACATTTCAGTGTACAAATGTCATGCACCAACGTTAGTTCAGCGAGGCCCGACTCAAGAGTCGGATGGTAAAACTGAGTTCAGACTCTTCTTCAAAGAGAAAAGCTGGAAATAAAGCTTAAGGTGCTGATGATTTAACTGGAGACTTTAATATCATAGAAAACCATATAACTGTACTTGGTGGTGGTGGTTTAACTATTGTGGAGAAACAGGGGGGATGCTCAGTAGTTAAGTGTGCAATTATAGTGAAATGGAATGATGGAATAGTAATTTTCATGATCTTTTTCTGAGCCAATGTTCTCTGCACACTTTAAAGACACTATGTCTGCAGGAAGTTACTACACCGGAGAAGGTGCAGTACAGATTCTCAAACTTCAGTCTCCTCCTCCGACACATTATTCCTCTTAATTCACGAGCAGACATGTAGCATGTACAGTCAGTCATATTCATATGTGTATAGCTGCGTGTTAAGATTGTTTCCAAGATAAGAAAAGTTTAAAGTTGTGACATTCTACCAGTCTCTAAACTAGTTAACGCCTTCGCTCTGCAGGCAGAGGTCAAGCGCTCTCTGCTTCTTCTTTCTTGTCTTTTTTGCCTTCCCCCTCCCCTTCGCCTGCGTCGCTGCCGTCCCGTCGACGCTTGCGGTTGCGAGCGCTGGCCTTGGACGCCGGCAGAGACTCCATGCCCAGAACCTTGTGGATCTGACGGAAAGCAAGCAGCCGCAGAGCATGCTAGAACCAGAGGAAACAGGAGAGAGAAATGTAGGTTTGTAGAGTTGTAGGCATCTTTTTGTAAGATGATTGTTTTGGCATTTTCTTTTTTTGACAGTATAGGGGTACACAGGAAACAAGGGTCTTCTCTCCTTTCCCCTGCAGCGGCCCCTCAGACACATGCTACCAGCTCCACCATGGCTAACAATAATTTAAACGTCTCTTACGCAAATATCAAACACTCTTGAAAGTAAATGTTTGTGGTTCAGACTGAGCCGCTATTTTGTTTTTAGTTGTTGTTGGTGGTTACACAAATAACTCTGGCACCAAGCTCTTTAGCTAAGCCTCACTGTTGCTGTCTTTTTACATAGTTTAATACTGGCTCATTTATTTATAACTGAAAGCAAACACTTAGTCATAGGTGGGTAACTAAAAGTAAATTCACACCTTCCAGCCAGTGTGAATTGGTATAAATGCTCTGTATGGTTACCTGTGCGCTGGCAGTTATGTCCTCTCTGGCTTGAAGCATCATGCTTTCCAAAGCATCTGTTGGCTCTTTCTCACAGGGGTCCATCAACCCTGGTCCGTCTGAGTAAAGAGAGAAAAGAGTTAAACATGTAAATGTGATAGAAGATGTTACTAAATCAGAGAAAATGGTGAATCCTTCTCCTTTCGAAGTTGACTTTGTAGCACAGCAGATAAGAAAATGTCTCCAGAGTAAAAAAGCAATCAAACTTTTAAGTAATAAAAGTTCTGAGTGAGTATGTGGCATTCATCAACTGGAGAGATTTTCTGATGCTGTGAAACAATCTACTTGTCCCCGTCTCATTAACATGTTTATCAGTCTGACCTGGAAGCAGGATGCCTGTGGAGATGCACTCCAGGACTCTGCGCATGGCCTCTCCTGGGCTGAGCGGGCCTGTAGCACTGCTGATCACTTTCTCCACCAGCAGCTCCATCGCCTGCAGGGAGAAACAGACACACTGAAATGGAAGAAGACACTCCAGACATCGAAAGGTAGAGGAGGCCTTCAATCCACTGTCTGAACTCTTCAGAAAACACCCGGTCAAGACAGAAATTCAAAGACAGTTGAAGCTGCTTACCCAGCCGGGCATCTTCCCCCAGGTGGGAACCCGCTGACATAAATCTCTCAGCACCCGGATGATGATCACACAGGACTGCAGCCCGTTGGCACGAGCCTTCAGAAGTGAAGGAAAAAAGAAATCAACTAACAACAAGCATTTGTTTTATTAGACTGGACTTCTGACAATGTCACTAAACATTTAACTGGTGACTTTAAATTTGTGCATTTTCTACAGTTCTACAATATAATACAAGATACAGAATGTTTTAAATCAATATATCATAAATATCTCATCACAAATTATAGACCTGACATTTTGACATGTCAGAGGAAGATACACACAGGTGTTAACTAACAACATTGCAGGTGAGGGAGCTGCTAGTGGAGAAAGTGCTCCATTGAATTCAGGTGTACACCTCATAGACTGTATATATAGATGCACGGCATAACAGCTCCCTGAAAGTGAAGCCAAAACATCTCGATCGCCCCCTGGTGGCTGGCTGCAGTATAGGTCATAAACCCCGCCCCCTCCATGTTAGCAGATGGGACATGGGCAGAACTAAAACATCAAAGTATACGTCAAATATAATTTTCCCAAAGATAGTTTCTGTCATTTTAAGTAGTTCTTATCATGCTGGTGTTTGTTCAAGTGTTTTAATTAGTTATTTGATGCGATAAAAACAGGCTGAAGCGTCATGATTGACAGCGGTGTGTTTGCGATTGGGTCAGGCGGGTGTATGGGCGGGAACTCGGACCACGGCTCCACTCGCCGATCACCACGGAGCTGACTCTGGCTCCAAATGACATCACCAGATGGCAGCGCCCGTGTCCGCAATATTTTGGCTTCGTTTTTGTACAGTGGGAGGAAGTGGAGACGTGTCGTCCATCTTTATATACAGTCAATGGTACACCTGAATGGAATGCAGCAATCACTAATGTCATTGGTTACACCAGTGTCTTAATCTGTTACAATTAGCCCACAGGAAAGTTCAGGTGTAACTAATAACATTAATAAAGGCTGCATTCCATTTAGTTTTTTCCAGTAACAGAACCAGAGTGCATGATGGCTCATTGGCGTGGCTTGGTGGGACCCTTTAATAGAAATTCAATTCAAGAGAACTGTGTAACTAACAGCCGTGTTAATGTTGTTAGTTAAACTTTTCCCGCTACGAGTCAAATAAAAAGTCAAAATAACTGCTGTCTATTCTTGTCATCACACCAGAACAATTTCCTGAAGGGACTGAAAAGTTAAATGAAGTTCACAAAAAGACGGGAAAGACGGAGCTCGAGCTGTCATGATGCATTTACCTGAAACCATTTGGCGTGACGGAGAGCAGCCAGGTATTCCAGACATTTCTTCTTATTCAGAAGATCAGGAGGGTCTTTCTCAGCCACATCTGGTGGAGATAACATGTACTAGCTCACGACTTACAGTCACACTAATGCAAAGCCCAAATGATGACTGCAATACATAGTAAGTGTTGTTACTGATGTACAGATGCTGATCAGGGATGAAACTATAAAAACACTGACTGGACGCTCATGGTTATCTCAGACATTTCCTTGAATCCCTAAATACTCACTTTGTTTGTGAGAAAAATAATGAGGGGAAGATATAAAGAAAAAGCAAGCATTTGACCATCGAATAAGGAGGGTTTCTATGGTTTACAGATGTGTTCTGAGTAGAAAAAAATAGCAAAAAAGTGGTACAATCACCGGTGTTGTTTGGAGTGGAAGGCACATGCAAAAACAATGGAAATCCATGACATTCAGAGAAGAGAGTGGTCGAGTTTATAACTAATCTAGTTTGAGGTGACTAAACCACATAAATTGTAAATTTGTTGCCCGCCCTATTATCGCCTGTCTGACCTCATCTTTCTCTAGAGACATTTTGACTTGTCAAACACAGGTGTAACTAATAACATTAATAATATCTACATTACATTAAGATTTCCTGTTATGATTAGCCAAAATGTCGGCTTTGAGAAAGGCGCATTAAAGAACGTTTTATTATACGTCATCAAAGCTAATTTAAGCTTAAGCTGTTTCCTTCTCACTACACACATTTCCTTCTTACTATAATGGAGTGTCATCACTCAACATCTGAAATTTTATTCCACAATTTTTATTCACTAAAAGAATCTAAACTCTGTAAAATGTGGATTCCTTCAGACCACTACTAAGTCCCGTCATGTCAATTATTTTACAAGTAAAACATTTTTACGACTTTTAGAAAATTCCCTTTAATAAACTCAAACTCTGAGTGTTGTGGATTTCCGCTTTTTTGCACTTGACTTTGAACAAGGGCCTGACTGACAGATCCAAAGATGTATTTTCAGCAGCTTTTGATCATTTAACAACTGAAACATGAACTTTATCCCTTTGGAAATGTTCTCATTCCAGGCCAAATGTTTTTAATTGGACCTACTTTGCATAGACAGCAATAGTTTCCACTACTCTGCTGCAATTAAGGAACCTTCTCAAGCAGATAAAGGCACAAGAGCAAGGATACTTCTTTCCCTTCATGCCTCCATATTTCAACTTCAAAAAGCAAACCAATTAAAGTGAAATCAGACCGTAAACAATATGACAAAGCCCACGATTAACTTAATTAGTAGTACTAAATATGTTTGTTTAAAAAAAAAATATGCTTGTGTCTGTGTTGGATTTATGAAATAGTAAAAAAGTTTGTGGACAAATTTAAGACACGTTTACAAAAATGACAGGTTTGTCCAAAACATTCAATGTGGTTTGAAGACAGCGATGAGTTAACATTTCACAAGATCAGCCTCTGGGATTTCCACACTTCTATATTCACTAGAACTGGAGCAACAACAGAGGTCATTAGCTGTCTCACAGGGGAAATACATAACAAAAAACAAAGCCACTTTTTTGAAGTCTACACTACCATACCACTTAGAATCAAAGACCCATATTTATCATGCCTCTTAGAGTTGGGATTTTCATTTAGCATCAGCCCCTGTGATGACAGTGAACAAGAGGCTTTTTCCTCCTCTAAAAAGCTTAATAAACATGGGACGCCTGGTTCCTTTCATTTCTCTATTCTTAGTGGTATGTGTACAAGTGTGGTCTTCAGATCAGCCATTGGCTTGCCTAGGTCTGCTGATACAGAATTAGGGGCACTGATCAACAAACCCAAACAAAATTTAAAAAAAATAAAAGACAACGTCCACAGAAAACATATCTACCATGTTTTCCAAATGGGAAAAAAACACATTAAAATACTGACAGATATTGGAGCAGGCGGAGGAGTGTTTACAACACAATGATCTGGAGAATTACCTTCATTGTTAGATGGTGGGGGGAATTAATGACAATGGATTTACTAGTGTCATCTTATTATTATTTCAGTGCTGATCATTGTGAGGCTATAAAATGACACTCCAACACCTCGTCATTGATAATGCCACATTATGATTCAGGGATGAGAGACGAGGGAATGGGAAGTCGCTGGACCTCAAAATCCCCTCATAGGTATCATGGCCAAAATGCAACCACAAGCAAAACCTTTCTCAAGTCTGAAAAAATAAGAATATCTGTAGAAATAGTACCACCATTTGAAGCATGTCCATCCCTGGGCATCATCTGAACACCGATCATCACTTCAGTCTATTACTATAGTTTCCCAAAGGTTTTATCGGAGCATGTGTTCACCAGATAAACACACACCCTAGTGGCACAGAAAGGTCGGAGAGCCCGGCTTTTGATTCCCATGTTGTGGAAAAGAAATAAAGAAATTGGGGACTAGTGTAACTGCAAAAAATGGGGGAAATGAAAAGAGTGGGACAAATGAATGCGTGAGTTAATTCTTATTTGAGGGGTTAAAGAAAAAAAGCTTGAAAGTGGGCTTTGGTTAAAAGTCCCACCTCTCATTTTGTGTAATTTAAGAGCTTTTCAGCCTAAAATCTAGGCTGCTAATAGGTGGAAGGGTGGAGCAAGGGGTATATATATATGTATATATATATAAGTGTATTACACACATCGCTTACATTTGGTTGTCTGGTACTGAAAGCTTTGGCTTCTCTAACCTTTCTCAGCCGCTTTTCCTCCTGCCTGCTTGTCCTTCTCAGCAGCAGTGTCCTCCCTCATCAGCGGCGAGGTGAGAGAAATGGTCACCTGCATTTTGGGCTCCTTGCTTGAAAATATCACGATGTTCGCCTCCTCGGGGTGAGCCTGCACCTCATACTGATCTTCAGAAAATGTCTGCCGGTTAAAAGGACACTTGGGATTACTCACTACAGAGGAGGAGGGGTGTAGGGGCAAAGAATAGCCTTGTTTGGCAAGGTTACAGGGCAATACTGTTGTGTTTTCAACCCTGGGTTGCGCAATTTGTTTTTTCTCAAGGCAGTTCCCTTATTTAAACAGGGTTGGTAACATTACCATGACTATATTTCTCAACAATTCAATATATCTTTGTAATTGTAATATTTAGGAAAGCAATGGCGTATTTTATAAAGACGAAAAGCCCCATCTCACTCTGTAGGATTCAGGTGTCATAACCAGGCAGTGAATCTAAAGATCAGTCAAAAGCATCTTTAATGAAACACTCATTACAGCTAAAGCAGGAGGGAGGAAGAGTGAGGAATTACAACACATCACAACCATGTATTTGGTGTCAATCCTCTGTCTTGTGGGACTTAAATGGAAATGCCAGTATATTTAAACATTCACAAGAGCTTTTCTCTTTAGGCTAGGGGCAGTTTAGTCATTCGTGAACATGGAGAAATCTCTCCCAAAGCTAGCAACCACACAGTAATCCTATGATGCAGCCTGGAAGCTAAAATGTGAGTCAATTCTACTGATTTTACTTTCAGATGATATGTTATAATCATTAATACATGTGTGGACGACAAACTGCTGTGGGGTACAGCTGCACATGTTCACTAATGATTAATGAGCGGCTCTAGCATACGAGAAAAACCCCTCTAGGATGAAGAGACTCAACTGTGGAATTTTTCTGGTTTTGTATTTTGCTTTCTAAAACGTCTTTCTCTATACCAAAGTGAAAACTTCTCGTTCCCATTCTATTTGTTACATAACTATGAAGTCTTCGAGTATCCAGCTCTTATGACAAAAGTCATAAGGCAGTGGATGACAGAGAATAGTTTCCTCTTTTTGAAAATCTACAGCATCTGAAAATATAACAAACTACTGCTAAAACTGGCAAACGGAGCCTTTTTCCTGCCATTTTTCATCAGATTTTGTTTACAGTCCGTCTATATGATCCCATACTCAGGTGTATATCCCGAAATCTGCCAATAATTCAAGATAAAACCTAAAAATGTAAGAATGTCAGTGTTGTGAATTCCAAGTTTACCACAATTCTTCCCTCCCTCAACCTGCACCAATGTCCTAAATAAACAGTCTGTAAAGGGGCGACGTTTTCTTACCTCCAGTTCTTTGGGCAGCTGCTTGGCGATGCTCTTCAGTAAAGAGATAGTGGGTTTCTTAGCAGTCAGCAGGATGAGCTCAACATTTCTGTCCCCACGAAGCAGCAGGCCTTTGGCCAGGATGCCCACCCTCATCACACCTTTTAGCAGCCGTGCTGGGTTCTCAGTACTGTCATCAGAGGTACAGAGGCCAAGATGAAGACTCGCAGGCCTGATTTTACAAACAAGTCAGATAAAGTGGTTTCTTTTGCAGCTACCTGATGGATCATAATGAAGACTATATTTATCAATGGCTGCTATTTTTTTACCTGACCACACATCTGTGGTTCTATGTATGTATATTTATTTCATATTTATTGTCTGTATTATTGGTCCTGTCTTTAGGTGCATCACTTATGGTTTGTTTTATTTGTTATTTATTAATTGATTGATTGTAATAATATACAGTTTTTAAATACAGTGTCTATCTATATCTATCTATGCATTTAGAACCTACTCAGCAATTAAAATACCATGAATTTCCTTTATCCACATGTCAAAAACTTACATCATAATCAAAAGCGAAGCTTTGATACCTTTGCATCTCTGTGTAGCCCTTCGCTTGTTCCAAATCAATAAAAGTCCTTTTAGGCTTCACCTTAATCCTTGTTATTACCAACATGCTCAGAGAAAAATGTGAGTTATCTGCCGAAAGTGACTCTTTACCCTTTTTCATCTCCTCCTTCAGTAGCAGCGGTAGCCACAACTGGTGTGTCCTTATCCAGCAGGGAGTCTGACACCAGTTTTAGGGCTCTCTCAGAGTGGGAGACAATCCTCTGAACAGCCTGCAGCTCTTCTTCTACTGGGTAAATGGTTGAGTGTTTAGCCATGATGTGACGGTCATCAGGAGAGTCTGGCCGACGCACACACGTCTTAAGGGAGAGGTGGGAATAAAGTGATTAATCACACTTTGAATAAAGCCACTGTGAAAGTTAGTTTGTAGTATACGAAACAAAAAAAACTGCAATTGTGATGCTCACCAGTAGAGGGGGTACTGGCATACCAGGGCGACTCATCAGTGGTGGAGGGGCCATCCTGCGTCTCTGCTCCCCCCAGTACATCTGCTCCTCCTCCATCCTCCTCCAGTACATATCCTCCTCATATCGCCTGCAGGGGAGGGGGACATTTTCAATGCCATTAATTAAAAATGATTTATTCCCACAGGGGAATGTTATGGCTGCCATTAAAAGGACACAGTAGTGCATAAAAAAGCACTTTAACAAAACATTTACTCTAATCTACTGATCATACAAAATAATTATCATACAGAGGTTTTGTGTCAAACTCTAACTATGTTAGTTGAAGGTAACCCAGGGTTACAAAATGTGCATTTCCTCTTGTAATACAACAATTAAAGCACAGGCCTGGTACTTAAAAAATGTAAAAATATAATGAATTGGACTGCACAGTTTTCATGATAAAATCCTCACATCTAATTTGATTAATATGACTTTCCTCGGGCTGTTGAGAGACTGTATTTTATTACACATGCAGGAAAGCTCATGTGATTGACCAGCACCAGAAAGAGTCAAGAAAACAGGAAAAGAGTCGAATGAAGCATGAAATTCCCTTTTTTTCCCCCATGTGTGCATGCGTCAGACTAACAGTCAGCTGGTCAACTTCAGGACTTCCCCTTACTGATATCACCTGTATGAATGCATCTTCCTCATCTTTTCCTTTTCAGTCAGTTCTGTGCCAACCAGGGAAACTTGCAAACTTAACGTAGGAGTGGGAACAAGTTTAGGTTACTAACTTTGGCCACGAGTCTGACCTCATCTCCATGTGCCAGCGCTGCTCGTCGTCTCTCTGTCTCTTCAGCACCGCCTTCTGCTTCTGCTTCTTCAGCTTGCTCTCCTGCAGCTTCCTGGCCCGGTTACTGGGCTTGATCTCCACAGGAAGCTCTGGGTTCACTTTCTTCTAAAGAAAGACGGAGAGGAGGACAAACAAACGTAAGGGGAATGTAATAAAAGTCAGAGCACGTGTGATCCTGCACATTCTCAGGCCATTCCACACTAGAGCAGATGAACTTGAAATTATCTTTTTCTTTCAATTTGGGCTTCCATCCACTCTAAGCTTGAATTTTTATCCTTAATCAAACCACCATTGACTGACAAAAGCATAAGTAACTTGAGGGCATCTGGAGTACAATTTCCCCCAGGGATCAATAAAGTATTTCTGATTCTGAATCTGATTCTGATTGTGTGTTTGGCTGTACTGAAGCACAAAACTAGTGATAACAAAAAGAGCAGGAGGCAAGAAAAGCTGGTGAGACCATTCAAACGCACTCCTCATTCTCAAACTCTCTTACCTTGTATTGGAGTCTGTGCCTTCTTCCTTTTAGGTGCATGTCTTTAGCATTGGGGTCGTTGAAGCTGCACTCGCACAGTTTACAGTGGAATCGAATCACCTTGCCGTCATCGTTACGGACCTGAAACAGACAGACAGTTCAGGTAAATACACATCATACAGGACAGCGAACGTCACATAAATGATCTTAAGACTCTAAAAAGGACACAAAATATTTGACATACAAATACAATATAACTCTTACTAGAGTCAACGTTGATACTATAAATATAACTGAAGCTTGATCAAAACTCGATTTCTAGGTCTGATGCAAATACTGATGTATAAATACGGTTTAAAAAGTGTATGAGACAGTCTTTACTGTAAGTAGAGTACTTCACAGATTACAAGACAGTATCAATTTTAAGACCTTGCACAAAACATCTTCTCAGTTGTGAGACTACACTGTTAACTCACATGTTGTAGATGACTGTAAACAATTGAGACTTTTGAATGAATTACATAAAAAAGTAAAGTATAATTTTTACTTTATAATGTGCTATAACTGGTAAAAGCTAAGATTGTGATCGGTTTTTTTTTCTTCTCATCTCCTGCTTACCTCCTCTACGTAGTCGTGTCCCACCGGCTGGATGTCTCCCTGGCCTCCAGCTCTGTCACCGTCCTCATCATCACTCAGAGGCTCCATCTTCTGAGCTGACTGTTGCATGGTCTCCTCCACCTTGGCTGCCACCACCACTGCCGCTGCTGTTGTCACTGCAGCTGCTGGAGCGCTGGCAGGCTTATTGGCTATGCGGCAGGAAAGATATTACAGATCAGAGAGTGAATTTAAGGAACACTATATGCCCATTTGTTAAAAAAAAAAAAAAACACAACACAACATTTCTAATCTCTAATTTCTGTCTCTTGTTCTCTTCCAAAGGTTGGTAAATAACCGTTGATGAATTACCATTCAGGGTCTTACAGTTACAGAAATTCCTTCTTGAAAAGTATTTTGTCTGTTAAACAAGTTATTTGATTTGAAAAACATTTGGGACACAGTTCATTTTGTTAATTAACTTTGACACTAATAGGGACAGATACTTTTCATCCTTGCAGCATTAAGTTTCCATGTGAGCCACATTATTGGTCAGTAAAACTGAAGTGCAGGGCTGAAAACATTCAGATTAAACTCATGTATTTGATGATGCAGCACAGCAAGCAAACACACAGAGAAGCAAAATGCTGTAGTTTAAAGAACTCATTTAAGGAACGGAGTCAAACTCCTTGTGTGCTTGGCCAATAAAGCTGATTCTGATATACAGTATGTCCATCTGTTGGGGGAAAAATGCATTATGCACCTGCAGCACTTGTGCATAATGCTTATAAAGTGCTGTTATTGTGTGAAATTTTCATTTGAACTTAACCAGTATTTGGCTCGTCCAGAAGATAAAGGAAAGAAAACATTCCTAATCATCTACTTAACAAATCAACAAACTTACAAATGACAGTTATTTTGGAAGGAGCTGGTTTCTTGACTGGTGCTGTTGTTGTTTTGATCGTGGCGTTCACAGCCACCTGTTTGGGTGTCGCAGTGGGAGTTGAAGTGGTGGAGATGGAGGCCGGAGTGGACGTGGAGACTGGAGGTTTCCCTGCTGTCGAGGTTGTGATAACTGGAGCAGAATTCACCAACACTGGCTCAGTGGAAGGTATAGGTTTGCCCAGCTTGGTGTGAAGTTTCACCACCTTTCCAAGGTTGACAAAGAGAGACAGAGGGAGATACAACCATTTAAGTCTGCTGACACTTAATCCCATCCCAAATCCCTGAGGCAGGTTTTCTTTCATGTCTTGGCAGCTCAGATGGAACATCACATGAGTACACCACAGTCAAGTCCAATAATGAAAGCATGTTACATCAATATCTTCTACAGCTGCCTATATTTTCTTAAATAACAACAAATACTGAAACGCTTGAAGACAAAAGCATCACAGCTGTGCTAACCTTCTGGTGTTTGGCCCCACGGATATGGGCGGCGTAGGCGTCCACTCCGGTGCAGGAGACGTCACATAACTCACAGCGTAACTGAGTTTGGACCCCTCTGGGCCCGTTGCTGGCCCCCGTCTGCCCCCCAGATTTAAGGGCTGCCTCCTTTTTCTTATGCTTCTGGCCCTCAAGGTGCTCCCGGTACGTCTGATGCAGTAAATTAAACCAGTTAGCGAGAGATTCCAAATGCACATACAGAAATAGTCTTCTTACTTATCATTTCTTTTTTTATTCTTCTACTCTATGAATCTACATAAAGTGTCTTCATATAGACATTAAAACATGTTCTCTAGTCTTAAATGTTAATATTGTAAAGCACAGTTCAAAGCTCAACACCATACAGCTTTTATGTTGAAAGCTTTTCATAAATAAAATGATCTACTCGTACCTGAGGGCCTGCACAGCTGATCTTGCAAATGTCGCAGTAATGGAGCTGGGGCTGCTTGGGAGGCCCTTTGGGCTTCTGCAGCTTGTTCTGGTGAAACGTGGGCTTTTTGTAGGTGTTTACTGCCGGAGCTGTCACCATGTTGCTGCCCGAGTTGCTCCAAGAAGAGCTCGTCAGCTGCTTGGGTGGCGGCTGGATGGGGGGCTGGGGCTGTTGCGGCTGCTGTGGCTGTTGAGGTGGAGGCTGCGGCTGGGTGAGAGTCTGCTGAGCCGGCTGGTAATAGGAGGGGGCGGATGTGGAGGTGTAGCCAGTTGAATCATAACTGGAGTAGCTAAGGCCTGAGGGTGAGAGAACAGGAGGAAGAGAGTGAGGACAGAGTGTTATTAGAAAGAAGGAAAGCACACAAGATATGGGTCAAACATGAACAGCCAGCAGTCATGCAGCAATAAGCTGCACTTAAAGACCAAGGAGGACACAGAGGATCCCAAAATCCTCTTTGACAAGAGTCAAGGACGTAAGAAGAAACTCAAGCTTCAACTTTTAATTAGCAAGGTATCAATGTTTGTATACACCTGTCTCCACTTGGAATTACCTCACTCGATCAGTGGATTTGCTTGCAAGGGTGACAGTTATGAGACAAATAATAGATAAATAATAAAATAAAATAAATCAAATTTGAGAGCAAACAATATGACTAGCTAGCTCAGAGATCAACAATCCTGAGGACAGAATGCTGAGTGGAAAGAAGCTCAGGAAGCTATTGTGACTAGCACATTCACGGCTGGCATCAAGTAGAGATCATGTCATCAAGCTTCAAACAAATATTTCGCAAAGATGCAGATTCATTTCACTGTGCCACTTTCGTGTTTGACCGGAAGGAGAAGAAATGTTATCAGCTATTGTGTGCAAGTCAATATGCTGCAATAAATATGTTTTTGTTTTATACTGCAGCTATGTTGGACGACTTACACACTCTTTATTTCTATGCTTGTAACATAGTAACATACATGTACTGTACGTTTTTTGCTTTTGTGTTGTACAATCATTTGCACTTTTCATCTCCCTTAATATGTTTTTTCTTCAGTGGTTTTACTGTGAATGTATATACAATATATTTACTCTACAATATTTACTCTAAAGTATCTTATCTCTACCTGAGTAAGTGGTGGCTGAAACGGTGGAGCCGAAGGAGGAGCCGAGGGTGTAGGATGAAATGGGCGTGGGCGGCTGCTGGACACTGGTGGACACTGGGTAGATGTTGTAGCTGGTGGACACAGCGCTGGAGGGGGCCAGAGGTTTCAGGGTTGTTATCTGCCTCTGGGGAGGAGGAGGCTGGCTGTACACAGTGGAGGGGGCTGGACTGTAAGCACTCTTTACTCCTACTGAAACAGAGAGAGATGGGGGGGGCAGTTGGGGGTGAGGGGCAAAGAGGAGAGAGGGAGTAGAGGTGGAGAGGAAGGGTATCAGAGTGAGGAAAGAGGAGAGCAAAAGAGGTCTGAAACGATTCCTCTGGGACTGCCTGTCAGAGAGTTTTTGGCAGGGCAGGAAGGATCATTCCTTCCATGAGCAAATGGGCTGCAGGCACATTCCACATATCTCATATCACCCTTCAAAAGTGCAAAGTAAATAACACCAAGACTGATGACCCACAAATCCGCCAGCAAGACTGGGGTGTGTGTGTGTGCCGGTGTTTTACACTGTTAATTAGATCTGAAACACTTGTTATATAACAGTCAACAGTAATTTTTGTGAAACTGATATGAACTGATGTAGTAAAGTTCGCCTGCACAGCCACACAGGCGTTTCAATCACCCTGGCCGATTAGACCTTAGAAGTTGAGTGAAGATATGCTGGGAATTACGTGATGTTTCTATGAAGTAATAAACATGATAAAGGTGTAAGTTGTCACGCCCTAACAGGTGCAACAAAATAACAGGAAAGTGAGGGAGATGTTAATCAAGCACAGCATGCATGAACCTAAACAGTATAGCATATCTGACATTTAATAATCGCTCAACCCAAACAATGATTGAACGTTTGGACGCAACATGAGAGTAAAAATAAAGTGACTCACCAGTCTGGTAGTAATTCTCTGTGGGTGTCCTCTGAGCCGTCGCTATACTCGTCTGGTAGTATTGTTTATTGTCATAGGTAGTCACAGCTGCAGGGCGCCCGTAGCTGTAGTTGTCCTGCTGTTTACAAGAGAGCATTTAATCCAATGGAAAAGCAGCATATTTAGTAGTTAAATTTTTTTTTTAAAAAAAGCACAGATATCTTGTCATTGCTTTAAAGCCACTGTGTGTAAAATTAAAGCATTGGTAACATTCTGATGGCTCAAGTATTTGTTTGTGAAAAATTAGACTATGGTGGTGGACTGTCTTGTGGCTAAAAGTCACATTATATGACCCAAAACAAAAACCATTACACGACCAATATGATCCAATATGACCATATCGTGCTATAAGAATCTGAGAAGCAGAAAATATAAGGGAAGCAGGAAGAGACTCACCGTGTCCGAATATACCTGGTACGTCTGTGGGGTGGTGGTGGGCTGCGGGGGTGCTGGGGGATCTGGCTGCCTGTAGGCATAGTCAGGGGGGGCCTGGTGGCTCTGATAGGCAGGGTAAGGGGCAGAGACCACAGGCCGGGCTGCTTGGACTGGAGCTGGAGCATAGGACGCAGTCACTGCATGAGCAACAGCTGGAGCCTGCTGGACAGTGTAACTGGCTGTAGAGGGATGGGAGTATGCTGGGGGAGGCTGGGCACTGAAGGAGAAGAGAGGGAAGGGAAATTAAGCGAAACAAAATTTTCTTCAAAGTTCAAATGTCAGTATATTTCAACAAGACTAAGAGTCTATAACCATGCTAGCAGCTCTGTGAGGCTGTACTAATATCCGCAAGTCCAAGGATCACAAAAGTGACTACAATTAATTCTGAAGGGGGCATGAATGACTAACTTTCATGCCAATCCATCCAATAGTTATAGAGAGAGATATTTCACTCAAAACCACAAAAGTGAACCTCATGGTGGCACTAGAGGAAAAGTCATGTATTCAGTGGGATTCATCGTCTGGGCACCATGAACATCAAAATTTCATGTAAATTCATCCAATTGTTCTTGAGATATTTCAGTCTGGACTTAAGTGGTTAATACATATAAGTGCATAGTGTCAAAATGCTGTGAGAGTAATCATAACACTATTTTATCATGCAAAAATATACTGGAGCCACTGCAAATACAAAACAGTTGCTCAATAAAATGTATACAGGAAACTGTGTTCGTCTAATACGTACAGAGACTACCAAGAAGGGTTTTGGAAAAACACATTTCAAGGCTGAATAGTCTGTGCATCGTGCATTGAGTAGCTTAATTGTTCCTCGATAGCAATGCCTGTAATTTCATTATCTCATACTGTGGACAAGAAAATCCAAGATCTAATGATTAGATTATGTAAGAGCCACATGCCATGCCGTGACTCACTCCTGAACAAGTCTGACATCATCCACTTCACCAAAATTAGACAGGAAAACAAATCAATAAGTTTGGTTGAACACTCGACGGTTGACCTACTTGCCTGCTCTGACCCACCCCTGCTGCCAAACCTGCTATCAGAATGCCTCTGTGTTAAATATTGCAAGTTTTGGATAAGAGATGCCTCTGCTTTCATAACACTAAATGGAGAACAAACACTGATATTCACTCATTGCTTATTAAATTTCTCAGAATTCAGTACTACAGATAGGGCGATATAAACCGTGCGACAATATATGTTACTCATTTGTCAGATTTTGCTATTGTGGTTGAAAATTACTGAAAAGTACATGGTATATGTAAAATTGCTGTATCATTGTTAAATTTCCAGACCCTGGGGTGTCTCACTTACTTCAGATATGCTTTTTGGAAACTGGATTTAGTTGTTTGAAAAAGTTAGCTACGAAGAGCCATAAACACTCCTCTTTTTGACCTTGAATTCATTGCAGAATTGCCGGGTGGGATCGGGATTAGTAAATGACTGTATGCAGCCCCTGATGTGTGTTTCCAGAGGCTAAACAGTTTCTTCATTCATCAGTTTTACGGTTTATGCCGTTGGAGCTACCCTTTAATATCTCTGGGTGTGCAAGGTCATTGTGGGAAATTTTGCAATCAATGGACAGAACTGCTTTACCGCAGTACTGGGGTTTTTTTTTTTACATCAAAGTTATCAAGTACCTTGATTTCACAGGAATTCAATTTGCTGGATTGGTCGTTTCTGTCCACTGATTCTTCCAGAAAATATACAACACTGCAATACCATGACATAACTCATGATATAGGTTGTTCTCCATGTCGCTCACACTTAACTACAGATATTGTAATCCTGCACTTAGTGAGCATCTCATGAAGACTAAAAACTTACTGTGTCTCTGCAGCTCCAACACAGTGACATGTTTGAGGCTGTACAAGTTTATGTTCAATCAAGAATTAGGATTAAAACTTCAGACTGGTCAGCAATGTATTCAAATCAGGAGAAGTCCAGACTTTAGTGTATAAACTAAGGTTAACATGTACAGAGAACTCAGTCCACTCCTGTTAGTCAGGTTTGTTGGCTTGAGCGCTGGCCAACATACCAAAACAACAGACAAAACAGGAAACCTTCACACTTCACTAACCGCAGTGAATGATAATTACATTATATGCTAAATATATATCATATTACCTGTCAAAGTGGCAAATTGAATGATTACAACTCGATTAACACCAATCCATCCTGCTTGAGTTTTTCTTTTGACCTGTGTTCATTTTAAACCTCCACACAAGCATCTATTTAAATGTGCCTTTGTAGCAACACGTCGTTATAAACAAATAACTACAACAAATGCACTGTTAATGACACACCGGATCTTCAGTGAAGCTTGACCAGAGCTAATCCTAAACGCCGGCCAATATCTCTCCAGTCACAGCTGCAGACAGCTCGACTGACTAAACCAGCTGCGTGACACTTGCTATAAGTGACGTTTTGATTGACGTAAAGGTATGCCAAGTGGTAAAGAGTTGAACCATCAATAGCAGCTTTCCAACCGGATGATGACTGTAATGGGATTCACCTAATGTCAACCAGCGTGTAGGACAGCACTGGCCTGCGAACTCAGCTAGCTAACGTTAGCTAACCGAACTAGCGGGTCAAGCTAGCTGACGAGCCCGTCTCTCCACCGCCGCGCAGTAAAATCCCACCAGCGACTGTGTCTCTGCCGTTAAACACCAGCGGCTAACAAATGCGACTCAAAAGACATGCTGACACCAACCTCCATCTCTTGAATTACCTGTATTGCGGACCGGCACCATGTGTGAAGCCGAAATAATTGCTTGCAGCCATCTTGGCATCTCCAGTACAGTACAGTACTGGCAGACAGCAGTGAAAGCCTGAAACTGATCGTCAAGATAGTTCACCCCCTCTACTGCAACCAATAGAAACACCTCTCCGCTACACCGGAACTGCGTAAGACAACAAATATTTCACACACACAGTGAGTCAAGATGTTAAAGAATACACAGCGAGAAAATGTCGTGTAAATGTATATTTTCAGTAAATTTATCGTGACATTTTTAGCATACATCGATTTTCGTAATTCTGTTCTTGTTATTCAACATTACTGCGGTACGCATGCGCACCAAACATTTGGAAAATGAACTGAGAAGGAAGCTTTTTGCTTGTGAGACATAATGAGACGTTGACATATGAATTAGAGGAACAGTAGAAAGTTATGAATATTACAATGAAAAGGAACAAAGAACAGAAAAAATAAATGAGGAGGGGAAATAAGGAAGAAGAAAGTAGGATGATCACTTTTTTGTTATCGTTATCACTCGGATTGGGAAGAAACTTCATTCATAAAACTAAATGGACAACAAAAAAAAGCATTTAGTTAATTATTTGATGCTGGTTTACGCAAATTTAAAATGCAATTCTACAATGCTTAAATGATTTACGCGAAGACGGAAGTAGATTGAAGTGAATCCTCCCGCGTTGCCTGCGGTGAATCTGCTGAATGTAGCGTGTGCCTGTCAGTCACGCTTGTACCGATGATAGAGATACAATCTAATGTAAACCCAACTAAGTTACCAGGCAGTGAGTCATTAGACAAAAAGAAAGACAGAACATAACATTCATGTCCTCTGTCAGTGTGATATTAAACTGCCTGGAATTCAAAATCTTCCAAATGGATAATAAGGTAAAACGACCTTGGGTTTTAACACAGAGGATAGAGGAGAAAATTATGCTATAAATCTAATATATATATAGATATATATCTATATATATCTATATATATATATGTATATATATATATGTACAAAGAGGCCTGTTATAGGAGTATGCAAGCTAGCAGCATACTATGCAGGGAAACTGGGCAGGAGTGATATGATTGGTTGGGTGCAAGTGAAGTAAGGTGCTGAATAATTAATATGTGTGGGGAGAGTTGGGGTAGAGTGGGTATGAAAGAGACTGGGGTGAGGAGACAGAGGGAGGGGAGAGGCTATGGATGGAGAGAGAGATGCTGTTGCCAGGGAACAGCAGCCACATAGAGGACCACTGACAACAACAGCAGGATTATCTAATGGAGTAAAGGGATACACACATTAATAAGCTGCCTCCACGGAGGGATTTGGATACAGAGGAAACTAAAAGAAGGGTTTGAATTCATATTTGGGAGTGGGAAAAAATACTCCAAAGGTATCTGGAGTTACAAGCAGAGAAAAGGGGGATAATAGAGAGAGAGATTATGATGCCAGAGCAGATGCATTCTGATTAAAGGAATTTTGTGTCTCGGTGGTGTGGACGTAGGAGCTGAGAGGCAGGCTGTCGGCTCGCTCTTCACGGCCAGCCTTTCTCCAACAAAGGTGGCCAGAGGCGGAGGAGAAGAGAAGGGAGGGGGGGTCCAGCACAGAGGTGCCCCCTGTCTTCAGCCACCTGCTGCTGGCTTGCGGCTGACATCGAGGACACTGTATGACTGTGTCTGTGCATGAGTGAGCGTGTGTGTGTGTGTGTGTGTATGCATGTGAATGAGTGAGAGACAGGGAGCGTGAGAGGAGAAATTTCAGCCTGACCCCTGCTTTTCTGTTGGTGTGGAGGATTAGGACTTTGAATCTTTGCATCTGTGACTGAGGAAGAGGGAGGACACACAGACACCAGTGAGAGGTTTTGAGAGGATCTCACACCGCTCATGTGAGTATAGTCACTGACTTAACATCCTTGCATTTCTATTTTGCTCGTTGCACAAGGCAGACACCTTAGACAGACTGCATGCACATCAGATTGTCCACTAACACATGAAATCCATTTGGGTTTTTCTCCTATTGGCTGTTCCATTTAGGATGACCTAGAAAGGCTCTGGGGCCATTTTACTCTGTGATGGAGTACACATGCTGCACATTTGGTGGTAATTCATTGTGTAGAAATCTTTTTTGCAATATTGATATTTTCAAGCAGAATGAGTGGGTTGACATGGACAGCACAATACATGTACAGGAGCAGGGTCTTTCAATTACATAGGCCAATTTCTACACATAGCATTTGGTAGAAATCTTAAATGGTTATTGGAATATTTTCACTTACAGTTACATTACATTTGTGAAGAAACCTCCTTGTCTTTGATATAATTGATAATGAATTATTTTTTATGTGTACTGCTCTCCACTCCTCTCTAAACTGATAGAGTGCAGCACACGCTACTGCTTTCTCTTTTGGGGTGTTATCACATGTGGGACTAACCCTAACCTACTACAAACAAGTGTGTGATGTGTTGGTGGATTTTACTTCACGGTACAATCTCTTGATGTTCATGTGTAATGTAAAAAACGCCTTTAGAAATGAATTATTTCCTCTATGTGAGACTTGGCTGTCGTCCAGTTCAGCCACGAGTTTCGCTGCCAAAACCACCAAAACCACTCCACTCCTTCTACTAATTATATCACAGGAACCCATGTTGCATTATATCTCATTGTAATCAACATTATGCACTGCTGACAAGAATGTCAGGATCACATTGGGTTTGTTGTGTTTCATTTTCCCACAACAGGTATTTTTGTTGCACTGTAGTCACTTAAAACGCTCTGAGCTGTGTTAATGGCTCCCAGAGAAGCACTTAAGATGCACTCCTTTCCTCAGAGTCTCTGTGTCTAAGTATAACCTCCCACACAGACCTGGGAATACTCTGTCACTCAGCAGAACCTGCTCACACTTTGTGGATTTTATGCTTGAATGGAGAAGTACAAAGAGAGCAATTCACCAGCCAAAACAAACCTGTGCTTCTCTTATTAATGGGTCACCATTGTGTTGTGATAATGCAACTGGATTTCAGCATTAAATCCTGTCATTTAGAGGAGTGCATCCTAATGCCACCATTGATTATGCAGTCAGCGTGTAGTTGCTGTATTGTAGGCATTCATCAGTATGTGAAATGTCTTCAAACTCTTGAGCACAAACGAATGAATATTAGATCTGAAGTCAAGTTTTTCTATTAATGCTATTGGTGACATAAAGCCTCAGTGTGAACAGAGATCAAACAGGCAGCCGTCACATCAGTGTAGTGGGATTAGGGAGCAGTGAGGGAGGATTAGGTCTGCATGTCGTCCTCCTCATTGGCCTCTTAAATTCCACCTAGGATGAAATTCGTACATAATATTTGACTTTGAGGAGAGCTGAGCTCAGAATATGGGCTCTGTCCGAGTCAGTCACATGCCTCTCACATGTGCTCCTCTGGGCAGGGGGATAAAACCCATGTGATCAAAAGTGGTTACAGCCCTCATATTGTAATGAAAAATGATTTGGATGAAATCCTCCTGCTCTTTGTCATCTGAGGCCGACACGTGTTCCTGCATTGCAGCCATGGAGCTGACTGTCTAGTTAGTATACACTCATTATATGTGACCGTTTTCCTCTGTTATTGTAAATGATAGATTCTTCTCTTCACACCTCCAGGCCCCTGCTCTCCTCTCTAAGGGATGGGCACCACAGAGGCAACTCTAAGAATGGAGAACATGGAAGTGAAAGACGAGTGGCAGGATGAAGACTTCCCCAGGTGAAATCCTTCAACTGTCCTACTGATGTCAAATAACGTAAGAATACGCTAAATGTCTTTAGCCATTTAGCATATTCTTGTGTTTGTATGTTCTTGTGTTTGTGTAGGATTAATTGTGCAGTTAATTATCGATTATGGGCCAGCTGCACCATATCACTTCCAGCACAGTTCAGTCTGGATGGATTAAGCAGTGTTATTTAGTTTAATCTGTATTTTTGTAATATTGGCAGTTTTTAAATTTTATTAAAACACATTTATCTTTATCATAGCCATATCTTATTTTTGTTCTTCTTTCTAAGCATCATTGGAGATATTAATGTACTATTGTATCTGAAGTTTTGATAATTATTGTGTTGATGTGAAATTATTTGCACAGGGAGGTTTGAGCACAGTGTGTCATTTAACTTCATGTTCACAGTTAGAGGCTCTGAGATATGACAGCTGATCGATCAGAAGGAGAAGAAACAGAAAGAAGTCTTTAGAAAGTGTGGGAATTTGATATTCAGAGATGTTTGAGATGAGGAGCTTGATGGGCAGAAAAAGAGCAGGAGAGAAGTGTGATGACAGTCAGCTCTGGGCTCCCTCCTCCTCCTCCTCCTCCTCCTCCTCCTCCCTCTTTTATCCTCCCTCCTCCGTCAGACTGGGAGGCAGGAAGCCAGGGAGCAGGTGCAGCTCTGTCTGTAAATCGTCTCAGGCTACGTCATGTGACGCAACAGCAGTCACCGATCAACAACACAGCATCGCCAGGAAAATGGTGGCAGGTTTTGATTAAAGACAGACAGAGACGGAGGAATAAGCCAGCAGCTAATGGATTATTAAAGTAGCCTCTGAGAGATGCTGTCTGTTATCAACTGGGAAGAAAGGGAATGAGTTAGCAAATCAAATATAAAGGTGTGTGAGGTTTAAAAAGCTCATTTGAATCGGCTCTGACAAAAGCAGCCCTGTGCTATTTCCAAAAGGTAAGCATCATCGCTTCATCCTGATATCGATGTTTGTAGCTGAAGGACAATGCAGCCATAAACAGGGACAAAAGAGATGATCTTGCTTTTGTTAAAAGAGGAAATAAATCCATAAATCTGTTATGTTTATAGATAGTGCTTCATTGCTGACAAAGGAGGCGTTGGACTAGTAATCACTGCAGTGATCCCCAGGGAATAGGGTTGCCTGTGTCTCTGGGCTAAAGCCAGTGTTGTTGTCACACACAGTCCTCCTCTAGATGGGAGGATGAAGCAGTTGGCTTTCACAGGAACTGCAGCTAAGACCCTCTCTGCTGAACAACACTGCACTGTAGCTCTCTGCATCTCTAAGCATTTAGTTGTACAACCCTGCTTCCAGTTCCTTGTTTGCACTGAGCGTTGTTGATGATATGCAGGTGTAAGCACATCTGTCCTAATGTGCGTAGTTTAGCTTACTGTCACATAAACCCGCAGATGGGCTACATGCACACACACACACAAACACATGCAGAGCTACATGTTGACGTCCTGTCCGCTCCTCCTTCTGTGCAGGTTGTCATCAGTAAATAACAGGCAGCGTAAAGGGAGAGAGAGCTGCACCACTTCTTCCCTCTTCCACTCATTCTCTGTCTCTTATTCCTCCCCTTTTCTCCTCTATCTCTCCTCCCCTCACGCCCTGCCTGGCAGCCTTGTAATCTTCATCTCTCCCCAGAGAGAAGTTAATTACCATCTCTATCTTCCTCTGCTTGCTCCTCTTTTTAGTGCTCAGTCAGATCAGTGACAACACCCACGCCTCGACTGGTCCATTGAACGCCGTCCTAATCCCAATGTTACATTTTATTATGAGGCCGTGGTTATGGACTAGTGCATGTTAGAGAACATAGATCAGAAAAACATTAAATAGCTAAGTCATGATTGCTCTGCTGAACATCGGCAGCATCATGACTTCCTCATGACTTTACTCATCAAACACACTGCTGGTTGCTTACCTGTGCATGTTTCCCTCCAGACCACTACCAGAGTACGGAGACATGGATCCCTCTTGTGGTCTCACAGACGACAGAGCCTGTAAGTAACACTGGGGAGTGGGAGGGTCAATAATGGAAAGACCATAATATCCCCGCTTCATGACATCCGTTACATTTCCTCATCTGTTTCTCCTCTCCTGGTCTTGCTGTAGCTCCCCCTAACTCCCTGACTGTGAGCCCACCTGGAGGAGGAGGCGGTGTGTCTTCATCCCACCGTAAACGGCGTACGTTGGTTGCCCCGGAGATGAACCTTTCGCTCGACCAAAGTGAGGGTTCTCTGCTGTCAGACGACTTCCTGGATACACCGGACGACCTGGACATCAACGTTGATGACATCGATACGCCTGATGAGACGGACTCGCTGGAGTTCATCACCAATGGCAACGAGCTGGAGTGGGAAGGTAAGTGGTTAAAATTGCACATATACGACTGTTATTCTTGGTTTATTTCATTTTTTGTACATTTATTTGCCTGTTTTAATCTTTATTTTTTTGTAAAGCACTTTGTAACTTGAAAGGTATATATATATATATATATATATATATATAAATACATTTTTTCTTATTATATTTATATATGCTAACCTAATCCTAACTGGATATTAATCTTAAAGTAACTGTAGTTTTGCTCAGACTAAAAGTAATCCTAATTCAAACCTTAACCAAAACCTCACTTAAAAGGATCTTACACACAGACAGTATATTTGACTCTTCCTTGGAACCAGTGCTATGCAGCATGGTACATCTTTCAGTGCATTATTAAGAAAGAAATCTGGCTCTATATCTGTCCAGATGACACCCCGGTGGCCTCAGCTAAAGCAGGTCCTAGTGACCGTTCAGGAGAAGCAGACGGGGATGGGAATGCCAACAACGGACGCCTCTGGAGGACGGTGATCATCGGAGAACAGGAGCATCGTATTGACATGCAGGTCATCAGACCCTACCTCCGGGTCATCACACACGGAGGTCAGTGGGAGGACAGAAATCAATCTGATCACTTAGAAAGGCTTTGGAAGATGGTTTCCAGTAATATACTGACAACCTTTAACCTGCATAATAGACCAGTGTACAAGACGTGTTGTGCTGTTATAAGTAGCAGACCTACCTAACTGTTCAGTACATGGCCTGAAGCGTTATTCACTATTAACTCTCTTCCATCAGGATATTATGGCGAGGGCCTTAATGCCATCATTGTTTTCTCTGCCTGTTACCTGCCTGACAGCAGCTGTCCAGACTACCACTACATCATGGAAAACCTCTTCCTGTGAGTCCGCCATGGCTGACTTTTAGTTTTCAAGTACAGGCTTTGGATGGATGTGGATGGATGACTGAATGTTTTGAGGTAACCCAGTGTTTCCTATAACAAAGCTTAAGAGCCTTCTCACTCCTACAGGTATGTGGTGAGCAGTCTGGAGATGCTTGTGGCTGAAGACTATCTGATCATCTACATGAACGGAGCCACTCCTCGGAGTAAGATGCCTGGGATCAGCTGGCTCAAGAAGTGTTACCAAATGATTGACAGAAGGTGGGGAAAGAAGAAACTACTTTTAAATATTGATTGATATGTTGTCAACATACAGAAATGCAAGACAGACATAAAATGGAGAGTAATGGAAGTTGTCGTCTGCTGCCAGTCAGTAGGAGACTGAAGTCGACTTTACAGCAGGATTCTGTTTAGAGAAAACCTCTTTTTAATTCTCAATATTTTTAATGTCTCGTGTTGCTCCACAACTATATGGTAATTTTAGCAGAAGCCTTTAAACTTGTGAACACTGACTAACTTACTGTGAATGGTTGTTTTGTGTTGTGATGGCAGACTGAGGAAGAACCTGAAGTCTTTGGTCATCGCTCATCCCACCTGGTTCATACGCACTGTCCTGGCTATATCCAGGCCCTTTATCAGGTAATACATGCCAACCAACAACTGGACAAATATGGCTTGGTGCACAAGTTAAAGTGCTTTTTGTAGCACTAATCACAGTGAACCGATGAGGAGTTTTAATTTATCCTTACTATATGAGATAAAAGAATGACTCAGTGCCTTGTTTGTGTGCCTTGGACAGTTTTCACTGAATATTGTTGCATGTTTTGGCTGATTCATGCTCAACTGTTTATCCAATCCAAAACACATCTGTGCTTTTTACACTAAAAATTCAGTCAAGTATTTCCAATGCATTTGTATTTAGAAGAAAATACAGTAAAGTATCATTTTGACAGCAGTATATTTCATATTGAATGACTCGTGAGGATTTTGTAGCTCAATGATGCTGTAACTGACTGTAACTGTGGTTGTGTTGTTGTTGTTGTTGTTGTTGTTGTCCTGTTGCCCTCTGCAGTGTGAAGTTCATGAATAAGATCCAGTATGTACACAGCCTGGATGAACTGGCAGAGATCGTCCCCATGGAGCATGTCCATGTTCCCGAGTGTGTGGTGCAGTAAGTATCTCTGACCACTAGATGGAGAAAATGAGCTGCGGCAGTGACCACAGCCTGCAGCCAGCAGCTTCTCCTGTGACGTCCATGTCTAGTGTGACATCTCTGTTTTGAAAAGTGCTATACAATTAAAGTTTCTAATTATTATTATCTAATGTCTGAATAAATGTAAAATAAGATTAGTACTCTAGTTCCACTTGGATGGAAGGATTTACTGAGTGGACTGAGGATGTAACTATTGCTCATTTTCAGATTTGACGAGGAGAGGCTTAAAGCACGGAGGGAAAGGTAAAATACATTTGTCTAATTTTGCTAAGATTACTGCTTCATACATACATATATATTGCTCATACAGAACTGCACCCGAAATGAACTGTGGTTTAAGCACTTAATCTGAATTAATTGGATACCGAAGACTACCTTTAGATTCCCCATTGTCCAATGGACATCAGCCCAAATGCCTGCATTAACTCTGTATGTGTGTGTGTGTGTGTGTGTATGTGTGTGTGTGTGTGTAGGATGGAGCAGGAGCAGCAGCAGCAGTCAGTCCCACAGGAGCCAATTAAAAAGTCTGAGAGGTACTGGTCCACCCTGGATTTACCAAACCTGTCATATTTTCACATCGGACATTTAACTAGTTGCTAGTTGGTACATTCATCACTTTCTGGCACATCATCATCCAAAAGTTCTCAGTGTATTTTATTTTTCTCATTTTCAGGCCGAAGTCAATGATTGTAAATCAAGGATTATGAGAAGGTGAAGGTAATATAAACCGCTGTTGTATTTCTTGTAGGACCCCCAATGTGGCTCTATACTTTGAAATAGATTCACCACATAGCCCATTACATCTCCACACAAACGGATAAATAGTGGCCAATAATTACACGTTCCAGTGTATTATTTTTATATATTTCAGTACGATGATCTTACTGTTTACATTTGCTGTCAAGTGAACAAATTAAGTTCTTTATCATATTAGATTGCATTCATTACATGCATTTTTTAAGCAATCAGGTATTTGTTCCTTTTTGAAATAGTATTAGAGAGACTGAAACGCCAATGATGAAATGCATAGAAGTGATTTAAAACAGTGAGCAGGATAAAAAGGCTGTTGAACTGAGACTGGACGCTTCATTTATACATGTCAAGATCAACAGATTGACTCTGTATCTGCTCCAGTTAGGCACACATGGAGTTCTGAAGTTAATTGTAACAGTGATCTTCTTCAAATCTCCAGTACAGAAAACTTCTTTTAGAAATGTGTAATAATAACTAGGAAGGGCTGCTTCCTTTTTTTCCAAAACACTGTAGTTTTTGAACACAATGGTACTGAAGGCAGTTGGGTTGCAGTTTGTTTTATTCCTTAAAGGATCAGGAAGACACAAAGTTTCACATACACACAAACACATTTCTCTGAATTCTGAGTTTTAATTTGATCATGATACAAGAGCAGCAACATGTTTTTCATCATCCACAAACATTTCCTTCTCTTTATGCAGTGTGTGACAGACACATGGAGCATGAACCCTTCGATTTATACCCATATGAAGCTGTGGTCCAACGAGTCTACATGTGCTTCCTTGTCTTACCAACATCCAGCTGACGATTTGTGCCGTCATTTTCCGATCAAGATGGTGAACCTCCATCTCATTTTCACTCTGTCTGGAACCTCTTCTCCCTCTCTGCCAGAAGGTTTCATATTGCAACTTGAAAACGTGCGAAGGAAGTTGCTGTTCTGTTACAAGAAGTGTTTCGCCATGGAAACTGTTGTTGGGTTCATCGAGTCATTAACCTGCTGCGTGGTCGGACCTGCTGTATAGCTCATATTGTAATATTACATCATCGTGAGGCTCTGGACATTGACAGAAACTTTACACTCTATAATGTAACTCAAAATTAAGAAAAACTGATTTTGGCAATTTTGGGCGAAACAATTGTAACTCCAATTGTGGATCCTCGTGCTGTAACTTCATTTGAAGGATAAGAGGTTTTAAAATGGGTTGAGAACATTTTACAATTCTACTTTTTGTCAATAGTAAAATAAATGTTCTAAATTAAGTAAAAATTTTGTATCCAAAATTCAGGATATTTTCCTGAGTTCTTGAAAATCTGACATATTGGAGATATAAGGTTTTTGCCTGACAGTAGCGATGTGTACATATATTATGAAAGATTTAACACTCTGCGAGACCAGAGGTGTCTAGTATCAACATCACTCATGTAGCAGATGGAGAGCTTGGGTCAGTGTGAGACCACCAGACCAAACTGGTTACACACATTTATATTCATGCTGGTTGGTGTGAATAATATAATGTGTGTTTGATGTAAATAACAATGTTTTCCAATGCATCGGATGCCTTTATCTTTATCTTTTGCCTCATAACTGCTGTATCATAATGCCTTTTCAAACTCTCTCTTTTGCTGGACTGACATTTTGAAAATGTCACGTACTAACATCTGTACTGTACCTTGTGTTATGATGTGCCTCAGTCGTCTTGTGCGTAGAAAATGTAAGAACATGATCAGTATTTGCATTTTGTGGCCTGGAAAACCAGTATGAGAAAATCTATAAGAATCATGTATATGTTGTAAAATGTTTATGCAAGCAATGCTTGTTTGTCTTGTGTAACATGGTTATGGCCTCATAAACAGATTTCATACAAACATTAAACACATATGCTTCACATTTAGTACATCATATCCAGAGTATATATTCTGCATATTGCATACTCATGTCATCTGTAACATAAATATAATACTAACCCACCATATAAAAAACAGTTGCAATAATTCTGTATGAAATCTGTATCAAAGTGGCCATAATCGAGACAAAATACGCAAGCATTGTACATATGTTTGCATATTTATTTCACAAATTCTTATAGATCTGTTTCATCCCTGGAACATTTGTTGTCAGCTCAAATTGTGAAAACATGTTCTGTCCACTAACTTGAGTATAAAGCGTCCTCTGAAAGAAGACATTTGATCTTATTTCAGAATGATTACGTTTATTTAGCCTATGTGGAGATTTAGTTTGTGATTTAAAGTATGAAGGAGTGACATTCTCATATGGAACAGAAGTCTAAACATTTCTCAAACATCCTAATGCATTAGGGATTGTACATATTACATTGAGTTTCTCTAATGTCTTCCATCTGTTCAGCTTATTGTAGCAGGAGGGCAGAGAAGTGAGAAGTTTTATTTTTGTAAAGAACTGCATACTTGTATTTCCTGCCTGCCTTGTTTTGCACTATTGGATTTGGTTGTCACGGAACCTTTGAATGATTTCAGCATATAATGTGATTGATTAATGTTTAGGAGGTGATGTGTTCTCCTAAAATGTATTTTGTGTTGTTGTTAAGTAGCCAGATGTCATGCCGCTGTGTAGCTGTTAGCAAGGCATGAACATGTCTTTGGTACAGGAAATAGGATTCGTGAAATGTCTGTTTCGAAAGTGCCATCTCACTTTTAGTTTTCCTTTTGTTCCTTTGCCTTTCTGGTGCAGGAATGTTAACGAAAAGGTTAAACTTTTCTGTTCTTTTCAGTCCTGTTAGGCTGTTTTCACACCAATAAACCAAACCTGAGCAGTTCCATCAAATATTTATCATCCTTGATGAAACAATCCCAGCTCAGCAGCTTTGGGCAGGTTTGTTGGCTGTACTGAGTGCCTGTTTTTCAACCAAAGGATTAAAAGAAATCCAGAAAAAGTGAAGGAATGTAACGTGTAGCCTTTTTCCGATTTTGAGTTATAATAGTTTATAGGTTTACTATATCAAGTCATACCCAATATGGTGTATAGCAAGGTTTGCATAAAAATGGCTGATATGACCTCTCCAAGAATCAAAATGTTCATTTTGACAATAAAAGCACAATATTCATATTGTTACAAATTCTTTGCCTTCCATTTGTCTGCTGTAAATTGTTTGCTCAGACTCCAATGGGAAAGATGATCTATCATTCATGGTTCTGAAGTTCTTTGGATTGATATGATCGGTTCTGCCTTGTAAATATAACTGAATAAACCGTTCCTCCCAAAATCTGTTGTTTTTTTTGTTTTCATCCTTTCTGTGCACTCAAACGGGGGAGATAATTTCTGCACTTTAGACACAGAGTTTGGCCTGGAGATACTGGACCTGACTGAAAATGAGTATGTATCTTACATGTAGGTATAAGCATATGAAGAAGATTGGGTGCATGTGTAAACACACAGCTACAGTAAATGATATAAGTGTGTTATAATATACAGCAGTGATGGGGATTGGCTCCCCTTTTCCACAGCAAAAATTTTGACTTGTCATTTGTGACTAATAACATTAATTTCTGCACTGCACTGCAGCAATGGAGCCATTGTTTATGTTATTAGTTCCACCTGGCTGCTATGAAAAAGGTGTTGCTGATTCATTTTGGAACAATAAAGAAAATAGATTTATTCACACAGCAAAATTAACATGTAAAGTATAAGATGTCAAGTCAAATCCGTTTTACTAATATAGCCCCACTTCACAAATTTGCCTCAAAGAGCTTTACAATCTGCCCAGCATACAGCACCCTCGATCCCTTGACAGACTTTTGACAGGGAGGAAAAGAACAGCTGGTAATGCTCATCAAGCAAACAAAAAAATATTTTAAAACACTGTCTCTGTCTCATTCATTGTCAATATGGCAGTAAAATCTTGTGTGTTTTGTGTGTTAAAACTTTACAGGTTATGGGGGCGTTGCAGAAAGAATTTGGGAACCAGTAATATACATTTGTGCCTGTAATCAAATAACACATTTTCTCTTCCACATATATGTAAACCGTATACAGCTATCCTGAACTATATGGGCTGATAATCTCTTTATAAAGTACCAGAAATGTGTTCATGGTTCCAAGTGTACGCTGTAGTTTCCTTTTTCATACTTCACACAAACATATCTCTTTTTATGTAGCGCACAGTTGCCCAGAACATATTTAAACAACCTGCAGAGCTTGTTTTCCCTGAATGACTTCTTAAGTTCTGATGCCAGGGGAACTTCCTGCTAGATGAGGTTGGTGCTTGAGGACATCCAAAAAGATATCTTACTTTTTGGTGCCACCTTTTCAGTTCCCAACATGTCTGAACAGGGCTGTGACCAAGCCCTGTAATGTTCCCAAAGATTATCACATGAGTCACCCATCACACCCTTTTCCATTACTCACTAATATTGACAGACAGAGACCCTAACTGCTGACCCCCGACCCCCCGACGGCTGTGACAGGATTCACATTGCACATGGACTCATACACACAAATAGACTGTACGTTGCTCTGGCTCACATCTGAACCCATCTGTCCCAATAAGGCTGTTTCCCTTTGAATTAGGCTCCTGCTTTCTGTCTCACTTTACCAAACACAGGAAAGTTTACCATGGATGTGAGTATATTCACATAAAGTGCGCTTGTCAGTATGAAGTTATGAATTAGAATTTGACTTGAAATCTTTGGGGATGAATATGATATAATATTGTCAAAGCCAACATTGCTCCCAGTGTAATAAAGCCACTTCAAGGCAAAAATACATAAAACTGTTATGTTGTTAGCCAAATGTTAAGATACTAAAGTTGAGCTTATGTTTGGTTTCTGTATTTTGTGTTGCTTCATGACATGTTGTTGGGTTTTCTCTAAAATTCTGTATATGTGTATATAAGTATGATTTAGAAAAACAAATCTGTGCTGTACAAAATGAAGAAAGTGTGTCAAATGTTGGTTGAGAAGATTTTATTACATCTCATAACAATAACTGCAACTCATAGAAAGATGTTACTGTCACTCTCTTTATTGTACAAGATGTAGCTTTTATGTGTAACTACTTTTACTTGAGTAGTCAAGTCCATTTTATTCATATAGTCCAATAAACACAAATCACTGTTCAGCATACGACACCCTCTATCCTTCGACCCTTGATTCTATTCTATTCTAAATACTATGCTTGAGTAAAATTTTGAGGTATTTGTACATTACTTTAATGCTATTTTATAGTTTTACTTCACTACATTTCAGAGGGAAATATTACACGTTTTGTTCCACTGCATTTGTTTGACAGTTAGTAGTTACTTTGTAGATTAAACATTTCTTTCAAAAATAAAATTTGTTAATAAAATATGATGCATTGTTATAGATTACAAAATATAATGCATAAAGTAATTAAAATTAGCTTAACATCTGCCAGTTTCAATAATATCATATCATACTGTTAAAATTGAATATATGATGTAAATTCAACTATGCGATATGTGTTATAGTATAACTCTCTGAAAGGGGCAATTCTATTTACTTTTACTCTACTGCTACGACTACATTTTGCTCATAATGTGTATGAGCTGTTACTTTAGTATCATTTTGAATGCAGGACCTACTTAAAACAGAATACAGTTACATTTGAATAACTGTATGTAATTTATTACTACTTTTTTTTCTTAAGAATCTAATACGACTGGTATTGATTGGCTATAATTCATTTTGAGAAAAGGAAAAGGAAAGTGCCCTCCTGTCAAAGACTAAAATGACCTAATTTTTACTTTTAATTAATAAAGATTTATAGCGGTACCCCAACCTAAAATCTCAGTACAATAACAATACCTCTTGATCCATTTGGCTGGTTATTTTCCACATTTGTGCTCTATAAGAAAATCCCACCATGTGAATAGAGTTATGAAATGATGTAGGCTTGATTCCTTACTTTACTTTTACTTATATTGTTTTAAAGTATTATATTACTTTCATGCCTTTATTTATAGACAGTTGACACCATCAATGGTAGTTTTCCACTGTAGTTCAGGTCATCAGGTGGATTAACTGCTGAATGGATTGGGAGGAGCTGCTGATCATCCATCGCTGTGATGGACAAGAGCAGGTGCAGTGAAATATGTAAATATGTGAAAGTTTGCGGGCTGTGATTGGCTGGTGGCAGGAGCTCTGCGGGGACTGATTGGCTGCTGCGAAGAGGCACGTACCAAGAGTGGAAAAGAGCCCTCGCGCGTCTCAGGCACGTCCGATCACGAGAACGCCCCATGGCTGCGTGAGTGGTGACGCAATACGACACAGACGGATATATATTGCAGTACCTCGCGCTCACATTCAATGGAGCAGTAGAGAGAAACGCAGTCAAACTATAACTTACATTTACATCTTTTTGAACCGTTTCATTTGTTGGATTTTCTTCCGCGACTTTGGTCAAAAGTACTCTTGACTGTTTCTTCAGCTGACGTTGAGCGGGACTGTCGAGAAGTGACAAAAAGATGAAATATATTATAGGAATTGGCGGGTAAGTGCTTTTATTTTTATCAAACAGCTAACGTTAGTTAGGCTGTTTGCTAACATTTTGCACGTTGTTACATCATTTCAATCTAACATTGTAATGTTATCTTAGCTAAAGTGACTGATAGTTAGGTGGAGTTACGCAGTTTATATTGGACTTGACTAAAATGGTCTAGTGTAACGTTATGTTAGGTTTGTGTAGGTGTCTTAAGTTATGCTAGTGGTTCGGCTTAAGTCATTTATTTTGTAATGGTGAATAACGCTTCTGGTTGATCCTTTTTATCCGTTGGCCACATGTTTTATCAGCTGCCCGCCAGAAAGTTGGAAACGCTGTGCTGTACCAGCTGTTAAAGCCAGTCCGTCCGGTGCGGCTGGTTTGTTGTCATCAATCGAGCGGGACATTTGAAAATTCACCGCGAGACTTAGTTCAAAAGTGGAGGGAGATTTAACATCAGTATTGTCCCAAACCAAAAACCGTTTAATGTTATAATCACCATTTATATGCAAACCTTTTGAATTAGGAAATGACACAATTGTATTGTATTGTATTTCAGCAGATTTCATGAAAACAGCATGTGCTTTTTATTCAGCATCATTTGTCTACTAAGTCAGTGCAACTTTTAATCACAAACACAAATACGTCTTTATTACATTTAACTATGTTTTATCCAAATGTGTCTTTTTGTCATGTGTACCAAATTAACTAACTAAATGTAAACAAAGGGCGCCACATTCTGGTTGAAAGCTTGCAGGGCTGCTTTTTTTCCCCCTGATAAAAATAATTATGTTTTTAAACCATAATTGTAGCTGGCAATACCTTGCTTTTATTAATGTGCATTTCATCACTTTCTTGACTTTTTGTTTACAGAGTCACTAATGGTGGCAAAACCACCCTGACAAATAAGTTGATCAAGACGTTGCCCAACTGCTGTGTTGTGCACCAAGACGACTTTTTCAAGGTGAGTTTTAGCGAGTGGATAAGTAAGAGTTTTATTTGTGTTATTGTTTGCCTACGTTTTCCCTTGAGCACTGCATGAGCATCGCATGTAAGCAAAGTAGTGGATGCTGCCGTGAGTAACCTCTGTTCTCCACAGTAGATAGTAGACACGGCATTTACATCAATGCAAATAGCATCTTTACCTGGCTGTCTCTTCTCACTGCTTCAGTCATAATTTTCCTCCCCTGTGTCCTTTAACTTTCTTATTAAGTGTCCTTATGTACTGTGATAAGCGTATTATAAATATAATCACATTAATAGATTAATCAGCTTTGCCTTACTTCCCCTAAACTTTTCTAAGATGGCTAGATGCATCCATTTTCTCCTTCATCTCCATTAGCACCTTCACATTATATAGTGTGCTAAAGCTGTGCACTTTTGTAAATGGCTTGCTTTATTTTGTGCATGCCTTTTGCTGTGTGCCTTGTTTTCCCTTTTGTCTTCTGTTTGTGCGTCTTATTACTCTAGCATGTGAGTGGGATCAGAGCTGTGAGGTTGCAGCAGTGTTTTATTGGTGACTGTTATTTCAGAAACCTGATCAGATAGAAGTCGGGGAGGACGGCTTTATACAATGGGATGGTAAGACTTCACTGGAGACTGCCAATAACTCATTGTTTACCCTTTAATGTCACATCCCCCCACCCTCAAACATTACATACATACATACATGCACACCATTATATCGACATTAAACTGATAATAACCTCCAGTAACTTGGAGCCAAATACAAAACACATTTCCATTTTTTTATATTCTTGACTATTGTCTATTCTAATTCACTATCTGTCTTTTCCATCATCTTCCTTTCTATCAATCCTCCTCTACAGTGATCACAGCTATGGATATGGAGGCCATGACCAACACCGTAAAAGGCTGGATCGAGAATCCAGCGAAGTTCGCCCGTTCCCACGGTGTCACTCTGTCTTCTGCATCTGACGTGGCCAACCCTGACGAGCAGATCCACATCCTGATCGTGGAGGGCTTCCTGCTCTACAACTACCCGTAAATTTAATTTTGATTCACTCGGTTTAATTCCGTCCTGAACGACTCACCTGTATGCATCTATAATGTTGATTGACATATAAACCAGTTTTATTAATAAGTGTGGTTAGCCAGAGTGTATAAAATTATTATAGTAGATTATGTCGTGTGTTTTTAATCTGGCTCTAAATTGAATAAGTTCTCTCACTGAATCGCCTTCACACCACAAAGTTTTCAGTGAAGCAGAACAGGCCGTCTTCAATTCATGACAACAAACATTGGATGGGCGGTGTTATTTCTGTAGTGTCACATGGTAATGTTGTATGCGTACCATTGGCACATGTACGCAGTGCCCTGCATGCACACTAGGGCGGATCCTGCAGAGAGAGATAAGGGTTTCAGCAGAAAGAGGCTCTCTGAGTTGTCCTTAAAGCTCACTGCTGGGTGATTTGTACTCTGTGCCAGGGATGAATGTCAGGCTCGCTGCAGAGACCTAGATAAGACACCATATGAGCAGTTGTGTAACCATGCTCCTTTACTCTGGTTTGGTTGACATTATGTATCTTCATCGATGACCCTCTAGGCCCCTGCT
Source organism: Enoplosus armatus (assembly GCF_043641665.1). Lineage (NCBI taxonomy): Eukaryota > Metazoa > Chordata > Actinopteri > Centrarchiformes > Enoplosidae > Enoplosus > Enoplosus armatus. The sequence continues at coordinate 14,418,112 of NC_092186.1, forward strand.
GGATGTTTTCGACAAGTGCTATTACATCACGATTCCCTATGAGGAGTGCAAGAGAAGGAGAAGGTGAGAGTACACAAACATGTTTGTTAATATTGTTGCTGTTTACCATTTTTTGTTGTTGTTTTTTAACAATTTAATGGCTACATTCTCACGTTTACCTTTTTCAAATCATTGACTTCAGTTGTTTTTCCTCATTAATCCTGTCATGGCAAGTGTTGGCTAACAGTGATATTATTATTTTCAGTACCAGGCAGTACACTGTCCCCGATCCTCCCGGTCTGTTTGACGGCCATGTGTGGCCAATGTACCTGAAACACAGGAGCGCAATGGAGGACTGCGGCTTGAATATTGGTATGTTGCAGCTTGGATGCTTTATCCAGTTTGTCAGATCAATGTCTTTTTAATATTTGCTAATATTTTCTGTATATGTGTAATCTATTTAGGGCAAAATTTCCAACAGTTTGCAAACATCTGATTAACTGGCCACCTTTTGTGTGTGTTGCAGAGTACCTGGATGGTTTGAAACACAAAGAGGAGGTCTACAACCAGGTGTACGAGGACATTCAGAACAATCTGCTCAATCGTTTATAGGTAAGAATTTTGGTTTGAAAAATCTGCCACATCTGATCTTTCTATTCTGCTCTTGAAAAAAACCCAACAAAGTGCATATTTTCAGAAATAGAAATGTATAAAAACCCTGTTGGTACAATTTGAAAAGTAAAAGGATGCTGAAGTGCAAAATGATCTAACATGATTTATTTCTGTCTCTTGCAGCAGGAAGACTCCTCTCCATCCCTGTACAGAATTTGTAAATAGTCCCAAGGATTCTTTTTTTATGAAGCTTTTCTAATTTTATTCTTTGTTTGTATATGGAACAAAGCAATGTTAACTTATCATTGTTTTTTTTAAATCATCTTCAGATGATTCATATTTTTGTTTTTTAAAAGTGATTGAACTTTTTAACTAGTATGTTACTGTTAAACCACTGACTTGTACTGGACCATTTGTCGCAATCTGCTATAAATAAATGCGTTAATAGCTGTTGATATACAGTACAGCAAGGATCTATTTGTTTTGTCATCAGAAAAATAAATTTGCATTTAAATGTACACATAAAGAGCTACATGTTTCCTTTTATCAATGTAAATACTGATTTGGTACAGTTTCATTTTACAAACACCCTGACTCATCTCTGGTTAAAAGTTAAAACATTTCAGGGGTAAACATTTCATTGACTTAGTACAACTAATCATTCCAGACTGTTCCTTTGAGAACCAGCAGGCTTTCATGCTTTGTATGGATGTAGCTAAAAGAGTTATTTGGAGGGAATGGAAATCAACCATTCTCCAATTTAGAGAAGATTTGGAGTAATTTTATAGATTACATCAGAAGGCAAATAACTTAGTGTTGTACGAGCATGGCTCCATGTACAGTTTATTTGAAGTATGTTTAAGTTACCTTTTCAAAATGACACTCCCTAGACCTCCCTGGACGGTGTCTCTGTAGGGACAATTTCACCTTGTATGGACATTTCAACACAACTATTCTTCCCTCAAGCGAGTAACGCTGTGGTGTATTAATTAGTCCTTAAGTGTGGGTTGTTGATTCTCATCTCAGACCTGGGATCAGAAGCAATGGTTCCCAAGCTGGGGGTTGGACCCCCCAAGAGGTCCAAAGATAGTTAACAAGACAGGAAGGGAGAAGAAATTTTCTTTTTCGAAATCTCAAATTCTCTAAAAACGTCACGTCACGTTTTGGTTGAACTGCTTGCAACTCATCGGCATGTTCAGCCTTTGAGGAGGGATCCTGCTCATTGTAAAGGCACACAAGCCAAACATGTTGGGAGCCACTGATGAAGGTGACCAGAGCCTGTTTTGCCGAGGATTATATATGAAGAAACTGGGCCACTCTGGATTTCATGTGGCTCATGAACCTACTGAACGTGATCTCACTGGCAAGACATTTGATAGCTTTAATGTCATTATCTGAATACCTGACATAGAATATAAACATCCAGGTTGAGCCAATTTTGCTTGCATCTATTTTCGAACCAGGAGAGGCTCTGTTCAACACCTATATCTGTCCCCCCGGGGTTTGAAATAGCTGCCCTCGCTTCCCTCAAGTAGAAGTCTGAGTAGGTCATCGACTAACCACAAGATTTAGGCTATTAGCACTAGATTTACAGCACATGAGGCCAGAGGCATGTGCTGATATCACCTGTTTCCACATGTATAAATAGACCAGAATAATTTCTCATTTCCCCTAAGGGAATACCTTATTCTGTCACAGTAGCTAGTTTGAACTTCAGCGTATTATACGACAGCTAAATAAAGAACAGGTCGGGTAGGTGAATGTATTTTGGGCCTCCTCATTTCCAACGTACATTGACAGCAGTGGTGGAAAGTAAGTAAGTACATTTACTCATGTACTGTACTAGTATACTTTTGACTTGAGTAATTCCATTTTCTACTACTTTATACCTCTACTCCACTACATCTCAGAGACAAGTATTGTACATTTTACTCTATCTGATAACTTTAGTTACTTTCCAGATTCAGATTAATAATACAAAATACAATCAACACACAAATTATGATTCCCCAGGGGGAAATGCATAAAGCTACCCAGCAGTATATAAAGTAATATATATATAAAATATTTAGAAATAAATAAAAATTAGCTCCACATTTACCAGCTGCAATATTAAAGCACACATTAATGCGTCAATAATTATAATCCCATAATATAATTATTATACTTTATTCTGAAATATGTTATTCTGCAAAATGTGTACTTTAAGCATATTTTGATGTTGATACTTTTGCAATTTTACTTAAGTAAAATTTTAAATGCATGATTTTTACACAGTGGTATTGCTACTTTTACTTAAGTAATAGATCTGAGTACTTCTTCCAACACTGATTGACAACCAATATGTCTTTCATTAGAAGAACAAAGGGTCATTTGGACATGAAAGTCAGAAAGTATTAATGTTTTGGGCCATTCTGAGTCCAACGTTACAAAGCAGCAGAAAGCAACAGCTAACTAGGCTCTTGTCATCATTTTGGAAAAGCCAGAGTGGAGCTTGTAGTGCATCTATATTCAGCACATTCTCCCCTTAATTTTATTGACTGTCAGTTGCTAATGACATCAACTGCAGGTTCACGTAATCTGTCATGTGCGTGTCTTGTGGAAATGCAGTGACAAGGTGATTGTTGTGACGCTCTAACAGGTGGACGTGGAGTGAACCACATTGGCCTGGACTCCCGGTGCTAAAAATGACAGCAGAGTGTGTGATGGCTGTGGAAGCACGCACACAGGTGGATCTGTTCACCGAGGACAAACATGAACCACGATACACACACACACACATACATATATAATCATACTCAAAAGGTTTACAACATTATGTGTGCCAGCTGCGTGTGGTGTGTACGTGTTCATGCACACATCGGCTCATGCCCATTTGAACTGTGTGAAACAGAGGCTACATTATCCCGAGCTGCTTTACAGTGAAAACACATCCAGTCTAGACGTTTTCCTGGACAAACCTGACCTCATTCCTCACAGCTTGAGTGAATCATGTGACTGAAACACGTCCATCAGCAGTGCGGGCCTGTCTAAAGTCAGTAATGTCAGGTACACATGATGGTTCTGGCCGAGAGAAGAGTGTTACACTGAGGAAATGGGCTATTTTCTGTTTTCATGATGTTTGTATCTGATCCTCAGAGTGTTTACAAGTGTACACACATACAGAACATCGCAGTGTAACTTTGTGTAGGTGCATGTGTTAGCCATCCCATTCTTGCTTTTATATCTGTCAAGTGCCTGTTTGGAATAGATGAATGGATGACTTTCATCACATGCAGGAGGTGTATCAGTGCTGCTCTGAGACATTATGAAACAGGGTTTACAAGAAGTGAATATTGAGATTGATGTTGTGGATAAATTAATACATCTGTGCTTTGTTTTGGATTCACAAACCTCTTCTCAATGTGCGTCACAGGACACTGAGGTTTATTACTGACATGGAAAAACTCTCACTCAGTGTTGCAGCATGTACACTCAAGTTTACTATCCACATGTTTACATTCAGACCCAGCGGAGAATCTTGCAGTTATAGTTAGCAGATTAATATTTTACATACCAAACTGTGTATGAAATTAGCTGTACCTAAACCAGACGCAGGATCTAAATGCTGCTCATGTTAATGCATCAGCAACAATCATCAAATAATGTAATATATGACAATAAAATCACTGACATTGTGCTGATACTTTTACTTACTAAGTACATTTTGTTTCTAATACTTCCGAACTTTTACATAAGTAAGATATTGAATGCAGGATTTCTACTTTCAACCGAATATTTTCACATTGTTGTATTGCTAATTTTACTTAAACAAAGTAAAAACACTCATAAGTAAATGTCCTGCATTACAATGTTTACTTAAGTAAAAGTACAGACGTAATTGTAACACAAAGTGTACTGATTAGTGTCATATCATACATTATTTCATTGTTATTAGTTATGCATTAACATGTCAGGCAAGGCAAGCTTTATTTATATCTCACATTTCATACCCATGTTGGGGTGTAAGCAGCATTTTAATGTTGCAACTGGTCAAGATAGAGCCAAGTCCAACTATTGGGTAATTTAATAGCAATGCATCATACTCATTATCACATTGGATCCCCGGTTCCTCCTGTCCACTTGTCCAAGTGTCCTTGAGCAAGACGCTGAGTTCAGTGTAAGTACAGTCCATTTACCATTCAATGATGTAAAATCTTAATCTACAAAGTAAAAAGTACAATATTTCCTTCTGAAAGGGAGGGGAGTAGAAGTGTCAAGTAGATAGAAAAACTTTGAAAAATTGTTCTTAAGTACAGTACTTGTGTGTATTGTTACTTTTCACCACTGGATGTAGTATTTGCAAGTAGTACTGAGCAGGAGGTAGGGTTGAGCGCCTTGCTCAAGTGAGCCAATCATAGTTATTTCGTGAAGGTGACTTTTTCTTCACTTCTCCACCAAATATCCAGTTATATCTGAACATTTTAAAGAAACAGGCCTCTAGTGAAATCCTGCCCCTTTAACCTCCAAAGCAGTTTTGATGGAAACCAAAGCCAGTGTTCATTGATGGTGTCAGATCCCACATGTGGGACGTTAGTGCCAAGAGAGGCGACGGTTTAAATCATGTGTGTCAACGAGTTAGGGACGGAGGAGTGTCACAGGCTGAGAGACCTTACGTGCTTTAACTGTGAGAGGCCACCCAACATGCTGGAGGAATGACACCCATCCGGTTACAGCCCGCCTGAGCCAACTAGGTCTGGACCCCGAGATTATGTCCCACGACTGACACACACACACACCCCTACTCCTGTTTCTCACACTCACTCATGGATTTATACTCACACAGATTGCTGAAAGGCTCTGAGTGCCTGCCAGGGTGTGAAGGTATATATTTAGAGGGGGGTTCTTGTAGAGTTGGTGCAGGAGCAGATACAGGATGTTTTATACACTCAGACCTCCTCTAATCCGGAGTGTGCGTCTTTGTCACCATGCACTCGGGACTGGCACCATGCTATGACTACCAGTCTAAAAGAAAGGCAAAGGTGTGGACCTCTCACCCACTTCCTGCCAAAATCTACAGCCTCATCATCATGTGTGCACCACAAAAGCCTGAACTACCTGAAACTGTTTTCTGGTATTGTACATGGGTTATGCAGGATTCCTTCAGGCCTCCTGCAATAACTTGGCAGAAAGTGAAGCACATAAGATATCAAATGTAAAGAGCTCACCTATACCACGGGGATAGAGTAAGTGGTCTGTAGCCTATGAAGGATGTCAAGCACTTTAAAACTCTACAAGGACTATAAATATAAACCTGACCTGAGTTTGAACACTGCACAAGTTCAGATATGGAGAGCAGACATCCTGTTGTGTAAACAAACACTGGAGGACTTCCATGGGTTTTGAAGGTTAATTGACTTCAAAGTGAGATTCACGAAGACCAGTCGGTTATAAGTGGACCACAGGTTTATCTTGATCCAGAATTTCTTATCTTGATCAGCCTCATAAAAAAAAAACCTTGCCGTGACGTAATGTCACCCGCAAAAGTCACGAGACTTTGATAGAAATAGTTGAGTCACCAGGGCGCTGACTTTCAGTGAGGGTCCACTGCCATCATGTGGTGAAGAGGTCGGCCTGGCCGCGGTGTGGAGACACAACAGGTTGTAGTAAAGACATGCACTCCCAGTGCCACCAGCCCCTACCTAAATAAAAGGCGATGACATTTCCTACTGGTATTAACATGCAATCTAATTTCTTTCCCGGGACCTTCAGTGGACAATTGGGTCCCGGAAACCACTTTGAGAAGCACTCGTGCACCTCAGTCCATGTAAAATCAGCGGCCACGCTGCTATGCACCTACTCTCACCTCCATCTTTTTGGGATATGTTTCATGGTAGTGAATATGCTACAACTTTTTCTCCACCTACATCTTGCGAATATGGAGCCCAGCCAGTGGTGAAACGGTCAAACTGACATGAGAGCAGCTCCGTGCGGTGCATGGATTTTTTCTGAGAGTAACTCACATTACAAACATTTGAAGACGTTTCAACCCAAACTCTTTCTCTGCGGTGATGCTGTGCGCAACTGCGTGACGGAGTGGAGTGTATTCAAAACACCACCCCGTCACCTCAAACCCAGATGTTCGTCGTTAACGTCTCAGTGTTGGAGCTCACCGGATAGAGACACCGTCACTTTCAGCCATGGAGAAGTGTGTGCTTGTATTAATTTGCCTTCTAGAGGTGCTGGTGTGTTTGGGCACCGGTCAGCACCATTTACGCGCACGTGTCGGACCGTGGAGACACCGGATCCAGTGGGAGAATAACGGTCAGGTGTACAGTTTGCTGAGCACGGGGACTCAGTATCGCTCACCTGCGCAGACCAGAAGACGCACTCAGCTCTTATTGACAACTGAAAACGGTATTAACCGACTTCACCCTCCTGTAGCGCTCAGTAGATCCACCAGAACCAGATCTGGAGACCTCGAGGATGCTGCCGGGGGTCGCTCTCAGCACAACGACCTCATTCAAATGGATGCGTCGGTTCTTGGTGCTGATGCGGGTCAGTATTTACTCGCCGCGGGACGACCCGGGAGACACAGTCAGTCCCCACCGCGCCTCGCAACCACGGGAGAGGCTGTGGCTGTGAGACACCGTTCACAACAGGCGCCGTCTAACGGCAGCGCTGCCGCTTTCACCGCCACCCAGGAGTTCTCCGGCAGCGGAGTCCCACGCGGAGGCCGGAGTACACCTGGACACGACGCTGGCGCACAACAGGCCACTGCGTCTCCGGTAAGATCGCCGGACTTTACGCACAACAGAGGCGGCAGAATAAGATCTGAGAGCTGGGAATCACCTGCTGGATGGGTCACCATCACTGAGGATAGTGGGAATGCACGTCGCCTCCCGCAGCAAACCAGTTTAGGAGACGCCCGCAGCGCGCAAAGAGTGCACTCACTGACCAGAATCACACCGGAGACTAATGTTTCTCCCACAGCTCTGTCCAGTAACGCCGTAGAAATACACTTTCCTCGTCCAAGGCCGGATACAGCACGGACTACGGACACGAGTGATCCACGGGACCCGCACAGTATTCACCACAGGAACTCAGTTTTCTATAATATTTACCCAGCAGACCGCAGAAACAGGATCACTGTGCGCCCTCCACCTGCACCGGGCTATGGCACCAGGTTCTTCCACAATGGTGAGGCGGACAGGAGACATGTAAACTGTACAAAGACTGACACACACTTTGACTGTAATAAAAGGGATATTTCTTAATTGATAACACCTTAAAACCAACAAGCCCTATCAATCACAGCTCATCCTTGAAGCACTGAGTGGAGCAATGCTGAGGCAGCAGATGCCCCGAGCTCATTTTCACTTTCACAAACTTTAAATCCCCCTTTTTCAGCAGATTTTAATGCATTTGTAATGAGACTTAGGGTTAATGCCCCTTAATGACAAAACTAATGTCTCCAGTGTGAGAGCCTCTGAGCAGAATTTAAATGAGACGGCTGATGATAGACAGGGAGCGACTCATTAGTAGATGGCCAGCAGTGGTGAAGTAATTACCACTAAAAGTTATTATAAAGTATGCAAAGTTCTCCTTTCAATAATCTGCTAAGTGTCCTATTAAGGTAGACTCTAGAGTAAAGTGTACTCAGGCATCAGAAGGAAAATTACTTATTTAACGTGATATCCTCACAGTTCATTGGCAACATAAACACTGAAGTTGTTTTTATTTGTTAAAATCTGTCCAATTTCCTATATTCTCTTATAACATCAGTAGATACAGATAGATATTTTACTTGCATAGATACAGGTGAGATGGTCGTGGTAATGTTCTGATTATGTATGCACGTGCTTCCTCAGAGAATATAATTAAAAAGCTTCCTCTTCTTTTCCAGAGGAAACACTGAAGACCCAAAAATCAGTCTGAAGCCCCTGTTTTCAAAAGTCTTAACAAAAAGTAATCGCCTCCTTCATTTCTGGTCCATGCATTTATTTACATTAACTTGAAGTTGTGGATTCACTTTGTTCTGCAGGTCTCCCAGACTTGGTTCCTGACCCGTATTACATCCAAGCTGCCTCTTACATCCAGAGAGTGCAGATGTACGCACTCCGTTGTGCTGCTGAGGAGAACTGTCTTTCCAGGTGCACTTATTTATATTAATCTGTCAAGTCAAAACCAATTAATTCAATCAGTTAATTAGTGAAGATATAAGTAGATTTCAGCCAGTCTAATTCTTTTTTGTGATTCTTGTGTTGCTCTTTGTCCTTGACTGATATTTTGTTATGCACACACTCTCTATTGTGTGATAAAATGTTATACCTTCACACACAAAAATCAATGGGTTATACATGTATAAATAAATAAATAAATAATGATTTAGGATTCCTTTGAGGTTGCCACATTAGGATGTGTGTTGGCCTCAGTCCCACTTGGAAGCTACAGCTGAGTGACAGAGCGGCTGGACACAAACCTGGCAACCGCCCAAGATTCTCTCCTCTGATCTGAGCGGCCACTTTGCCAAGTTAAAGAAGCTCTGAAATGAAAGGCAAAGGATTCCTGAGGTGACTGCAGAAACTACTGAGGCAAGACCAGAAACCACTTCTGTCGCTTGGACAGTAAATCACCGTGGTGAACTGGTCAGCGAGGAGGAGAAGGAGTTCAGCGTGTGGAGGAGAATGTGATGTTAAGATACCACAAACAAAAAGGTGTTAGGAGTCAACCTCAGCTGTGGTCTCAGCGGTTTAGGTTTTCTTCGTGTCCTCTCTGCTCATAGTGAAGATACTCGAGGTAAACTTGGGCTCTTTCCCTTCCTGTTTCCATTTCAGGTCCGCGAATCATCCGAGCGTGAGGGACCTGGACTACAGAGTCCTGCTGCGGTTCCCACAGCGAGTGAAGAACCAAGGAACAGCAGACTTCCTCCCAGTGAAGCCCAGACACGAGTGGGAATGGCACAGCTGTCACCAGTGAGTTCACTGTTGTTATACAATTCAATTCCTGTGGCTCAGGAGGTGCAGCGGGTCGTCCGCTAATCACAGGGTGTGCAGGTTTGATCCCCAACTCCTCCCGAAAATAAGTGACAGTACAACATTTTTAAGAATATATGCGTGACATACAATACTTCCTATTTTGGCCACTTTACCATCAATATGAGCTGACCAAGACAACGGAGACACATTGTCTCTATGTTTCCAGGCATTACCACAGCATGGAGGCGTTCAGTAACTATGACTTGCTGGACGTCTCCACTGGACAGAAGGTCGCTGAGGGACACAAGGCCAGTTTCTGTCTGGAGGACACGTCTTGTGACCCAGGAGTAAGACGACGCTTCGCCTGCACTGCTCACACACAGGTCGGTCTTCCTCCTTTATTTATTGTCCCATTGATCCATCCATCCATTATCAATTCATTTATATTTGTTTGGTCGTTTAATTTCATTTGATTTGATTAATTACTATAATTTTCATTGACATAATTGGAAATACAAATTAAATCTTTCCTTAAGCCAACAGAGCATTATTATGACTTTGGATCTTTCTCAGGGGCTCGGTCCTGGTTGCTACGATACGTATCACGCCAACATCGACTGCCAGTGGATCGACATCACTGATGTAACACCTGGAAACTACATACTCAAGGTGCGAGCGTAGAACTGCTTTATGAACAGGATGAATAATAATCCGATTTAACTGAATTCACGCAAAATATTTACGTCAGCTGTTTCTGCTGTTTCTCAGGTGACGGTGAACCCCTCTCAGCTGGTTCAGGAGTCCGACTTCTCCAACAATGAGGTGCGCTGCGACATCAGGTACACAGGAGGCTACGTCCAGGCAAGAAACTGCAGGATCACTGTGTAAGTCAGTCTTTATAATGTTGTCACTCCTTATAGCTAAGATCAGAAGCAAAGAGAAGAGCTCATCACTGATGTCTATTCTTTGTTTCACAGAAGCTGACCTGAAGAAAGTTTTCCCACAGAAACCTTCTTGTTGCTCTTAACCTGCAGTTGCTGCTCTGCTGTGCAGCTGTTTTACATTCAAACATTTGCTACTATATAAATTAATCTGTTTGTATTTATGTCATATGATATATTGTAGCTACAGCCCAGCTGGCTAGGTGTTAAGTTATGTTATTTGTAAGAATATACATTTTTTTAGTGGGTTTTTAAGCAATGCAAGACTGTACTGTCAGCTGTCTGTTATTCTTAAGGAAGCTGTGTAAAGTCATTCAGTCAAACTGTATGACTGAAAGAAAACAGCGGTGCTCTTCTCTACTGAAATTTATTAGCATTTTGTTTTGTCAGAGAAAAGATCCTCTGTTTAATATTGACCACATATGTATCGGAGTGAAGGATTTATAAGTGCTGTTAAGATATGAAAAACAAATACTCTCATGCATGCGTTTTGAGCAGTATGGTGTGTATGATTTTGTGTATATTACCACAGCACACATGTTTAGTCTGTCCTTTTACAACCTATTGAAAGGGTGTTTGATTGCTTGAAAGGTGTTCGGAATTTTTATTATGTTTTATAATAAAGTTTATTTGGGTTTGAGGACTGACGCCTTAAATTCGATCTAAATAATCACTACTGATGGGATAATTTGAACAAATATTTAACAACATGAAGTCATTCCGCTGCACATTTACTGCTGAGGGCCATTAGCGTGGGGAGTGGTACATTTCTTAAATGCTTTTGGAATAACACACCTTGGAGAAATACCTGAAATAATTCCACTTAGCACGTTTATGTCTCTCGGAAATGTCAGCAAAAGACATAGAGCTTCACACCAACAAGCCTGTTGTTGCGTGTTTGTCGTGAGAAAACATTTATTCACCTGGCAATAACTCCATGTGAGGTGTCTGGGAATGTCTCGCTCTATTTGCACTTTGTCACCAGATTTATTAGGGACACTGTCTGACTGGGACTTGGAAATGTATAAATAATCACTGCAACTATTTTTTAACACCATATGTTCTTTGTGCTCTTTTTCAACAGTGGTCTTTACTGTCCAGCACAAATACATTGCTTCATAGTCTTGTAATGTTAAATGTAAAGCATGAAAGTAAAAGTGTTTTGACTGTATAAACTCAGTACAGTACAGTACCTCACTTCTCGTACTTTGTAGAAGATAACAGCTTATTTTAATACGTTCAACAAAGTAGATTTAAGTAAACTTTTTGTGGTTCTTGTAAAGTGGAGGATTTCAGCCATTTCCATGCAAAGCCTTGATGAAAGAAGGAAACAGTTTCAGGATGTTTATGAGATGAAAATGCAGGCAGGTGGGAGCTGAGGTCACGGAGTGTGTTTTCTCTGCTGCTTTAGCTGCTCTACAGCATCTGTTACTGTACTTGACTTCTCCACTCCCTCTCATGATAGTGGTGAGAGTCTGTTTTCAACCATGTGTGCTGTCAGCTTCTCAGATGCTGTGAGTTTTGCTCTTGTTTGCTGGGTTGATGAATCTCCATCTGCTGTTTTATACTTTGCAAGTTATGAAGGCACCAAGACTCAAACACACTAACACAGGGGTACTGTGTAAGATGAATGTTACTGTTGTAGCGGGTTTAGGTGCAGCTAATTTTAACCACTTTATAAACAGTTGGGTGGTTTAGTCCAGTGGTTCCCAACCTATGAGACGGGCCCCTCCAAAGGATCACAAAATACATTTGGGGGGTCGTGAGATGATTAATAGTGTCGGAAAGAAGAAAAATAAAGTTCTGCTACACAATATGTATTTATTTTTTGGATCATTCTCTTTGCCTTTTTGTAAAATATTGGATAATTTTATTTCTTTAGGCCTCAAACTGTTATTTAAATTAAACCATGTGAGAAGTTTAGAAATCACTCTTTGGTAGAACTGCTAACAACTTATGAAACATGACAAGGAGCCACAAGCAGATACTGCTTCATTGTAAGGGGTCTCAAGTCAAAAGGTTTGGAAATCACTTGTTTGAACTTGTATTTCATCACCTCATCATGTGTTTTTTTTGTAGGTAAATTATAAATCTGAAGGTAACCAGTAAGTACATCTGTTAAAAATCTGCAATATTTCCCTCTGAAATGTAGGCGAGTAGAAGTATGAAGTAGCATAAAAATGGAAAGACTCATGTAAAGTACAAGTACCTCAAAATTGTACTTGAGCAAATGTACTTGGTTACTTTCCATCGCTGTAACGATGAGATGGGAAAGATTATCAGAGATTAGGAGAATGTCAGTGCATGCACAGCAGATATCCACACCACACAGGGCTTGAACCCATTTCACTCATCCTCTTATCCAAACATGGCCTCTCTGTCGAGCCCTCGCCATCTTTGGTCAGAGAACCCTCGAGGTGATCCGCTGATGTGAATATGAGTGTGACAGAGGGTCAGGAGCAGAGCCTCCTCCGCTGATCCAGTTGCTGTTTGCTCAGGGCAGGCCGACGCGCTAAGCCTGCAGGGCGTGCAGGATGGGCAGAGCTGCCGGTCGCCCCTGCCTGCCCCCGCTGGAGATGGCGAGGAGGAGAGAAATTCCACAGATCCGCAGACGGCCAGGAAAACCTGACTGCAAACTGCTGACATCAGCGAGCACCACAGAAACCATCCTTATCGCGGGCTGACCGTCTGTGAGGCTGTGCCCAGAGGCCTGGCTGTCTGAGACTCCCGGTCAACAAGTGTCAGAGCCAACAGGCTAGACTGCAGTGACACTTTATGGCAGTCAGTTTGTTCCTTCTACAGACACAAACTGCAAAACTGTCAATACTGATCCCTTCAACCTTTACCCTTTTTCCTTTGCGTAGCATTATTATTCTGTACTTGCTTGTTTCAGCACTTCACTGAGGTTATATGACACTTACATTAAAGCTGAAATCAAAACAAACTGAAATTTTTCGCCACTCTGGGCCTCAGATCAAGCTTTAAACACCAACTCCTAAATGAAATCTCTGGCTCTTCAGCTGCTAAACGCCCCACTATGTTCACCAGCTAGTCGCTAACTTTGTCTATATGCTGTTTGGTGCTGAGCACGTAGTGTACAGTGGGGTTTTTTTTAGAGCTTTTATTCTGAAAACATCCACCTACTTTGGCTGAAAACCAAAGCAATGAGCTGAAAGAGGCCAAAACGTTCAGGAGAGTTGAGGGGAGCTGCAGATACTGCTGTGGGTTTGTCATTACAAGCAAGACCATTCATATTACACACAGTGATTTGATGCATTGTTAATACAAAAATCTTGATTAGTGCAGCTTCAAGTTAAATATATAATATAAGGTTTATTTTTTAGTGGTACCATTATATCAATTGGAAATGTCTGGATATATTTTGAATCACACTTTTGTTTCACTAGAATTAAGAATAATCAAAGCTTGATTTGGTTTGAACAGAGCTCGTTCACATACTGTAGTATGAGTTCATTGTGATAAATCCAACTCTGCCAGTGTGGTAATCCACGCTGTGCCAGTGTTCATATAAATCAACATCCTCCAGAATTCATTTAACACTTTTAGATGATTATGAGCTCACACATCAGCTCCATGAGAGGACATAATAATAATACATTCATCAGATATGACTAATCATCCAATGATAGGAAGGCATGGTGGTAATCAACCAAACAATCAGATGGAGAGGCAATTCTTCACAGTTGAGTTTCCATCTGAATTTTATTTTGAGTTGACAAGAACAGACAGACTGTGCTGATTCACAGCTCGTGACAGCCGTTCTGAACTATTAAAAGTGTTAAATTGACTCTGAAGTATATAAATCTACAAATACGTAACCGCTGACATGCTGAGGTGTGTGTGTAGAGTCTGAAGCATCATTAGCGAAATAACTTGACGCCAACTCTGCACTAATGTTCTGTTTCTCTGTCTGGATATGTGGTCTGTATTTACCTTCTCAGAGAATTGTTTGTTTATAGCAAAGAGAAGAAGCTGCTTGTGTGAGCACAGTGGAAATGACTGAATAGTTTTCTCTCCTCCTGGTTTTACACAGCCGAGTGTCCGACATCCTGAAAGAGGAAACAATGTTTACCTGGGCAGGACGAGGACTCCCTGAGTCTGACCATTTACACATCATTACAGATTTAACAGCTCTGCCTGTTTCAAACAGAAGAATGTGTAACTAATGACCCCTGTACTTTTCCTCCCGGAGCTGCTGTGTAAATATTAAAACACTCAGCAGGCTGTCTGAGTGAACGTGTGCTGTTATTAATCCTGTTATTGTATTATTTTTGGGCTGGGAAGTGGGATCGGTCAGGGAGGCGGCCCGGATGAGGCTGCGAACAGGGAAGGAGGGGGAGGAGATGGAGGGGAGGGTGAAGGGCGGACGGGTTATTCAACTTCCAGTTATTTTGGTAGAATTTGGTTCTAAATGCTCGTATTGTTTCATGGGTTTCACACATGAGTGTCAGACAATGTTAAGGTGTCTCCTCTCGTACCAAACATCTGTTCGTGTGTCACGCTTCACGAGGGGCGACGCTTTATGGCTCCAGGGACATACATAAAAATATACACGTACTGGAGCAGACATGAGACTTTTTGTCGTCTCCTGTAACACAAACTGTTCTTCTTGTGTGAAAAAGAGAGGAATGTACATGTACAGTATTTGTTATTGAGACTGGGCAAATGTATTTCATGCTTTTGTAGACATTTTGTGAGAGGATGACACTCATACTCACACTTTATTTTGTGCAGCAGACCTGAATGCAAGAGGCACAAATGTTCAGAGTTATTCATTCATTCATTCAGGCTTTAAACAAGGTTGTTTCATCGATCAGAGGATACAAATAATGGTATTTTAATAGCGCTTCACAAAAACAGCCAGCATTATAAAAGGCAATTGGCAAAGATGTTTTACTCTCTTTTATGTTTCATCAGTGGGCAAAGGGTACTTTCAGCTAAATCCACTGAAATTCAATTTAAATATCTTTCTCCAAATTATAGTAGTTTGGAATTCATATTTGTAAAATAAAACACCTAATCCTCTTACTGCACATACATAGCCAAATATACTCATTGTGCAATGGCATGCACATAATATTCTTTCACTGATTATTGTTAGTCTAAGCAGGCTGTATATACTGTACATATACTCTATCCATTTATAGATGTGCAAAAAATCTCTTTATATGGAGTAATTTATTACATACAAAGATAATTCCAGTGTGCCTTGCACTGCAATGCAATCCTGCACCACTCATACAGCACAATGCAAACCTGTATATACATTTTGTAGTAATAATTACACACTCATATACACACTCAGTGGTGGAAGAAGTACTTAGAACTTTTACTTTAGTAAAAGTAGCAAAACTGCAGTGTAGAAATACTTTACAAGTAAAAGTCATGCATTCTCGACTATTCAAACAGCTGTAATTACACATACATAGCCTATTTAATCATGAAGCTCAAACAATAGATTTAAACAGACAGCTAACTGTGCAGAAAACCTCCACTGTTTCCATCTAAACCACATGCAGCCATGCAGTGAGGAATGGTTGATTGAGACAATATGAGATAAGACCTTAAAATGAGACAAGAAACGTCAGTCACATGTTAATGCATCTCATAAATTGAGGGAGACGAGATGTGCACTCTGCCCTCTCCCCTTTACACCTGCATGACATCCTGGGCTGCAGCCAGGCAGTAAAAACCTACAGTATATATATATATATATATATATATATATATATATAAAACCAAACAGAGGTCTGTGTGTGTGTGTGTGTGTGTGTGTGTGTGTGTGTGTGTGTGTGTGTGTGTGTGTGTGAATTAAATGGTGCCCTGTCTCCTGACAAGGGAGAGGAATACTCAGACACAGACCAGAACCAGAGGTTTCTCTCTTGAACTAAGCAGTAGTTTTGACGTCAGATGGCTGAACTATAGTTTGTGTGGCTATCGGGGTATTTACAAAACAAAACAATCTCAACTCAAGGTCCACTCTTCAGCTGTTTTCTGGAGGTTTTAACCAACACAAGGTCATCATCAGTGGATTGCTGTGTTGTCATGGAGACAGGTCGGTTGATGTGAGCTCAGTGAACCTTGAGTTGGGATTGATATCTCAAACTGCTATTTCCACTGTGATGCTTTCTGAGACTTAGATTAAATGCTCTCATACAAATCCAGATTTAGATATGTTATTAATAGTCTGACTTGTTTATAGCATTGATAATACAAAATTGGCTGAACAAGGGCGACATCACGTGGCCATGGATGGTAGCGTTACAATGAATTCTGTACTTTTATGCACCAATATTCAAAACATTTGATCACACAAGAGTGTGTTTTGTATTACCTTTTAGTCGAAATATTCGTCTTTTTATTGTTTGTTTTTCTTGAT